>NC_053113.1:29849942-30157442 GCF_010015445.1 Perca fluviatilis | reverse complement strand
TTAAATGTGTGTAATATATACAGTACTTGCATATAAAGTATGTAAAAATGACTTTGAGGGTCGCTGTTGGTACAAGTGATGTGGGGACCAAATTAAAGGGGGGTTTGGCCCTTTCTCTCAGACTGAGGGATGTGAGCGTGGGGAGAAATACACATGTGAGGAAGAGTCAGGGTGTCTTCCTCACCAGGATGTGCTCAGTCAGCAGCAGCTTAGCAGACGTGCAGCCGAGCTTTTTCATTATGAATTCAGTCTGTTATGGCCTTTTGATTAACAATGTTGCTTTGGTACTTCTTCTTTTTTTTAGAAAAACATGCTTGTTTTGTCGTGTTGTATTTTTCAAAGTAGCATGACGATGGTTTCGGGTCTGGGCTGTCTGGCAGCGTGTGTTTATATTTGTGAGTTTGTGTATGTGAGCATGCATGTGTGTGTGTGTCTGCCAGCCTTCCTCCTTGCTCTTAAATGAACCCCCTGTTCCTGTACAACATGAATGTGGAATTACAGTCAGTATACTCAGACGTGTGTTCTGTAAACGTACTACTGCTCTAACTCATGGCAGGGCCTAGTGTAGCTGTAGAGCCTGGCAGTGAGATTATTAGAGGACGTACTAATGTTGACGACCCTGCAGTACCAGACAGGCTAGTGTTGTGTGATCCGTGGTGGCTGAAACGTTTTCGTTCTGTCTTTTGTCTAACGTCATTGGCTGGCTGGTTAAAATTTTCTGTCTCCAGCTCTGTCCAGTGTTGTGAAACAAAAAAAAAAAAAAAAAGTCATTGTTTTACTTTGATAATATATTATTGTAATATGATCATAAATATTGTTATTATAATTCATTCAGAAGTGCTTCACTGCTGCTACTATTGTTAGTGCTAAATAATTATGCCTTAAATGTACATTTGTGAATATTGTGTTTAACCATCATCCTGGTTCTTTAAAGTGACAGTATCATCCGTATTTCTCTGGTCGGTAATGTAGCATACTTGAAAGTACAAGTGACTTGTGAGCCTGCAGCCCTCTCAAGCTGTCGTCTCTTGAGTGTTTTAAAATGTTTCATTTTTGGAATAAATTCTAGACTCTGTAATAAAGCTAACAAAATGCTTATGCTATGGAAACCAGCCATTTTGTTATAGTTTCAGGCCTCTCTTTCACACCAACTTCCTTTCTCTGCGGCAGTTCACCCCCCACTGGAAGGAGGTTATTGCTGAGGCTTTTTGAAAAGTAGGCTCATGGGTTTGCTGGCCCACCCCCAAGTCTACATTAAAATCAGTATTTGGGCCAACTGTAAGAACTTACTCAGGAATTATGTTTATCTAAACAAGTGGCGTTCACCCGAGCTGTCAAAAACCCAGAGGAGACTCATTGGCATAGACAGCAGCTCACCTGCCATCTCTTCATCCAGGTGACATGTAGCCAAAAGTATCCGCTTGATGAAGTCACACAAGTAGCCTATTACTTTTTTTTTGGTCACGTTATAACTTGCACATTTTTCATATTATTTCCCAAGTTGACCGGACTAGAAACAGCAGCTTCATTTCCTGGTACTATGAATGAATAAGATAAATAAATGCAAAGAGCTTTTAGGTACATTGACTTGAACCTCTCCCAGCATATGAAGAAGAATGTTGTTGTTTTTTTTGGTGGGGGAGGGTGTAAATCATGTCAATAGCTAATCAGCCCTTGCTTATTCTGGGTAATGCTGTCTGTTGACTGGAAGCTATCTCTGCGCTGTCTTGCCATTCTCTAGTTCTCTTTTTTTTTTTTTTTTTTTTTCTGTTCCTAGTTGCCTTGAGAAACTTCTTGAATGATGGGTAATGGACGGGGAGGTCCCCAATCCTCAATACTGTACCAATGTTATGTTGATGCTTCGATGACAACACGTCATTGTGTTATTTACCTTGATTTTATTTTTTTCACACAGTATACAAATTTGTGCTTTGATACTGTCACTCTAAAGAAAAAGCTAATTGTATAAAGTTAGTGATATGAAAAGAAAATGGCTGTTTTTTTTTTCTTTTCATTTTGCATTCCAGTACATGTATTTTGTTCCAAAGGTTTTGTTTACTTATGTTAATAATTCTGTGAGCAGTGCCATATGTTTAGAGGTCCTCACCATGTTTAGAGTAAGGCCTTGTTTTTGAAGAGAGTTTGTTGGTATTGATCTGTACCTGATGATATCAGAAGGCCAGAAGATTGTGCAGTATTGCTTGTATTAATCTGTCCAGTCTGCCTTGTCAGCCACATCAGGCCTGATCCTTGAGCACAAGTGCTGATTTGTCAAAGGTCTCCTTTTGTTTGTCTTACTTCCCCGAAAGATAAACCAGGTCCCAAATCAGTACTCAGCCTCAGAGATGCTTGATGCGTACCAGCCCCTCTTACCCTCAGTCTCTGTGTTGGGTTACTTTAACGTTCTGTCAGAAGAGGGAGCCGTTGTTCCATGTAGCTGTTTCGCTTCTCATCAGTAAAAGGCATTCATTAACTTTACGATGGTTTTCAAAGCTCATATCACTTTGGAAGTATGCACAGTGCTGTTAATAAAATGATAAGCAAAAGCCATCACGTGTCTCTTTTCTCTACATGCATATTGAAATGTGTTTAGCTTGTAGATGCCATGAATCTGAAAAATATTAAGAGTTCAAAAGTGACATTTAGGAGTGTAATGTCAACAGTAAAAATTAAACAATTTACTCAGCATGCACAAGCCATTTGTGATGACTCAATGGTCTTTTTATGACATATACTATGACTTTTTAAATGACTTTGATGACAGACTGGATTCATTAAAGTCCTGACAGATACTGTACAACAGGGGTTCTAAAAGTTTTGATGACTCGAGTGCTAATTTAGGACATATGATTAAGGGCGGCATAGGAAAAGTGCACACATGAAACAAAATATATTTAAAATAAATTAGTGTACACAGTAGTTTATTAAATGTGAGCTATTGAATGTGAAAAGATTGATGGGCCGAGGGTTAAAATAATTAAAATATAATGCATGCAAATGATAATGCATACAATTGATGTCACGTTCAGGGGCTGCACGAAATGGTTCTGAGCCGAAATTTGAGAAACTATGCACTATAATAAGAATTTTTAATACAATTTTTATGACATACTATACTATGCCTTTTTTTATTACTTTTTCCGACATACAATACTATGATTAGTTTTTTAGCTCAGTCTGTTAGAATAGAAGACTTGGTGTCTTTCATTGGGAATTTGATTCCTATTATTTGCTAAATGCTATGACTTTATGATTTCTTTCAACAAACTGTACTATGACTTTTTTAGACATACTATACTATGATGTTTTCATGACTTTTTTCAACATACTATATTATGACTTTTGCATGATGTTTTTTCACCATGCTATACTATGACTTTTTATGATTTCTTTCAACATACTATATTATAAGTTTTTTCAGACTTTTTTTCAGCATACTATACAATGACTTCTTCCGACACACTATACTATGCCTTTTTTCACTTTTTCGACACACTATACTATGACTTTTTATGACTCTTTTTCGACATACTATACTATGACTTTTTTCAACATACTATGACTTTTTTATGACTTTATTCAACATACTATATTATGACTTACTATACTGTGACTTTTACATGACTTTTTTCGACATAGTTTTCGACTTTTTTATTTATTTTTGACATACTATACTTTGACTTTTTTATGACTTTTTTCGAGATACTAAACTATGACTTTTTATGATTTATTTCACAAACTGTACTATGACGTTTTTGACGTTTTCATGACTTTTTCGACATGCTATATTATGACTTTTATGATCTTTTTCGACATACTATGACTATGACTTTTTTATGATTTCTTTCAACAAACTGTACTACGACTTTTTTCTATGATTTTTTGAGACATACTATGGACCTTTTCCACAGCAGACATTTTTGACTTGTCATAGTAGGAAAAGCACAGCTGAAACTGATAACCTAAGCTAATAGCAGTAAGCTATTTCAGTGAGTCAGCATGCACAATACCAGGACCTCTCCTAAGTGGAATGCAGCCATCATTAATGGTTTTGAATACACCTGTGCTTTTCCTACGATGACATGTCAACATGTCTGCCGTGAAAAAGGTCTATACTTGACTATGACTTTTTATGACTTTTTTGGACATACTATACTATGACGTTTTCATGAGTTTTTATTGACATACTATAATGTGACCTTTTACAACTTTTTTCGACATACTATTCAATTACTTTTTTTACGATGTCTTTCAACATATTGAAAGATATAACTATGATTTTTTTCAGAATTTTTCAACATACTATACTATGACTTTATTTCAACACACTATATTATGACATTTTCGACATACTATTCTATGACTTTTTATGACTTCTTTCAACATACTATGCTATGACTTCTTTCAGACTTTTTATCGACATACTATACTATGACTTTTTTCAACTTACTATACTATGACTAACCTGGTTGACACCAGACCCTTCTCAGCTGTAACTGAGAGTGGCAGAGCAAATCTCAAATTTGCCGGAAGTTCGTCAGGGTTTACCCAGGCTATACTATGACATACTATACTATGACTTTTTTGACACACTATACTTTTACTTTTTTATGACTTTTTTTGACATGCTATTCTATAACTTTTTATGATTTCTTTCAACATACTATGCTATGACTTCTTTCAGACTTTTTTTTCGAAATACTATACAATGACTTTTTTATGACTTTTCGACATACTAGACTATGACTTCTTCCGACATACTATACTATGTCTTTTTTTATGACTTTTTTCACCATGCTATACTATGACTTTTTTAGACATACTATACTATGACTTTTTTCGACATGCTATACTATGACTTTTTTCGACAGACTGGACTATAACTTTTTATGACTATTTTCGACATATTATATTATGACTTTTGCATGATTTTTTTGTCACCATGCTATACTATGACTTTTTTTTGACATACTATTCTTTTTTTTTTCTTTTTTTTTATTGACATAAAAGAAAGTACATTCATACATCCCAAGTTTCTAACACATTTCAATATCAAACCCCCTCCCCTCCACCCTCCAGCAGGTTGTTAATAGATACACAGACAGAGCATTCCTATCTCAACAAAAGATCTTTTAAATCAGATATCACCTTCTCCCATATTTAAATTGTATGCAGCTGAGCATCATTTATTCTTGCTGACAACAATTCTAGGTAAGAAATATCCCAAAACTTTTTTATGATTTCTTTCAACATACTATACTATTACTTTTTTCGACATACAATACTGACTTTTTCATGACTTTTTTCAACATACTATACTATGACGTTTTCATGACTTTTTTTCAACATGCTATACTATGACTATATTCGACATACTATACTATGGCTTTTTTATGTCTTTTTTCGACATACTATATTATGACTTTTGCATGATGTTTTTTCACCATGCTATACTATGCCTTTTTAGACATACTATTCTATGACTTTTTATGATTTCTTTCAACATACTAAATTATGAGTTTTTTCAGACTTTTTTCAACATACTATACTTACCGTGCGTTCATGGACATCGTTGAAAACGTCATCATTCACATCACTTCCTGTGTGAATCAGAGGTGGGAAACTCGGGCTAGATTTTGCTAACCCAGTTTCCCAGTTGGTGACGCGTTGTTGACAACTGACGTTTGATTTTGGCGACTTTGGTTCACTGAACATATTTCAATGACAATAAACTGTTTATTGTGGAAAAATGCTTCTGCCAAGAAAATACACAGACATAACATGTTTCAAATTATTCATAAATAGGCCCATGTATAAAAAAACAACACCTTATCCGTGTCCTTTCCCATTCGTTGTCCTGCAGATAACACAAACACCTGTCTATGTGCTGTTTGTATGCTCGTATAAGAAAACAGCAGCAAATCTTTTGTTTTTGTGGCCTCCATGTTTTCACACACTTGATGCTCTAGGCTACGGCCAACCGTTGGTGGCAGTCATGCAACAAGTTGTTATGCCAAACGCCAATATAACAGAAGAAGAAGAAGACGCATCCCGACAATGTAAATGCTGGCAGTCGGGAAAAACAACGTAATCACGGGGGCGGTCCCTGTTATTCCGAGGTGGCATGAATGCGCCATATGACTTCTTTCAGACTTTTTTCGACATACTGTATTATGACTTTTGCATGATTTTTTTTCACCATGCTATACTATGACTTTTTATGATTTCTTTCAACATACTATTCTATGACTTTTTATGACTTCTTTCAGACTTTTTTCGACATACTACACTGTGACTTTTTATGACTTTTTTTTTATATACAATCCTGACTTTTTCATGACTTTTTTCGACACACTATACTATGACTTTTTTCGACATACTATACTATGATGTTTTCATGACTTTTTTTCAACATGCTATACTATGACTATATTCGACATACTATACTATGGCTTTTTTATGACTTTTTTCAACATACTATATTATGACTTTTGCATGATGTTTTTTCACCATGTTATACTATGACTTTTTTAGACATACTATTCTATGACTTTTTATGATTTATTTCAACATACTATATTATGACTTTTTTCAGACTTTTTTTCAACATACCGTACTATGACTTCTTTCAGACTTTTTTGGACATACTATACTATGACTTTTTTCGACATGCTATACTATGATTTTTTTCGACACACTATATTATGACTTATATCAACATAATATACTATGACGTTTTCATGAGTTTTTTTCAACATGCTATACTATGACTATATTCGACACACTATACTATGATTTTTTATGACTTTTTTCTACTTTCTATACTATTACTTTTTCATGATTTTTTTCTACATACTATGCACTTACTTTTTCATGATTCTTTCTACATACTATACTATGACTTTTTTTCGACATACTATACTTTGACGTTTTCCAACATAGTATAAAATTACTTTTTTATGACTTTTCGACGTACTATACTATGAGTTTTTTTTCGACATGCTATAGTAACATACTATAAAATTACTTTTTTATGACTTTTTGACATACTATACTATCACTTTTTTCGACACACTATACTATGACTTTTTTTCGACATACTATACTATGAATTTTTATTACTTTTTTTCTACATACTATACTATGACTTTTTATTACTTTTTCTCGACATACTATACTATGACTTTTTTCAACATACTATACTATGCCTTTTTTATGATTTCTTTCAACATACTATACTATTACTATTTCCGACTCAATATACTATGACTTTTTTGACATACTATACTATGACTTTTTTTAGACACACTACACTATGACTTTTTAATGAGTTTTTCGACATACTATACTATGAAGTTTTCATGAGGTTTTTTTCGACATATTATACTATGACTTTTTTCGACATACTATACTATGATTATTTTATCACTTTTTTCAACATGGTACACTATGAATTTTTTTTTAAGATTATTTTTTGTGCATTTCCATGATTTGCGCCGTTAATCATTTGGACAGCTTAGATTTGAAGGACTTTGTGACTTTTTATGACATACTATATACTATACTAGATATGTTCTGTTCTGTTAGATGTTGAGGTGTCTTAGATTGGGAGTTTGATTCCCATTAAGTGCTAATTATTTCCAGAGGAAAGTCACATTATGCTATGACTTTTTTCGATATACTATACTACGACTTTTTTTCGACATACTATACTATGATTTTTTTCAACATACTATATTATGACGATTTTATGTTTTTTTTTTGACTCACTATACTTTTTATGATTTTTTCAATATACTACACTATAACTTTTTTCAACATACTCTACTATGATTTTTTTTACATACTATACTGTGACTTTTTTCGACATACTATACTATGACTTTTATATGATTTTTTCAACATACTATACTATGACTTTTTACAAAATACTATAATGTGACTTTTTAGATGATTATTTCAATGTACTATGCAAGGACTTTTTATGATTATTTTCGTCCTACTATACCATGAATTTTTATAAAATTTTGATGACATACTATACTATGACTTTTATGACATTTGTATGGCATACTATGACATTTTATGACATACTATACTATGACTTTTTTATGGCATACTATATACTATGACTTTGTATGGCATACTATACTATGACATAAGACATTCTTTATGAAATACTATTCTATGACTTTTTTATTTTTTTTTTCGACATACTATACGATGACTTTTTAATCACTTTTTTGACATACTATACTATGACTTTTATGACATTTTTATGGCATACTATGACATAATATATTATGACTTTTTAGTGACTTTTTATGAAATTCTAGATACTATGACTTTTTATGATTTTTATGGCATACTATACTATGAGGGTTTTTTTTTTTACATTATTTTTGGGGGCTTTTCACGTTACGCCCAAACCACACCTAGCTACTTCAGACCAACCCATTTAAGATTTGCGTCGGGCGCAAGAGTCATTTATCCCACCGGTATAATAGCAACAGCGGCCGAGATCCGCCCACAAAGCTACTTGCGTTTTGCGTTTCATACGTTTCAGATCGTTAAAATAGGGCCCTATGACTTTTTCATGACTTTTTATGACTATGTATGGCTATACATTCTATACTATACAAAATCTAGTTTGACTGTCCATGGTTCAAATGAGCATCATGTTTGAGCCATTTTTAACTTATGTAATTTACCATATGTCTGCAGGAGCAGAACAAAATGACCATGATTTATTTGTCTGCATGTTAACAATAACAGAATAAGTAAAGCTACGAGCATATAATTTCCTAGAAAGAACTTTGTCATATTGCCGTACTGGCAGAAAAAATAGATATTTGTTTGAAAAAACCACTTCCAAGTAAATATTAATGTATTACTCATGTAATATCAGAAACATAATTCTCCATATACTTTGAATTGTATGCTTGCCTTCACATTTCTTTATATTCAACTGTGCATTCAAACGTCTCTACAGGTTAACAAACAATTAATTAACTGGAAGAGTACCAACTGAACACGGTTACTATTATCCTATAATTAGTACCACATACATACAGGTGCATTCTAGCGAATTATAGGAAATTAATAAGAAATCTTTCAGTACCTGTAATTCTAGTAAAAATTATTAGCCTAACCTTTTAAAAAAAGTTGTATATTAAGTAGCTCAACATCTAACTTACAATCATTTTAAGCTATTATTTTCTTTTAACAGTCAAACTTTATTTGGTATAAGTTTCCAAAACCACAAACAATGAATTTGTTGGTAAATTGGTTTGAATGTCATTGATGACATTCATTTTACATTTCACAACTCCAAGGCATTAAAAAGGCATTTTACAGAATTCAAACATCCAAAACCATGTAACAGTGGTAGTTCTTAACAGCAGAACAAAACAGACTTAACGGAGGGTAGGAAGGGTAAGTATGGATGATACCTGCACATTACTGAGCACAGTATGTCTTGATTGTTGATGGTCTACAAACTTAGTTTGCATATGTGAAGTCACAGTCATTCCCCCCTCTTCAGTTGTCATGTTGTTAGTCGTCATGCATTCTGAGGGGGATTCTGTGTCTCCCTGGGATCCAACAGATTATTTAAAGTTTCAGTCAAAACATGAATTACTTAATTTCATAATTCATTCATTAAACATAAAAGTGTCTTTGAGGGCAACTTCATGCCGTGAGCCATATTTAACATGGACCAATAATCTGTTCTACCCTCATCCTTCCTCCTAAAAAAATAACAAAAAATACAGTCATAGTAAAACAAAACCACAGTTTCACATTGAAGAAACTCATCTGCATGAATGAATGATAATAACAACAACAACAATGAAATCAGTGCACTAAACATTAAATAGAAACAATTACAGGCTTTGATTGAATTTCTAAGGCATCTTTTTAACTTGGCTGTTGGCATTGCTTCCACTCAAACACACAGAAAACTTCACTAGACTGTGAAGGAAAGAAACCATGAAGTAAAGAGTACTACAAATAAAGTTAACCCTTCTATGTCAAATGCTGATCAGATTATTCTCCCATTTGTAAGTGACTATATGTAACTTTTAAATGTTTCTGAAACTGTAATTTTTCATCTAATGATCATAAATGACTTTGTAACAGCAAACGAGACTAACAGTGAAAAGTACGCTATTTTTATATAGTTTTTATTAATGCCTTTGCCATGTTTTTCGGCGAAGTCACAAAATGTTTTACGGCAGGTAGACACATTCTGATGGGTCACAGATTTCGCTGTTAGTGAGTATCCAGCCAGGTAAAAGGTAGCAGGAGATTTCTTAATATAGACCAAATAGTATTTTTTATTTTATTTTAGAAGTTATCTGTTGTAGTTATGGCTGATATGACCATTACAGAAAAAAAGGAAATTAAATAAAGAACAACTAAAAGCTAAAAAGGGAAAATGACAGATGACGGGCAAAAACCCAAGTCAATCTCGGTCGGGGCTTTCAACAGATGGAGACAATTACGGGATTGTAAATGATTCAAAAACGTCCCTGAATTGGCCCTTAGGTATGCAATATGTCTATTTCATTCATAAAATAACTTTACAATGCGTGATGTGGTTGTATGTCAGTAGCCTACATCAACTTACTCTTCCATTTAGCGCCAAGTTTTTATTAATTTTCAGTCTGTGTTTGTGTTGGCCTACTATTTTCTTTTCCCTTGTCCCCCTGTACTTGTGTAAAGCGTCATTGGGTTTCATGAAATGCTCTATATTAATCTAAGTTAAATATTACGTTGGTTGCTACAACAAACTCTTAATGCCTTGGCCCGTAACACAGTGTCAGTGATAACGTTACCGGTTTAGCTCACAATACATCCATAGCAGGCTAATTTACTGTATGCAACACTTAAAATGCATCTGTAACTTATTTTCTTATTGTAAATGAATGATTTTCTGTCTGAGCAAAACATTCATCGCAACTGTATGACCTCCAGGTAACGCCAACTCGATAATACAGTGGGCAATACAGCACCGTAAAGAAAAGACCTTTACGACAGCAGGTGTGGTAAAAAGCTTTGTTGCTAGAATCAACACAAACTGGAAGTAACAAATAGCCACTTTATTATACAAACAAACTGGGGAGTGTAAAGACGAGAATGTTAGCTGTAGAGAAGGAAAAACTACAAATGTGAATGATGCGTGATTAAATGACCTAAACATTTGTTTTTCAGAGCTAAAAGGAAAAACTTTGGTGAGGCTGTAACTGGCTGTAGGGAGAGGCATCGTTGCATCCCCAAAGACTTCAGTGTACAGACTTAAACAAAACAGGAAACACAAACAAAAAAAATATCCAAAATAAAAACAAGACATTTACCTAAGCTCTTCTTGCTCTCCATAAAGAGCACCCAAACAAAATAAAACACTATCTGGTCATTTATTTTTGGTTGTTTTTTTCTATCGAGTTATTTTAAATAAAGAAATATATACATAGATTATAATATGTACACTTGATAAAGAGCTGTTTCAGGCTGCTCTTCAGTGATTACTTTGCCTGAGGTGATGCGTAGTCGGGTATAAAAACAGTCCCTGCTCAATGTTGTGCTCCAATTATTGTTCTACGGACAATCAGCAGTATACAAGGCTCGTGGTAATGGGAACTCTAGGCGAAGGATTGTCCTTGGTTTATAGGTGGGAGATTTATTTGCAGAGTTAGGTCATGGAGGGCTCAAATCATTTCTCATTAAAGCTCATTCCAACAATAATGTGCTGGATGTGAAGGACAGTAAGCAAAAGCTGCAGCATGGAATAATTTGAGTCTCAGTCATGCATCATGATAACTGATGGAAGACTGAGCTTTTCCACGACATAACTCTGGGATAAGGAGCTTTGGTGGAAGCTTGAAGGCATCGGCCAGTCTGAGCCTCAGAGGGAAGAACAGGAGCAGCTGTTGCCGTGTCTGCAGTCGCCTCCTCACTTCTGTACATCCAGGTACTCACCGCTCTTTACTCCAGAGGGCAAACACAGACAATAAAACACAAAGAAGGAGGGAGAGAGGTGGGGTTGAGGGTGTGTTAATATGTTAATGGTATAATCAGATCAGCAGAAAAACAACATCACTTTACTCTACAACCCGTTCAGTTAAACAGTAGATATCTACCTGGTCATTGGGAGGTTGCTTTTCTCCGTTGACCCCGAGGAGCACAGCTTCCTCTGTGTTGTCGCTTTTCATCTCCACCACGATGTTATCTTTGCTGGACTTGTCTTTGGTGCTGCAAGACCAAAAAAACTCCTTAAAGTTAGAAAAATACATACTCCAATAGACTGTTCTTCTATCCAGCCCGAACGACGATGATTCATAGTTTGTTTTGATTTACTTTTTGGTCATTTGGGGGCAGTGGAAACAAGTTGTAAACACAACACTGACATACATGTATTATCACCTTTTAAGTTTATATGGTAAAGGAGTCGAGTTTATGTCCACCTGACAAATGCAAGTCTTATGTTTACTCTTCATTCAGTTACATTTTTGGTCTCTACCAACTCCTCAAGGAAATATCCGTCTCTTTAGCTGCTAAATGCTTCATATGTTCATCATTTAGTGGCTCACTTTGTCTCTATGCTGTTTGGTGCTGAGCAGATAGTGTAAAGGTGTGCTTTTAGAGCTTTTAAACATTGAGTTAAATGATGATACAAAGCTCCACAGAGAGGAACTGCAGAGTTGGTGGTAATTATTGAGCAGCGCCTTCCACATTACATGTTCATTGTACAATCCATTGTTAATATGAAAATATAGATTACAACAGCTTTAACCATGTGTGTGTTAACTGCACATATGGGTATGCCTACAATGTTGCTTGTAGTTATGTTAAATTATGTTATTTTAAAATTACAAAACTACCCAAGTCTTTACCAGTTTTGTCCCTGGCCTATACAGTATTTGAATTTGATGTTATAGATGATTTAAGGCCAATTAGGGTGTTAAGTCTAGCAGACTTCCTTAAAACCCACAGAACATAAATGTTGGCCATGTCTGCCATGAGGTCAAGCATCTCAGTTAGGACCTTCCAGAAAAATGTTTTTTTTTGTGATTGTTGCGGGCAAAAATCCTTGATTATGCATCACGTTTTCTTAAAAAATGTGATGGATTATGCAGGATATTTATGCAATTTTATGTGATGAAATTGCGGGAACTTGCAAAAATTGCGGGAACTTGCAAAAATTGCGGGAACTTGCAAAAACTGCGGTTTGATTAAAAAGAGACAAAAAAGGGATTCCCCCAACACCCTGCTTTTCGATGATGTTCACGTCTCGTAATTACGTCACTTCATAACTTTCCCATGGCAACAAGGGAAAATGACTGCTCTTGTGTGAAGTAAACTCAAAAATTTTTAACTTTCTGCTAAGATATATGTGACTTTTTTGCACCGAAAATACGGGGATTATGAAATCATGCAAGCACCACATATTTTGCGCGGAAATCGGCAATTTATGCAGCGAAAGTGCGCCGTATTTCAAAAAATGCTCCCCCCGCATAAATATGCAGACTTTGGCTGTTTATGCATTGAACTATGCGATTGCATAATCATGTTTTTCTGGAGGGACTGCATAACATTCACATGGGTTTAGAGGTTGATCTGGAGACATCTAAAATAAAGTTAACAGCCAATGACATAACTATTCAACTCTCTTCCTACAAGGAAATTATTATGGAAGTAACTTCAATATTAACTAGATATAAAATTAAAGGCCTATTTGTTGAAAAAGAAAGCAGGAAAGAAAACAAAAATGTTTTCTGATTGAACTGACTGTACTAACTATAAACCTTCACCAGATCTGATGATAGACATTTAATCTTGCTTTCCACATCAAAGAAATCTGCTAAATAACTTTTTGTATAATTAATTTAGTACTTCCTGTTTTGATCATCGGCCATGCTGGCCTTCTTTCATGTCTTATTCTGTCACCCAAAAGCTATTTTGTCTATTTAGTTTCTAGGATGAAAACTTTCATTGGTTGAGAACCAAAAAATATTTGATGTCCGCTACAACTGCCGCTGGGTCTAAGGGGATTAAATCTCATTGCATCTTCACCCTCCAACAGTACGTGGCTCTGGCTCCTACTTACAGGTCTTGCTTGCCGGACCGGCCACAGATCTTGCCCTTTTTGTAGAGGAAGTAGAGCACACTCCCCAAGATAGCTAGCAGCAGGATGCAGATAATGATGACCGCAATGATAAAACCCCTGGACCCTGCTGGAGAAGAAGCACAACAACAACCACAAGGTTACTGGCTGTAACTGGATTATGAATGGATGGTATGGAGTAGGAGAGGCGGATACAGGATCGCATCAGGCAGGCTGTGCAGCATTCCACAGTGTGTAGGTGCAGTAGATTTTTACAGCGTGTCTAAAGAGAGTGCAGCACTAGCGTCATTCAGGTGACCTAAACCTGGCAACCTAAAGAAAAGAAGTCATTCAGGATTGCAGGAGGACAGGTGCGCTTATATACAACATGCACAGGAAGAGGTGAAGATGAACAACTCAATTATGGTTTGAGATTTTGTTCATCAGGAGAGAGGGGGCTCTGATGAATGCTGGGAGGTGAGAGAGAGGCAGGTGCTGTGGAGGTGAAGTGGAAGGAAGCTTTTTGCCTTTGAGATGGAGAGGTCAAGGGTCTTCAGCAGTGTAACATACAAACCTGGTTTTATTTTTGCTTTTGGTGTTCCTGCTTTGAATGAGAAAAGCCACATAAGAAGAATTATCAGTTGTTGGCTGGATGTATTAAATAACTCATATCAGCAGGACACACACACACACACACACACACACACGTTAGACCTTTAACAGAGGCCTGGACTGAACACAATACATGTTTAATTTGTCTTATCTGTGATTTGATTTGATTTAAACATCTAGCTCATAGGCCGACTAAGGTCAATAGCAAAACAGTCATTTCCGAGGGCAGCCGGTTTAAGCTCATTTAACCAGCGCTTTTCCAGAAATGACAACACAGAACAGTTTTTCTCTAAGGGGGAAATTTCCTGGCATGATGTACAAGAGAGAGAGGAGGCAGGAGGAGAGAGAAAACACAAGGCGGCACCCGTAATGGGAGTCAGGAGACTCACTCTGAGTGCATTTGAAGCATCAGCTGCTTTCTACAGTCACGCTGAACATTTCTGGGAAAGAAACCTAATTTTCAGATAATTTGTAATACTTATTAAAATGACCGCATATTAGCAAATACAGTTTAATTACATAACTTTACAAGGAGAAAATAAGAACTATGCCAACAAATTAGTCTATTAACCTCGCAGCGATGACAGTGATATCACCCATTAGGAACTATAAATACTTTTTAGAAACCACAGCTTTTAATCAGAGCGATCGCTAACCAACACCCTCTGTAATGACCTTTCACCGCGTGCTCGTGTGGATCATTTCTGCAGCCTTCAGGCTGAGGTTTTGCTTCTTCGCTCTTAATTCTTTCTGTCTGACTCACAGAAACAAACGGCTGTGGTATGTAAACCAACTAACACTGAATATGCAGATAATAAACTTTACTGACAGCACCAGCAAGTCCTTTTGTGGGTTTTGTTTGTGAGTTTTTTAATTTTCTAAACTTTTTGTAGTTGATTTGACTCGGAGTGGTGCGAGGCGACAGTGCAGTGATTTACGGTGGTCTTAACGGAGACGAAGGAAATTGTACTGGTGGTGGCTGGTGTAGTGGTGTGTATAACTGAAAACAAGTAAAAGGCACAGATGGAAGGACAGTCCCTGTTAACACACTGGTGGAGGAGGGGAGCACATTTACCAGCCGTACAGCGTCTCGTCCAAAACAACAACAACACTGATTGAAATGTCAGGAATCACAGGCAACACGTTACAGCACATGGCAGAGTGTGAGGCCTTCAGACAAAGTAAAAATAAACAAAGAATTTAATTAGTTAAGTTAATTACATAACTTAACAAGAAGAAAGTAAGAACTATGCCTACAAATTAGTCTATTAACCTTGCAGCGATGACAGTGATATCACCCATTAGGAACTATAAATACCTTTTAGAAACCACAGCTTTTAATCAGAGCTATCGCTAACCAACACCCTCTGTAATGACCTTTCACTCGTGCCTGTGTGATAATTTCTGCAGCCTTCAGGTGCGTTTGAGTTTTCGTCTTTCGCTCTTAATTTCTTCTGTCTGACTCACAGAAAAAACATGTGTAAGTATGTAAACCAACTTACACTGAATATGCAGATAATAACCTTTACTCACAGCATCAGTCAAGTCCTTTTCACGGGGTTTTGTTTGAAAGAGTTTTTTTTTTAATTTTCTAAACTTTTTGTAGTTGATTTGAATCGAGTGGTGCGAGGCAGACAGTGCAGATTGACTGTGGTCTTACCTGAGACGGAGGAAATTGTAGTGGTTGTGGCTGGTGTAGTGGTGTGTATAACTGAAAACAAGTAAAAAGGCACAGATGGAAGGACAGTCCCTGTTAACACACTGGTGGAGGAGGGGAGCACATTTACCAGCCGTACAGCGTCTCGTCCAAAACAACAACAACACTGATTGAAATGTCAGGAATCACAGGCAACACGTTACAGCACATGGCAGAGTGTGAGGCCTTCAGACAAAGTAAAAATAAACAAAGAATTTAATTAGTTAAGTTAATTACATAACTTAACAAGGAGAAAGTAAGAACTATGCCTACAAATTAGTCTATTAACCTCGCAGCGATGACAGTGATATCACCCATTAGGAACTATAAATACCTTTTAGAAACCACAGCTTTTAATCAGAGCTATCGCTAACCAACACCCTCTGTAATGACCTTTCACTCGTGCCTGTGTGATAATTTCTGCAGCCTTCAGGTGCGTTTGAGTTTTCGTCTTTCGCTCTTAATTTCTTCTGTCTGACTCACAGAAAAAAACATGTGTAAGTATGTAAACCAACTTACACTGAATATGCAGATAATAACCTTTACTCACAGCATCAGTCAAGTCCTTTTCACGGGGTTTTGTTTGAAAGAGTTTTTTTTTTTAATTTTCTAAACTTTTTGTAGTTGATTTGAATCGAGTGGTGCGAGGCAGACAGTGCAGATTGACTGTGGTCTTACCTGAGACGGAGGAAATTGTAGTGGTTGTGGCTGGTGTAGTGGTGTGTATAACTGAAAACAAGTAAAAAGGCACAGATGGAAGGACAGTCCCTGTTAACACACTGGTGGAGGAGGGGAGCACACGTTACAGCACATGGCAGAGCGTGAGGCCTTCAGACAAAGTAAAAATAAAGAAAGAAGTGACACAGACAAGAGGGGAGGAACAGAAGGAAAGGGGTGACGCGAGGAGGACAAAAGATAGAGACATACACCCAAATAAACACAAAGAGCAGAGACAGGAAACGCAAGCAGCAGGAGGAACTCACTGGCTGTGATGTTGAAGGCCAATACGTCAGTGCCGAACTCGTTGGAGGCATTACAGAAAGCGGTGATGTCATTGGTGACCGTGACGCTGACCACACTCGTAACGCCCTCCTCGGTCTTCATTTGGGATGTTGTCTCGAGATTCTGGCACAAGAACACACAGTTAAAACAGAGAAAAAGGCAGGTACACCAGCGGAAAATATTTCCCTTTCTTCTGCATTGGTCAGATCTGACACATTCTGTCACAGACTGAAGAAAGGTGCTTCATCTGTTTGAAATGCAACTAACCAACCTTTTTATTTATTTTTTGGGCATTTTTAGGCCTTTATTTCCACAGGACAGATGAAGACATGAAAGGAGAGAGAGAGGGGGAATAACATGCAGCAAAGAGCCGCAGGTCAGAGTCGAACGCGCGGCCGCTGCGTCGAGGAGTAAACCTCTATATATGTGCACCTGCACTACCAACTGAGCTAACCCAGCCACACAGCAAGAAACCAACCTTTACTGGCAGCTGATAGCACCTCTCCCAGGCCAATCAGGGATTTCTTTCAATGCATTAACACTGTAAAAAAATATACTTTAAAATCAGACCACTTGGGTTGAAGATATCGCTGTGCTTTGAGAATGCTAATGCTAACATGGCAATGACAATGCTAACATGCTGATGTTTAGAAAATGTTTACCATGTTCACTATTTAGCATTTAGCTAATTAGCACTAAACACAAAGTACAGCTGAGGCCAATCCATCTAGTGGATGTTGAGACATTTCACTGGATATTTAAGGATTTTGACCTGTTGGTGACGCTTGATAAAAAGTCATTAGGATCACCAAAGTCATTAGCATACATCATCCCTGTGCCATGTCTATATGTCTATATGTATGTCTGTATGTCTGTATACACATATATATATATATATACACACACACACACACACACACACCTATGAGTGAACGAGGTAGAGATGGAGTGACCCTGCCCGGAGCCAGGCCCAGATGGCGGGCTCGTCAGCGAGCGTCTGGTAGCCGGGTTTGCCACAGAGCCCGGCCGGGCACAGCCCGAAAAAGCTACGTGGCTCCCATCTCTCCAGCCCATGGGCCCACCACCTGTGGGAGGAACCGCTGGGGTCGGGTGCGCTGCCACATGGGTGGCAGTGAAGGTCAGGGGCCTCGACGGACCAGACCCGGGCAGCAGATGCTGGCTCTGGGGACGTGGAACGTCACCTCTCTGTGGGGGAAGGAGCCGGAACTGGTGCGGGAGGTGGAGCACTACCGGTTAGATCTAGTGGGGCTTACCTCTATGCACAGTCTCAGCTCTGGAACCATACTCCTGGACAGGGGTTGGACTCTTTTCTTCTCCGGAGTTGCCCAGGGTGTGAGGTGCCAGGCGGGTGTGGGGCTATTCACAAGCCCCCGGCTGAGCGCCGCTACGTTGGAGTTTACCCCGGTGGACGAGAGGGTCGCCTCCCTACGCCTGCGGGTTTTGGGGGGGAAAACTCTGACTGTTGTTTGTGCATATGCACCAAACAGGAGTTCGGAGTATTCGGCCTTCTTGGAGACCTTGATTGGAGTCCTGCATGGGGCTCCAGTAGGGGACTCCATTGTTCTGCTGGGGGACTTCAACGCGCACGTGGGCAATGATGGAGACGCATGAAGAGGCGTGATTGGGAGGAACGGCCTCCTTGATCTAAACCAGAGTGGTTGTTTGTTGTTGGACTTCTGTGCTAGTCATGGATTGTCTATAACAAACACCATGTTCGAACATAGGGATGCTCATAAGTGTACTTGGTACCAGAGCACCCTAGGCCAAAGGTCAATGATTGATTTTATAATCGTTTCATATGATCTGAGGCCGTATGTTTTGGACACTCGGTTGAAGAGATATATATACATATATATATATATATATATATATATATACATATATATATATACATATATATATATATATATATATATATATATATATATATATATATATATATATATATACACATATATATATATATATATATATATATATATATATATATATATATATATATATATATATAGTTACAGGCCAAAAGTTTGGACACACCTTCTCATTCAATGAGTTTCCTTTTTTATTTTCATGACTATTTACATTGTAGATTCTCACTGAAGGCATCAAAACTATGAATGAACACATATGGAATTATGTACTTAACAAAAAAGTGTGAAATAACTGAAAACATGTCTTATATTTTAGATTCTTCAAAGTAGCCACCCTTTGCTTTTTTTATTAATAAGGGAAAAAATTCCACTAATTAACCCTGACAAAGCACACCTGTGAAGTGAAAACCATTTCAGGTGACTACCTCATGAAGCGTTATCAAAAAAAGCAAAGGGTGGCTACTTTGAAGAATCTAAAATATAAGACATGTTTTCAGTTATTTCACACCTTTTTGTTAAGTACATAATTCCATATGTCTTCATTCATAGTTTTGATGCCTTCAGTGAGAATCTACAATGTAAATAGTCATGAAAATAAAGAAACACATTGAATGAGAAGGTGTGTCCAAACTTTTGGCCTGTACTGTATATATATCTCAAATGTTATAGTAATCCATAAAATAGCTGTAGAAATATTTCAGCCTGGAATAAAGTGGGTGACCAACTGATGTCATCCACTCGCTCATTGCAACATTACCTTCAATAAATATCCCAGTTAGGCAAATTACTGTAATTACCATGAATACTAGAACACAGTGCAAACATACATCCAATTCACAACTGATACACAGCCACCAACCTGCTCTACATTTATAATATGTAGAGTAAAATGTACAGTAACAGTGTGGATCCTATACTGTAAAACTGTGGGACCTAAGTCTTTGGGATTGAAGTGATCAATCTAGTGAGTAAACATTTGGAAAAAGTGAGCATTTCTGCTGCAGCTGTAGCTAATCCAAGAATGGGATGCTTCCCTCTGCTGTACCTTTCCATCAGAGGTGGTCCAGATAATACTGGGAGCAGGGAAACCTCTGACATCGCAGTTCAGGTTGACGGTCTCCTCATAACTCGCTTCAATCTCAGTGTATTCTGGCGTCAAGATGTAAGGTCGACCTACAAAGACAGAGCAAGAAATAGTAACTTTAAAATTTCACATGGCCATACCTATAGCTGCTTACAGTGTCTGTTGCTAACACACAAATCCAGCTTTCCTTTAAAAACTGCCACATTAACTAAAAAATACAACTGAAACTACACCAAAATCTAAAAGCTAAACTAAAAAACTAAACATATAAACATATATAAACTCACACAAGAAAACTAACATTGCATTGTACATTATATCCGGATATTTCTTGATGAATAACATTGACTACAGACTAGAAAGCATTTTTTTATTCAGTCTACAGTATCTGTAATCAGATTTACCCTGGACATAAACAGTAAGTGTCCCGTTGGTTTCCATTCCCTCGATCTCAGGAACAGTCACCACGCACATGTAAGTCCCTGCTGTCTCAAACGTATTGTTCTTCAGGCTCAAACTGTGGCCCACTGAAATCTTCACCCCGTTCTACACACACACACACACACACACACACACACACACACACACACACACACACGGATAAAAGGGACACAAAAATCACATTTAGCACACACGCACACACATATTATGCACACATTAATATGAAGCAGGGGTTACTAGTGGACTAGTCTTTAGTAGATCAGACGGCTGTTTCGGCAAATGTTTCACACAAAGTTTTGCACAAAAGGTTCAAACAATCCTTTGATAAAATTTAAAGTTATATTTTAACTGAAAAACTGAGCTTTGTTACTACAACTGATACACAGCCAATCACAAAATAATATTCAATTGCCTTTTTTTTGGTGTCCAAAACTTCTAGATAAGCCACTGCCAATGAAAACAATCTAATCAAGTCACTATGGGCTCCCTTTTACAGTGGCTCCACACATGTTTAACAGACATCTCTACATGATGAACTCCTATACTGATAGTTGAGTCTGCACGTCCTAAAAATGAGCTGCTGACTCTATGATCACATAATCCGACACAATTACCGTCTCAAAAGGCAAACATGTAGTGTAGTATGATCCCAACATAAATCTACTGATGTTTCACACAGTACTGTACCTGATTGCACACTAAACATTAGTGTGTCGGGTTTTCTACATACATGTTAATTCATTTGGGTGTTGTTTCCGTTTGTGTAATTGAACTGTACTGCATGTGTTTATGTGACCTTAATCCAGACTGTTTGTGTCTGGAGAGAAGAGAGGGCGTTGCAGGTTGCCGTCAGCTCCTCTCCCTGGTCCACCACAACGGTGTCTTCAGGCACCAGAACAGCAGGATCGAGGTCTACACACACAGCAGGGAGAGAGAGAAAAAAATGTCATACTGGGCACAGGCAGTTGTAGTACTAGTAGAATGTATTCATTGGCATGGTCACAAATCATATCAGAGCAGATTCCTTACAGTTGACAAACACTGTGGTGTTTTCCGAGATCTCCTCAAAGGTGTCTGTGTCTGTAGAGGTACATTTGTAAACTCCGCTCTGATGACGGGTCACATTATCCATCACCAACACATTGCTATCCACTAAGTCACTATCCTTCAAAAAGCAAAAGTAATCTTCAATCAACACAAAAGCATACAGTAACAGTTATTATTTGGAAATTTAGACATCAACAACTCTATCTGCTGAGGAAAATTATGATCAGACAAAGTAGGTAGTAGTCACTATGCTGCTGCCTTTGCATAAGCATGAATAATGAGCACAAAAAGGGTTGATCTTTCTTACTTTCTTACTGATTTTGAAGAATGAAGATGGCATATTCCCATTGCCTTGGCAGTGAATTTCGATAGAGTCTCCTTCCTTAATTTTGCCCTTTGGTGACTCCACCCAAACACTTACAGCTGTGGATGGGTCTGAAACAGAGAGAGGAATTCAAGGTCAGAGAAGGTTTTAATACACATATGGGCGTAATATTTTGTTGTCAACATAGATTGATGATATAGTATATCATAACCATGGTCAATGTGGGGCCGTTGGCGTCACTGTTTAAAACTGTGATCGTCTCTCATTGAAATAAACTTGTTATGTGGTCTCCTAGCCCAGCATTATACTGGTGTTATACTGTGTGTGGAACTCACAGTATACAGTGATGTTAATACGGTTGGTCTCGGTCATCCTTGTTCCTCCAGGAACAAAGTAGGTGATCTCGCAGTAGAACAGATTATCTTTGTCCTCCTTTGTCACCTTCATGCTCAGCTCGCTCCTAACTGAGACCAGCTTATTGGAGTCAGTAGTGATGCTGGGCACCACCTTCACCACTGGAAGACAAAAAAATAAATAAATTTTGAAACGCACAAGAAAAGGGAAGAAAAGGGAGGGAAGTGGAGGAAAAAGACATTAAACCACATTAAATCACATGTGTGTCGCAGATGTTGATCTCAATCTGTCTCACCATCCTGATCAGCGCGTAGTGGCGTGTTGTTTCGGTACCAAGTGATGTTCGGCTTGGGGAAGCCATTTTTGACCTCGCAGACCCCAATCTGTAGGAGAGGAGAGAGAATGAGAAAAGACCAAATTCAAAAGAATTAAATAGCCTAATGGTAATTTCAGCATTTTAATACTCTGATGTGTCAAAGCTTGTTTACCTTGGATGGGCTGTCTTCGTTGACTGAGATCCCTGTTTGCACACCCTCAATGGTGGGACGTTCTGGTGTTTCTGCATAGCAATTAAGAACTGAATCAAGAACTAGAAAAGGCTAAATTTGCTATAGAAAATGTCTTTGTTCAGGCAGCTGATCATTTGATGTTTGAAACAGTCTTATTGTCTCATATGCATATGTAAGTTGAAGTGTCATTGGAAGCACTGAAATGATTTGAGGTGTCAGTTAAAGGCTAAATCGCTGCAATGAGCTGAAGTTTTAGTTAAAGTAAAAAAGCTTAAAAAGGTTTAGGTGTTAGTTGAAGAAATGAAGGATGAATTGTGACATTGTGCGAGAGAGGATGACTTTGTAAACATTGTGATGCATAAATTATCTATTAAATGTGTTTGAGGGTGTTTTTTTTAATTATTTGGGCTAAAGCTGAAGTTTTCACTCAAACCATTGGAAAAAAAACACGCCATCTCAGATTGAATCTTACCGAACACCTTCAGCTTTGTGCGTCCCTCCCCAGTCCCATCTGTTAGACCTTTAATGAGACAGATAAATTCCAGTTCGTCTACCGGCTGCACATCGCTGATAGTCAGCACTATCTCTCCAGTGGCTCCGGTACCATTCACATTCATCCGCTCTGTGAACTGTGTGCCTCGATCTACAACCTTCATGGTGGTGTCCTGGTAGTAGATTTTCTGCTTCTCACCTGAAGGTTTCACCTAAAGGTTGGAGTACAAAAGCATGAAACATTGCATGCATGGACACATCATACCTCTCTGTGTATGCGTGCATCAGGCTTAAAGAAACTCACGTAGAACCACTGTATGACCATGCCGCCGACACCGTCAGATGATGTAAACATGCAGGTAATCTGAGCTGTATCTCCCATGAACACCTCCACTCTGTCCTCCATGTTCACCTCCACATTAGCCCACACTGAAATGGAGAATCAGAATATGGTTGTTGTTAAATATGTCTGTTCAACATTTTCAGTAATTTATTACCATCAATCTCATATTTGCACCATAAGGAGAATTTGTGCAATTGTACTTGAGTGAGTAGTTCTCACTTCATTTTCAACTGCAATCACATTATTAATTTACTTTTGCAGTAATAAAATAATGTTAACGTGAGTTTTAAATAATGTTTTTTTTGTATCAAAGACCTTTGGTAATATAATTGAAATGCTCTTTTAGCCTTCCAGTCTCTGATTGGGAAGGCTGGTGTACGTGTTTGTTGAGCCGGCATCTATCAATATGTCAAAGTTCCCCTGCAAATTTCCCAAATCTTGCTGTGATTTTGGAAATTTGAAAAGAGTGCCATTTAAACCTCTAATGAATGAATACGTTGTGGAAAATGTGATGGGAATATCACATACATGTGCGTTTTATTGATTCATTCATAAACTAGTACTTCTGATACGGATTCCTTAAAGTGGTGAACAAACTATGTAACGGAGATATTGTTTCTAAATTACCTCAAACTTCTCTGTGCTGACATTTCGTCTTATTTATCTAGCTAAATGCATGCCAATACCAATATATATCTGCCAATATTGGCCTATGCAGTATATCAGCCAATCAAAACATAAAGCCAACAAAGCTTCATTGAACTGAACCTGAAATTAACAGGATTGTGATACAACAGAACCTCGAGTTTATTAGCTGAGACTAATGATTATCATCCTTACAAGAACCTGAATTATAATGAAGGAACAAACTTTTGCATCCACACCCTGTTGACACAAACTCAAAAGAGGCATGGAGGCAAAAAGAGACAAGAAAGTTATGGAGGGTCAAAGGGAAGAGAGAGATGCTATGACAGGAATGAGAAGCCCACCCATGTCCACATTAATGTGCTGCATTCCACCATGTCACCCTCTCACAGGAAGAAAGGCTCAATTTACAGGCAGCATAGTAGCCCCACTGTTCTTCCATGATCTGTCTCTGAGGAACGAGTGGTTTTCCCCTTCCAGGGTCTCCTGCCATCAGTCTATAGGAGGGACCCCAAATTACACTTCACATCGCAGTGTGTCCGATGTACAAGATGCCAACGGGCGCTGTAGCCTGGAGGTAACAAGGCTGCCAGGTTTCATTTAGCCTTTCCTTGTGTTGCTGAATGTAGCTTTTCTTGTAGTTTATGTCAAGAGCTGCTCAGAATAATGTAAATGTAGTTAATCTGTGTCCTGCATTGACCTTTTTTACACAACAGACAATACATAAAACATTTTCACAAGGATTGTTTTTTACATTATATTTTATTATATAAAAGCTTCTTTTTTTACAGAGTGAAATTTCACATCAAGATTTTCAGGGCTATTTTCAGGGCTACGCTTCCTACTAATGTCTCAAGGTCAGCAAATCGAGTTTGCTTAGTTACTTACTTGGGCCGCTCCATCTACTGAAGAAGACCGTGAGATTTACCTGACAGCTCTTTAACGTAAAAAACTTAAAGACTGAGTAATTTCCAGAGATGAGCGTAGGGAACCTACCAACGATTTTTAGCCAAATAGATTAGAAAATAAAAAGAAATAGATTGTATAAAAATGGTTAACTCACTAAATTGGGAGAATTGTTCAGACATTTTTTTTCCAGGCAGAATCAGGGCACTAGTATACTGTATCAAGTATCCAGAGACACTTCATCCAGGAAAAATTATCAGATGCGTAGTCTTCCAGTTAAGTGAATTACCACACTGGGGCTGCCTGCTGATGAGCTTATTACCCAGCAGACACATCCCTGCTTCACTGCTGGCATTTCATTCCTTCATCATCTGCACGGATAACAAACATTTACCACTCCTCCCCCCCCCAAACTAAACCTCTGACTGCTCCTTGTCCTGCATCAACAATAAACATGCCTTCCCCTTCTTCTCCGACTCTTTCTCCTTCTGTCCACATCTCAAACAACCTTTACTCTCCCACCTGCCTCTCCCTCTGCAGTGTCTTGCTGTTTACCGACGGCTAATGGAGCTGGACGGAAGCTTTCATAAAGGAATCCAATTAGCCTCTTCACGTGGACATTTCCTGGCCATTAGCAATGGAAGGACATTGCTGACTCACTCGCAGCATCCCATCCCCCACCTGAGGGCTTACCTACAGTGAAAAATGGGATTCAGAGAGCCAATTTCAGATTCTTGTTTGCAGCATACAGAATGTTTCACAAACTCTTTCCCCATCCTGTCTGATAGCTGGAGTCTGTTTGCTCACGGGAATCTCAATCAAATCTCATTAGTAATTTGACCAGCATTCATCTCCACAGTGCATCAATCAGAGCGGCTGGCACTCCAAGGCCTCAGATCGATCCTCTCTGGCGATGAGAGAGCAGATATTGGAGTCAATGCACATTTGATAATAGTCCTAAATCAGTATGACAGAATAAAGCTGAGCATCCCTTCTGACAGCAGCATGCTGGAAATGCTGGGCATCTCCAGTTTTATGAGCTCCCCTCAGCAAACAATATCTTCAGCCTGAAGTGTGTGTTTGACCCTGAGACAACAATTTCACATGCTGAGTGTGATTTCCACAAGAGAGGGAATGTGCTCTACACTAAAGTAAATATCTGCTGCTGAGGAGAGGAGAGAAGAGAAGAGGAGACAAGACTGTGGCAAGTGGAGTCACAACGACAATGATATGGTGCTTTTGCACGTGGAAGTAAGATAAGAACTCAGGTACTTGTGTGTGTGTGTGTGTGTGTGTGTGTGTGTGTGTGTGTGTGTGTGTGTGTGTGTGTGTGTGTGTGTGTGCGTGCGTGCGTCATCTGACCAATGCAATTGAATACAAATAAAAAGAACAAAAACTCACAGCAGTTTCATTCTGAACTATAAGAAATAAACAATGAATATTACGGCTGAAACTTTTCACTCTCAATTCATCTGCTGGCAATATTTTCAATTAATCAATTAGTCTTGGTCTATAAATTGTCAGAATATGGCTTCTTTAAATTATTTGTTTTGTCCGACCAACAATCCATAACCCAAAGATGTTCTGATGTTTGCCATCACATACATCCAAGCAAAAACAACAAAAAAGCAACAAACAATTAAGAAGCTGAAATAAATTAATGTTTGGCAAATAGTTGCTTTAATTAACTAATCAATTCAGCTTTAATGAATAGAAAAATAAATAAAGAATGTATTTCACTTGATGTGAAGGTGCAGCGGAGAAGATTGTTCACTACAGGCTGTGAGAGTAGTATCGATCTTCTCATGCAATTCTTGAAAAGTGAATAAGCCTATTTCCCAAGAAAACAGCATCAAACGTCATTAAAGTTGTGGAAGCACATATTTTATATGTGTATGTGATATTGTCATACAATGTAAAAAAAAACGAAAAAAAAAAAAACTTCAATGACTTTAGAAATGAAGACTCAAATTTACAAGAATGCATAATAAAAGGATTCCCACAGCATAGAAAGAGGAAAACCCTTACAATAACAGTACTGTTTTTATTCCCACAGATATGCAGAAAACATACCAGAGAAATGTTGCCCTCAAAACGAATATTTTGCTTTGATTTATGAAGCTAATTGAGTCTGGGTCATTTGCATACACAGAATACACATGTATATCTTAATTATTGTGTCAGCGATGATAATTGAGCTTCAGTCAATGCTGCAGGTGATCCCTAGACAGAAATAAACGTATCGGTTCAGCTGTTCTCACCTTAAAACACAGCTCATCCCACAAAGAGGGCGGATTGTATTCAAAGGCACTGCAAGATCACTTAAAGATAAGACTAAATAATCCCCACAACACACCCGTTACAAAAGGAGAGCATGGGAAGAAAGGATAAGATAATCTCAAGGGGGAAGTGATATCAAAGACATTGTTATGTCTACAATGAAGTCAAAGCCTTTTGTCAGGATACACAATCATTTTTTGTCTTTGGAAGGGATGATAACAAAACTTCCTGCCATGCTCGGAGCTATTAAATCTCTTCATTTATTCCTCTTATGACAAGAATAGGTACAGAAAACCTCCTATCAACACAGAAAACTAACGCCAGGTGATCAGCAGGCAGTCTTCCATTAGGATTTTTTTTAAACAAGTATGACCGTATATATCTTAAACAGACACTTCAGTCCTCCCTCTGACAGGTACAGTAGACAGATGAGATGAGGCATGTGGTTGTTCAAAGGCTAGAATCTGTTTTGACTCTCTAACCATGAAGGGTTTAGTTGACAGACTGCAGTCGACCTGCTCCCTCTGTCTGCTCCGGCAGCTGGCCCAGACCACAGATGGTCATCGGTGAGGGAGAGGAGAAGCTGTCCATCTTCAGCACATTAACTGGCATTCACATCAGATCGTCCTGGACTCCTCTTGGCATTAACCTAACTAGGTTGCAGAATGGTGGCACAGGGGCAGAACGTGGCCCCACAATGATTTCTTGCAGCTCTCTTTTTAAAAATGTATGAATATTAATACTGCACTAGTCTCGCTTTGTCAGACCTTGCTCCACACGCTGCGGAGGAGGGTCTGGCTAGTCCACATAGCATTCTGGGATGGGAGAAAAACGTGCTCTGGTTTATTGGCATTTCTTTAAACCAATCACAATCGTCATTGGCGGCGCTAAGCTCCGCGTGAAGCCGCTGCAAAATAGCCTCAAAAATATTATGTTACTAAAAAGTGTACTAAATAGCATTATTGTTCTTTCAAAACTTCTTGGCTGTTGCAAATTAGTATAAAAACCTAATTTCTGTGAGATATGGCTATGACACGGACAAAAGCTTGAAGCAGCAGCCTCTTTCTCAAGAGAGTGTAACTTTCAATAGGAGCATATAACGTGAAAATGGTTGACAGAATCGATACTGACTGGGTGGTGCAACAGGAAAGGTATTTAAAATGGTTCACCCCCTTGAAATGCTCAGCAAATGTCATGGTAGTGACCTGAGGGTGGGGCGATTGGAAAGCCTATGTGTAAAATGGCATTTCATTGTCTGGGCACCATGAATATACTAAAGAAATATCATGACAATCTGTTGATTAGAAGTGGTAAAAGGTGGAAAAATATGACCCGATGGTGGTGCTCGAGTAAAAGGTCAGAAGGTCTCCAGAATAACCGTGATAAACTAATTTTAGGTCAACCTGGCTACTAGCTGTCAAGATATATTTTACATGGATGGACAGACAGACAGACATTAATTTCCTAAGGATCTGCGGAGAAAAAACACTTCCTCAAATCTGAGGGGGAAAACTGTGATCAAAGCAGCAGCAGCGAGAGACAGGATGATCGCTGAGGTCAAGTGTAAGCAGAAAGACACAACCTGAGATCTTTCAGCCTGTCTGTCTGGGAGCTGTGAGGTGGGACGAGACCATCAGATGTAAAATAGGATCTGTCACAAACACACACACATACATCCATGCTCACACACATGCGCGCGCACGCACGGACGCGCACACGCACGCGCACACACACACACACACACACACATATATACACACACGTCTCTGAGCTGTATCCAACTACTGACCTGAACTTGAGACCCAACTCCAGCACTAAACACATTATTACATGGTTTGCAAATGTCTCAGAGCACATGACACACATCCTACTCTGCCATGTTTCATTCACTCGTTCACACGTTTCCAGCCACTTATTTCAGTGATTCACCAGCAGCCTTCCCTTTCTGCTCTTTCTGAAAGGAACTATGTAGTTCAGAATCCATTAATCTAAAAAACAGAGAGCATGCAGTTTTGTTTGCATTACAGAGTCCTAATCTAATCTGTTTCTTCTATCACAAGGTCAGATTTATGGTACTGTATTAATATTTACATACCGTGGATTCCTCTGCTTAGTCTCTAATTCATGTTTAATTTACTTCTGGCATGTCCCTTAAAGAAAAGGCTGCAACTCCACTGAACCAAGACATGAAAGGATGAGTATGAATATTATATTAAAAGGGAGGACAGATAGCGAGACAGCAAGGCTTCTCTGTGTGTGTGCCTGTTTGTGTTCTGTCGTGAACTTAGATTTAATTGCTTACCATCACCCACTAGCTTATCCTGTCAGGTGATATCACTGTTGAGAACACAAAGGCAGAGAACAGACAACACGTGGGAGCATAATTATAATCATCTTAAAAATATAAAGGGCAATATTACATTCACTTATAATGTTATTGTTTAGTACTGAAACACAGCATGCATTGAACCCTTTCGACACGCCAGTAAAATGAAGGGACAGCTCGGGGACATGTTTCCAGCCCTGTCACATCTAAGAATAACAATGGCCTGTCAAGCTTGTTTGCTTACATGATACAGTAGAATTACAGTGCACTGACCCGGCTGGCACCAGAAATAGCAGCCCTAAAAAGGGTGAGACAGAGAGAGGGAGCATGGGAAAACAGTGCCTCAGTCAGGCTGCTCTTTGTACAGATGTAAATAGGTCTGAGGAGAGGGAGTGGAGTGCAGAGGTAATATGAGGAAACAGATAAAAGGGGAGCAAGAGAGGATAGAGAAAGAAAAGACAGAGGTGGGGCGGGAGAAGAAATCAAGAGATGTGTGAAGAAAGAGGGTGTTTGGTTCTCTGACAGTTACTGTGGCCTCTGACATTTATCGCACTGATCCCCTCAAAGGCACACTTACAGTATCTTGCAGGGAGAAGGAAATGTTATCAAGCCGAAGATAACAACTCTCACTCAGTGTGGCTGCTGACAAGCTGCAGGAAGTCATGTCACACAAAGGCACCTTTTACTTTAAGGGTGCATTCACTCCACTCAGCAGCTCTCTGATTCATGCCAAAGATATTTATAACTGGTATCAAAACTGGCTGGCAGTGTAGCAGTTACAGCCTTGCAAATGTTACATTATTTTTTTAAATATTCCCCCATTAGTTGGGAGGGGGGAGGGGGGAGGTTCCTACAAAAAGGTATCATCCCTTCATGTTTCATTGAAACTGAAATAGTGTCTTGACTATTATGCTTCAGTAGAGTTCAATTTTTTTAAGTTTGATTAATATATATGTTATATCTAATCTTGTGGAAAGCCTGGGTTACAACCTGGTGGGGGCATTTACCAGGCAAAGAGGGTCTAACAAAAGATGCTATCAAGTTGCATTTGAGGATATATATGATACAGTCATTTTGAAGTTTGAGTGAGGATCTCTCAGCCTTTGCTAAATCCAATTTGACCATTATTTTTTATGGTTTGTTATTCTTTGTATTCTTTGTATATCTGTCTCTTTAAGTCTCTGAATATTATAGTAGTTCAATAATGGAGTAACCTTTTTATGGAAGAAGCCATACAAAAATAAATATGTTATATTGTCATTAATTATAAGAAATGTTTTCTTCATTTCAAAGTTCGAAGCTGGTTGGCTAAGGGGTAAATTAAGGTTAACAAGAATGCACATAGTGACTCCACATAATGAAAATCTGGTATTGACAAGCAAATACAGCAGATTCTATCTCCAGGAAAACTGAGAAACTTCATAGACATATTTGAGGGATGGGCAAACACGGACACATTTTTGCCGCCCTTCATAGATCCATTGCCAGAACAGTAGCCCCACTTAGTTTGGGTCAACTCGTCTTGGCTAAATGGTGCAGAGGAATGTTGTGAGAAACTCTTGAAAACGTGTACACTAAAGGCTTTGTCACACATTCATCAATCACATTAGTCCTGTGAAGCACCCCAACACACACACACACACACACACACAAATCCCCCGCGGCGCAGCTCCTGGCACAGCAGACACATTTCTCTATAAACTCAACATGCAGCAGGGTTTATAATGCCACTCAACCAAAAGAACAACAGATTTTTCTACAGCAGAGACCAATATGATATTTGCAGCCATTATTTTGCAGTACTAATGATTCTGTTATGCTATTTCTAAAGATCCAGCTAACAATCCTGTCAGCTGTAATTCTGCAGAGAATTCAGAACTTCTTTGATCCACAGTGCACAGTGGTGCTCATTGGGGATCTTTCCATAAACCCCTCTGGCACCAGGCTCTTTGACACAAGTGTGTTTTACTGTTTCTTCATAAATATGCATGCTTTTTATCCTGTTTGCTTGTTACCAGTTAGGAAGGCTTTCATTTATTAATGAAGAGTCTAGTGCCCTCATTAAGATTACATCAAGGGGAGACATTTCTAAAACTAGTCTTGTTGCTACGACCTTGGGCTGAGTGGATGGCTCTATTCCCGCTATGCTGGCTGCACACAGTAACTCTCCTAAAGTTGAGGACTAGCCAACAGCTCCTAACAGAAATAGCACCTAGAAACTGGACTCTGAGGAATTACAGGAGTTTAAGGTGTGAATGGATCAAGATAGGATGCATGCAGATCAGTAAACCAGATGTAGCTGATCGGTATCGAATTATACGTATACATTTTTGACCACTAGTAGACGACAAACACTGCAATATGGCGTAAATGTTACAAAGTAATTTACCATGACAGTGCGCTTGCATGTATTTGACTGGCCAACGCAGGATGATGTCGCATTGTGTTGGAGCAAAAATTCAGCCTGGTTCAGCTTTTTGTCTGAAAACCCTGCATTGTTTTGCTGGAACCGGAACTGTTGTAATTATGTGGTATCATGTGGTATCCTTTTACCACTTTCTGATGTCTTTCTAGACAGACAATTAAGCAATAGATAAAAAAACTGACATGTAATTAATAATACAAATAATCATAGATAGATATATGACCATAATACACAGTTGGAAGTGCTCCTCTGCATGGAGCCTGTATGGGGTTCAGGTGATGTTTTAATTGCTGTGTGCAGAGACAATGACGGACAGTAGCAGCTGCAGCAACCAAACTGCACATTCCCACGATGCCTGAGAGAAAACAAGGTCAACTTGTCATAGTGACCTGCCAGACACTTTACCTAACACACACACACACACACACACACACACACACACACACACACACACACACACACACACACACACACACACACACACACACACACACACACACACAACACACACACACACACACACACACACACACACACACACACACACACACAAATCCCCAGGGTGCTGGAGCCGAATGCTGGCAGTAGCCTATCCACTCAACATGTCATCAGAATTAACGATTTCCAAAAGGCAGAGGAGACGAAGGATACAAAGAATGTAAATACAGTGGAGTGGATCAGAGTGGACCACACACCAGGGGAGATAGGGAGAGTCACATTGCTCTCTGATTTCTCTTGGTGATCTGACACTATATTCCATTTCAACAGACCACCTGTTGTACAGATCAGACCTGGCTCGGTTCTCAGCATGCAAGACTCCAGTCTATCTTTCAGGAGGGGTCTGCCGACTTACAACTGGTACAACAGTACAGCATAACCTATTTAAGGTTTAGTTTTGCTATAGTAAGGAAAAAAAATCCCTGCCACTCTCATGTCTGTATGATAAATATGAAATTACAGGCAACAGCTAATTAGCTTAGCCTAGCATACATACTGAAAACCGGGGGAAACAGCTAGCCTGGCTTCATCCAAAGGTAACAAATGAACACATTATGTCTTGTTTGTTTAAATCTGTTCATAGGGTCAAAACTAAGGAGTTATGTGCCAGACTATTTCTCGGCCGAGCGCAGCAACTTCCTCAATTCTAATCATCACTAAACCCCCTGTAACACTGAAACCTGTTGAATTATTGCTTAAAAAAGCATTACTGTTTTCTCTGGATGCCAACTAAGAGCTGGAATCTCACAATTTATGCCGTTTTCTATAATGCCCCCATTTTGAGAGAAAACACAAAATAATGATGTTTAAAAACTGACTACATTTAAAAAAATGGGTAACAATACTGGTGAAACAACTTCAGTTTTTCTTGCTACATTTAGGGTGAACTTGAGTGTGAGATACTGTGAGGTACTCTTGTTCTTTTATTTTTCCCAAATGACTCGCATTCATAAACTTCTTTCACAGCAGATTTGGACTTGTCACAGCAGGAAAAGCACAAGTGCTCTGTTGCAGCAATAATAATAATAATGTTAGTTAGATCTGTGCTTAACAAGTCAAAACATCTGCATTGAAAACTGTCTATTCAACTTTTTGTTTCACTCCACAATTTGGGGTTTGTTATGCCATGTCTGTACACTTTTTAATAAAGACTGAAGGCCCTTGGACTGCTGGAAGAGTTCTGGATTGCCATCAAATTAATTTGTGAGCAGTCTCAGACCCCAGCAGTAAAGATCCAACCGCAGGCCTTTAGCTATGATCTTTGATAAGCAGCTCTTTGGTCTTCCCTCAGCATTTACACTCCCCAGCCTTTGATAACCACTTGGCAACAAGACCGACTCCTCTTTAGTTTCCACACTCAGCTACTTTGATATGCACACACACACACACACACACACACACACACACACACACACACACACACACACACACACACACACACACACACACACACACACACACACACACACACACACACATTTGTGAGATTGTGAGAGTAATTTAACAATGTTTTTTTTTATATTATGAGAGTCATGGTCATGGGAAGGTGACCGCATCCCAGATTAAGTCACATGTAATTTATTCAACACATATTTTATATGCATCTGTTTGTGTGTGTGTGTGTGTGTGTGTGTGTAAATCTCAGTGGGCCATTTCCTCCTGCTTGCTCCCATAGTGGTCTGAACGCCCCCTCCATCCTCTTTCCCACGTCCCACACGACAAAATGGTCTCCATATCAGCCACTCTGTGAGCAGGCAGAAGTAAAATAACACACGCTGCTTTGGAAGTATGGGAAAGGCCAACAGGGAAGGTATTTTTGTACATTGCTGATTGTGACGGTACAGAAACTTAGAGCGAGAGAGAGAGAGAGCGAGGTCCCATGACATGGCTTCACAAATATGAGATGTACGTTGCTTGCGGCTGGCATATTGTGGCTAAAGATAGATCACAGATACACAAACACACACACTGAAAGCTTTTTACCCATTGACTCACGGGATAAAGTACTCAGCAGCAGCTCTCTCCTTTTTTGGTGGACGCTGCAAGTGGCAATAATGAATCGCAAAATTGTTAACTGCTCTTTTTTATGACAGGACATCTATTTGCAACCTACAGGGGTCAGTTTTTATATGTGTGTGTTTGATATGAAAGTATCTGTACCAAAATCTTATATTAAACTAAAATCCCCCTTGTTAAAGTGCCAGTGTTACCAAGACAAATGGTCTGATTGCTACAGGGCAACACACGCGGTTGTTTTGTGTTATATAAGTAAGTTCAAAGTAGGGCTGGGCGATATGGAGAAAATCAAATATCATGTTATTGTTGACCAAATACCTCGATATTGATACCGCAACGATATTGTAGTGTTGACTATTGGTGCTTTCACAAAATATTTACACAATGAGATTTTTGATAAATAATCATCAGTAATGTGGATATAATAACTAAGTGGGTAAAAGGCAAATAATAGAACAGTTACAACAGTCTGGTAAGTTCAGAAAATGACATAACTTTACTGTAAAAAAAACAGGAAAAGACAACACTTATGCTATATTACGATATCCAAAATCTAAGACGATATCTAGTCTCATATCACGATATCAATATAATATCGATATATTGCCCAGCTCTAGTTCAAATCTAATGCATTCCAATGCATTCCAATGTTTGTGAGATATATATATATATATATATATATATATATATATATATATATATATATATATATATATATATATATACATACATATATACATACACATACATACATACATATACATATATATATATATATATATATATATATACATACATATATACATACACACATACATATATATACATACACACATACATATACATATATACATATATACATATATATATACATATATATATACATATATATATACACATATATATATATATATATATATATACACATATATATATATATATATATATATATATATATATATATATATACATACACACACACATATACACACACACACACACACACTAGTGCTGTCAGTTAAACGCGTTATTAACGGCGTTAACGCAAACCCATTTTAACGGCGTCAATTTTTTTTATCGCGAGACTAACGTTCTTTTTGGCCCAGCAAACTTTGTAGTTTTTTCACATGCTGTTGCAACAACTAGTAGCGTTAGAAATACTACAACACCACACCGGATCTAGCTAGACCGGAAACAAAACAACATGCACGCTGCACACACTTGTTTGCACTTGCTTGCGAGCCGGCCAAAGAGTAGTACATACCTGCAAACTAATCGCTTTTCGACGAAAATCGCCGTTTTGAATGGGGTCCGAGACCCGGTGCTAATACGTCACCGGTGCCTTAACGACCGTTATCTAATGGACCAAATAGCAACGCGGATTTCGGTGCCTTATTTAGGTGCCACTTAGATGACTGCGCTTCTTTCTGATGCTCCGAAAACGGACGTTAGAGGGAACTGAAACATTTCCGCACAGGAGGCCAGTCAACACTACACTTAGCAGCAGGTAGTTAGCCTACCGTTAGCTAGCAGCTGGATTAAACACGGTTAAAATGTTTACAGCTAAACGGTGTAAAGTGTGTCTGTATTTCACTGGAGAGGACTCCAACACCAGACTGTAGCTGCCGTTGTCTGAAAAACACAGCCATGATGTTATGTTGCTCGCCTCACCAGCCTCGTGGTGCATTCACTGTAATTGTAAAATACCCTTTTCCCATCCAGTGGTTGTTTTCACTGTTTTGTGCTCCCTTTTTTTTAGATCAACTTTTTATTGTTTTATATTTTTGAACATACAGAACAGACAAATACAATTGAACAAGGTGCTCCTTTTTTAAATACATATATCTTTCGGTTCAGGCACCGTTTTAAAAGTATCGTATCATGTTGATAAGAGCATTAAAATGAGAAAAAAATAATGGGACAAAAAGAAATCAAGGGACAATTAAAATAGATAAAAATGTGCGATTAATTGCGAGTTAACTATGACATTAACGCGATTAAATATTTTACTCGTTTGACAGCACTAATATATACACGTTGGAAGTAGGGGTGTTGAAATTAATCATTGCATCAATGCATCGCGATGTGGACCTGGACGATTCTGCATTGATGCAGTGACAGACCATAATCGATTACTGCCTACTGATATTACATGTTGATTTTCCGGTCGCTGCTTTTTTTTGTTTTTGCCTTTTGTCTGTTGTCTGCTGTGTTCAGACTCCGCTACATTCAGGACGTGTCTTTTCTTTAAGAGCAGATACAATACAAAGGGGAGTTCATATACATATGACTGCTTGAATTAGTTGATGAAAACCCTGTGTAGCAATATACAGTATAAAAATATGGATGAGGTGATTCATCGGGATATTGAATCGATTCGAATCGTCCTTAGTTGGAAGAGTTAAAGATCCCATGAAACGGGCACTTTCACGTCATGGAAAAACTTTCAATCCTGAATCTGATAAAGGAAATGGTGACCTAATGTGGGGTTCATGCTGTATAGGTAGATGGTAGATACAGGAATAATTTCCATGTTTACGACCTACAAGCTTTCACGTAACATTACAACACAAGATAACAGAGTTGGTCGAGTGACTTTTAGTGACATTTAGTGACATTACATTAAGTAAGTATTGATACCTGTAAAGGCCTCATGAAAAAATGTAATTGTCTAGAGATGGGCACAAGTAATGTTTTCCCAGATCAAGTGATTGCATGCCGTTCATCTGCATGTACTGCCTGGGTTTATTATTTCGACCAGAGCTGGTTGAGTTGTGAGCCCTTTTTGTTTAACATTAACTCATTAACCCCTTGAGTTCCCTCTCTCTGAGTAATCAAGGAATCGATTATTCCCGCCCATCCCTAATATCTTCACACCTTTTTGGATGTGATGCTCACATGCTTTACTTGCCAAAAGCTTTGCCTATTTATCACAGGACATATAATAAAATTGGTGTAAAATATCTCACATGTTGTGATTTGAGGATGCTTGTGCAGCATGATGAAGCAAAGGAGCGATTAAAACAATGATCTCTTTTGACTGCATTAGAGGTTTCTACCAAGGGCCGATTAAAATGAAATGACTGAAACTGAACCAAATCACATCAGATCACTTTCTACCAGAGATGGGAAGTAACGAAGTACAAATACTTCGTTACTGTACTTAAGTAGATTTTTCGGATATTTCTACTTTACTATTTTTTTTTGTGGCGACTTTTTACTTTTACTCCTTACATTTTAACACGAATATCGGTACTTTCTACTCCTTACATTTTAAAAATTGGCTCGTTACTTTAGTTTTGTACAAGAGGTCGTAATGTCGGAGAATAGGCGGACACGCGACCACACCGCGAGCGGGCGCGCGCGCCACAGAAAAAAAAGTGAGAAAAAGAAAGAGAGACTGCTGTCCGGAGGATAATCAGTTGAGATCGTGGGTGTGCGTCCTTGAGAACTGTGAGTCGTATAACTTATGTTGTCAGTTAATGTAAGCCTGTTGTTGTATTGGTCTATAGTTCCTGCACAGTTAAAGTAGGTTAGCTAGTGATTTAGTTGTTTGTGTTCTTCACCTGTTAGCTAGGTTTCACGTTGCTTGTAATGCATCAAAAGAGAGAAGTTGTCTCTGTCCGTGTTTTACAGACACACCTGGAGTTTGAAACCAGCATCAGCTTTAAATACTGTCCTAATCTAGTCCTCACTAGCAAGTTTCAAATAATTTCACTGGAGTTACCGTTATTATTTTTCACGTGATCAATACCGAATTCAATCTAATTGGATGGGAATATAATGTAGGCTACGTTGCATGTAACGCACCACTACAAGACGACTCGACAGATTCGGCCGCATTCTGCATTCATTTGCGGCAAATAATTGCAACATGATGGTGGTAACGTTAGCACTAGTAGTATGGACGGCGACATGATTGAAAATGAAGAAAACAGAGATCCCAGAGATTAGGCAGACAAGCAGCAAGACATTCCCAATCATCCCATCTGGCCTTATCTGAGAGAGATGTTTGAGATAGGCTAGGAGGCATCAAGTATGACTCCTGGCCAATGTGCTGTGTAACTCTAAAAGTATGGGGAACTTCTTAATTAATCTATGTTTAGTAATTCATATTGTATCCTTTATTTTCTTTCTATATTTGAGCACACACACATGCATGTAGATTCCTTTAAATGTTAAGGGGACGATTAAAAAAGAGAAACTGGATCTGTTTTATACTTTAAGTACATTTCAAAGCCTGTACTTTGTTACTTTTACTTAAGTAAAGAAGTTAAATCAGTACTTCTACTTTTACCAGAGTATTTTTTAACACAAGTATCTGTACTTCTACTTAAGTACGGGAAGTGAGTACTTTTGCCATCTCTGCTTTCTACTGAATGTCTGGTGTGACCTAGATAGAAAAGGATGTTTCAGTAATCACAGTTTCATCAGAAGAGAAAGAACTTAAAGCACAAAGCACAAAAATAACTAACTGATGTAACTACAGATTTGAGATATACTCTTATGACAGAAAACACTATAAATTAAGACCTTAACAAACCCATGGACAAACAGTAGCCAGAGAGGAGATGAACCATAAAAGTTATCTATCAACAGTTATCTACCGTAACCTACACTGTGCAGCCACAGCAAACACATCAGTCTGCTCTGTGGAGTCAGCGGCACAGTGGCATGGCTGAGGCCTGCATTAGGTTAAAAGGATCCTAATGTGCATTAGATCAGCACGGAGCATTATTTCAGGAAAACAACATCCATTATTAAGCAGGGTGTTGAACTATCAGAGAATAGACAGAGATCCTGACAGGCCTCTAGTCTCCACTTGTGCCTGTGAAGCTCCCGGAGGGCAACTTCAGATCCAAGGATCAGCTCCAGCTTTGTACTCCTAGAGCTCAAATCTCTGCTAGTTCTCTTTCTAGCATCTACCTGCAGTGGCACCAAGAGCTCAACACACTGCCACTTAAGAAATCACATGCATATAAACAAACAAATGAGAAAGAAATGTTTTGACCGGGTCAAACCCACCACAGACTAAATCATCCTTTATTAACTGCACCTCTAGCCACAGAATGGGGGAACGATGATAGGTTTATTAGTAATATAACTTTAATTTGACACTAGCCCAGCAGCTAGCCCTTTGCAGCAATTAGCCACTGGAGTCTCATCTCAATCATGCTAAAAAGCAAAAAAGACCAGAGGGCTAAAGAGAGAGGCCCCTGGGCCAGGCAGTGAGGGTTTCTCTCACTTTGGAAATACTTAGCAGAAGGACAGAGAGGGCTCTGTGTGCGTTTGACCTCAGAGCAGAGAGGAGCACACAAATCACCGTGTCAGAATGAAAAAGATACAGCAGCAAGTGATGGAGTGGATGTGGATTCCTCTGCTGCCACTGCTGCTAATCAATGATCTTTATTCACACCAACAAAACTACATTTTATGGGTCCTCTACATTATATAATAACTCTTAGAATAGTATATAACATCAGTTCAAATGAATGTCGTGTTTTGATCACTGAAGTAAAAACAATAAAAACAAACTGATGAAGTTTGAAGTCGTCCTCTCTGCTCCCAAATCAACAATCAGTTTCACATCACAAATCTTAAGCACATGCCTGTTTTTTCTCCTCAATGCTATAAACTGTTCTCATGAACACACTTAACCGTATATCATGCTGGATAAAATCAATCACACAGAGAGGATTTAACTACTTTACTCCATGTGCTAAGCATGCCAAAGTCTGGAAACCACTTCTCCCACATCTAGGTTTGGAAGAAAATTCAAGCCTGTCCTCGCAGCCCTATCTTGTTACCATCTTATCAGTATCAGATCACCAGTTCCTCAGGTACTGGCTTATTTTGTATTCTGCTGCATTAATGTCGTATTGATGCTTTCCAGGATCACAGATTTGCTGGCTGGATGTCCTGTAGCTCTGTGGATGCTCATGCTTAAAAGCTTCTCTCCTTTGACAAAATTTAAAGAGATCAAAATCTAATAAAGAGAGACTTCTTGGTTTATTTTAAGTCATCTTAGTGGCCTCAGACCTTGTCACATAAATTCCCTTAGCCTCAATCTTTCGTGTCTCTCTTGCTCTACCTACAAGCTATTGTTGTACCTTTTTTCCTCACAAATTTAGAGGCCACAAATCATATTAAATGACAGACCTTCATCATTCAACATGTGGAATGAGAGCTACTGGAGTTCATATTCATTAAGAGTTTGTAGTCGCAGTTAAATCTCCAGATTCCACGTGTAGGTGTTTGTGGTGCTTGCATGTCGGTGTGTGTGGTTACTCACTCAGCAGTTCTGCATTACCACATTCAAATTTGATTTGGCTCGTATAATTTCACTATATGTTATTCCTTATATAGTCTGGAGTAGGGATCGACTGATATGGATTTTTTAGTGCCGATACCGTTTTTTTTTTCATCAGCCGTAGCCGATGACCGATACGGGCTGCCGATTTTCTTGAGCCGATATTTGGAGTCAATACTGTTTTTGCTCCCTCAATTTACATCATAAAAATGTAAACCCTGCCACACTGGATTTGTTTTCGGAACCTGCTCTGCCATTTCTTTAAAAATAATAAACAAAAACACAGATCAGTTTCACTTCTGCAATCATCTTACATTCATATCACCCAAATTATGTGTGCAATGTCCATCATATGGATGGGTGAACTGCATATGGTTAACTGTGCAAGGGTAAAAGGCTTTCATCAACATCTACAACACAGCCTTTCATGCATTGCTTGCTGACCTATTATAAGACAGATATAATCAGGTCATCACAACATGTCCTTAGCCAACACATTTAAATAATTTAAGAAAACAATAAACCTGAAAAGTAGCCTGATTTATTTAGTGCTTGATTTATAATTTAAGACTGCCATGGTGCTAGTGGTGGAGGGGCAGTGCATGGTCTGCACGTGAACTGCAGCGTGCCCAGCAACACAGAGCTGCCTGTGGACGCCTGTCTGTAAATAATGCCGGGAAAAAACTATCGGCGAACGCAGCAGCCGCGTATCGGCCGATGCCGATACACGTAAAAACGCAAATATCAGCCCGATATATCGGCCGGACGATAAAATCGGTCTATCATTAGTCTGGAGTAAAACAACGTCAGCTCTCATCATCCTCATCTATGACAACTGATCTGGAGAGGAGTGTAGACACTGTAGGTACAACCAAGAGTTTCTGTATTTCAGGCATTAAAGCAGCTGTTTTCAGAATGATCCATGCACAACTTTAAAAGATTTCCTTCTCAGGTTTCAGGTTTTTCACAGTGGACTATTAATTTAAATACATGTTGTTGTTACTAATAAAACAAGCATATTATAATAACTATATTTTGTTAAAAGTTTTGTAGTTTCAATTATCATAAGCTACTTGATTTTCTTACGAATTAAGCAAAGTTTTTTTTTGAGTTTTGCAATGTCAGTAAAGTTAATGATTTTTTGGCTGGATGCATTTTACAATACACATATGGCCCATATATCTCACATCCCTTATCCCATCTGACAGTGTGAACGGTGTCGATTCCAACATTTTGGTAAAACTCCACACCCCTGCAAAGCCTAAGAATGATCACTATTTCTTAAAGCCAAACCACCATGTAGAAACCATCATTTTGACATCGGAGTCACTGTGACAGACAAAAAGGAACAGCTGGCTCATCTAGGGGCCACTAAAGGTATTTCCGAGACAAAAATGCCAGATCTCAAACGTTTGTCCCTTACAGACTGAAACAGGCAAATGCTTGTGTTGCCACTTAAAGAGCTGCTTATACATTCAACATAAAAGAAATGTCTTTTAATATTGAAACAGTGAGTTATAACTGTGCATGATAGATACATGCACTGTAAAAAACTTCACACTGACATTGTGATTTGATATGCAGACAAATGCTATTTATATGGTGTTGCTGTGGTGTATTATTTTTCCATAACTGCAGCTTTTAGCAGCCATTGAAACCCATGTATTTATTTTGCTTTAGGTTGCCTGTTTAAATGTGCCTCTCTCTTGTAGGGTTGGGCAATACAAGACAGACTATCATGGCGGCTCGTTCAGAATATGATCTCATATTGTACTAAAATAGTTCACTGAAACGTGTTTCTGAAAACATTTTAAGCGAGAAATAGGCCATGCAGTTGCTGAATCGGTCTTCATTTCAGATCAACAAAGGTCAGTTTAAAAGATTTTCATCAGATTTTGAGAGACTCTAGTCACGCTCATTCCGCTCCCCGTTTCCAGCACTCTACCAATCAGATGGGTCATTTGAGTCTGACTGCCGGCAGTGCCCGCCCTGCCGATTATGTCAAATCGGCCAAAATGAAGGCAGATGGCCCCTCGGACGGACGACGGCACGGAACACACCAAACTGAATTGAGTCACTGACCTCGCCAGACTTTTCCAATGGCCGATTATCGGCTCTATGTGTCCAGGCCTTTAAAAAGCATCCGGCACACTCTAAAAGTAAGTTAAAAATCCTTTATTAATACATGGATAACCAACACGTTTCGCCTCAAAGGGGCTTCATCAGGGTATATGTAATGAGGACAGGTGTTGAACTATCAGAGAAATGACAGTGAAAATAAAATAAGTGCTAACATGTAGGCTACTGTAACAACCTGCAGATGCTGTATTTGTGTTCAGCCAATCTCTCCTGTACTTTTCTTGAACAAACATCTGATCTCCCAATCCACAATTATTACTTTTGTAAGTCAAACTGAGTCAGACATACAGAAAATCCAATCAACATACGGGAAGAAAAACACAAAGCTGCAAGCATATTTTTCTAAAGCTTGCACTGCTGTAAGAGACAATTTAAAAACAAAAAGGGCAAAATCAATGTAATTATTTTTAAATCATTAATTCAGCCCTCAATCTAACATTAGCACACTGGTTCCCTGCACAACTCCACCATGTCTTACATAATCACAGTGACCTAAGTAATGTTTTTGGTTGATAAGAGTTTTCTCAATTTGTCTAAAGAAAAAGAACCCGCTGGAGGTTAAGAGTTAATTTGAGGGCTGAAACAACATTGTAGAGTTCAGCTTGTTTTGTTATTTTAACCGTGACCCAAGTTTAACAAGCAAGCCATCCCACAGAGTAGAGTTATTAGTATTACAGTAATCTCACTGCGCTCAAGTGTGCAGAATTCGAACCGATAATCAAATAAAAGAACAACTATTCATATTAAATTTACAACAGGACAAGAAGTGATGATTAAGTGATTGTAAGTGATTCTTGTCCAATACATTCATGGTAGCTCCATCCATATCTGCTCTCCATTTCATATTCATGTGTAGCATTACACACAGTTGATCCACTACATCAGTTTGGGGTTTAGTGTCTTACTCAAGCAGGACCTGACAGTTTGATAGGGACTGCAGATCAGCTTTCTTCCACTTGCCAGCTTCATAAAAAACAGCTTTCCATGACTTTTAAATTACTTCCAAATGAGGGGGATCACATAAATAGTCCTGTATACTCGTCTAGAGAATTGTGCTCTGAATACAATATGTCAGCGAGAGAACAGGCATGCATCCTGTTTTTATACAGAGTGTACTAGGTTCAAACCTGCAAAACACTCAACGGAGTATCAGTACTGTAGATACATCAAAACCCTTCATACTGTTTGTATTTTCATTCATCTTAAATCAAGTGGCTTTGAAAGCACCGAATTGACCTCTTAATCTCTCTCACTGCAATAAAAAAAGTCTTTTTGGGGAATTTTACAATTTTCCTGCTTTCCTAGTGTCGGACAAACATGACAGGCTTTGGCTTTTAATATGATTTATGTCCCAGTTTGTACAAAGGTTTAACTGTGAGCTTGCCCTCTTTTGGTTAAATTTCTGGTTGTTTAAGAGATCAGGTAGCAGCTCAAAGCCAAATACCTTCCACAGTGCTGAGGCTTTTATACTTAGTGCTCATTAGCCTTGTGTTAATATGTTTCAAACTGTTTTCACAGGGACTTACAAAATATTAAAAATAGTTATAGAATAGCTTGGAACTACTTCTTATAAATCCATGAACAGCATGCGATCACTCGATCCTATTAAACTGCTGTGACTGAGGCCATGAGTAAACAGGATGTAGATGTTAATTAAAATCAGTGACTTTATGAATACTTATAGCATGACCACAAAGAATACTAGTCTCTAAATGGCCATAGGTTGTGCATCGAAGATACTGCAGCAGCCTCATCACTGATCAAAAGGTTTACTCAAAACAACTCCTTTCAGCAGTTAACAGTCAAGGGTGTCTCTGACGTTACAACGTTCCCTTTTAAAGAGTGTAACATTCCAAAATATGAACAACCAATACACCAAACAACAAGGTTTGGGTGTATCTTGGTCTAGTGGTCCTAGATGCCCGATACAAAACAACATCATACCGGGTTCAATTCCTTCTGCATGTCACCACCTTCACTCACTCTGAAGCCCCTTTCCAACATGCCGTGCCGTCTGTATGAAAATTAGGAGACAGAATGGGTATGGGAATGAGTTCTTGCACCTTTAAGCCAGCAGTGGAGGTAGCCACAGAGTCGTAACAGAGCCAAACCGACATCTGTGTGAAAGGGACAGCGGCATGGTTCTGTGTCAATAAACAAAGTGGGCATAATGGCAGACCTTCATTGTGATGCTATTGCGGAATCTCTGTGTAAAAAGGGCTGTGTGTGTGTGTGTGTGTGTGTGTGTGTGTGTGTGTGTGTGTGTGTGTGTGTGTGTGTGTGTGTGTGTGTGTGTGTGTGTGTGCATGCGTATGTTGTCAGGCCTGTGAGGGCACCAGGTGTACGCAGCTGTCTGTCTGATCAGGGAACTTCAAAGGCCGTTAGAGCAGTAGTAGAGTAAGCGGTAACAGTCAGAGGAGAATTGGCTCTTCAGATAAAAGCTAAAGCTGCTAAAGCTAAAGGTGATCTCTATACCGTCTGATATGATCCATATTAATGGATTTACCCTGCAGTTAAGTATAGTGCAATACATCAGAGTACACTGAGACCCTCCAATGTGTGTTGAGGCCCTCCAATATGACTTACAGATGAAATGCCTCGTTGCACATCTGCAGACTAGGCCGAAATTGTGTTAAAGTTGGGCATCACTGATGTTGTGTTTCTTATATAATCAAACTGTGCTGGAAGAAGCATTAAAACTGGACAATTCAGGAAAATTTGTATTTTCTGAAAGCAATTATTCAGTGGCAATCGCAAAATCCCTTTCATTGCAGATGTCTGCCCATTTCAAGCCAACATGTGTACAACAAAAAATATTTTTCTTTGGAACAAAAGCATATGTTGCCCTGTTCTGCTAAGAGAAGACTGAAAAAGGCAGAATCTTAAACTTTCATTCCTTCCTTTTACACAGTAAACAAGCGTTAGCCCACTCGCTTTGGCAACAAAAAGTGTTGATATTAAGATATCATTCAACAAGGCTTGGCTGTAGATTGTTTCTTTGCTTGAGCTACATTATACAAACAATAATTTGCTGCTACTCTGTAAACGCACACAAACGGTCCTGATGACAACATCACTAAGTCCTGGGAGCTTTCTCCACCAGTAACAACTCTCCCACACCCCCCACCCCCCTCTCCATCACTGGTTTGCTATATTGACCAAGGTAATGGTGATAATGGATGTTATTCACATCAATAGGAAGATCAAACAGTAAGAGGAAACCCTTTGCTTCTACAATTCATGCTCCCAAGTGCAAAGCCTCAACCCATTATATGATTCAGCAGGGAGACACCAGATCAAAACTCCTGAAAACATATGCAGCTTTTCTTCTGCTTTCATGGTTGAACACTCAAAATGTTTTAAAATGTTTACTCACCTTACAATTGAAACCTCACAGTTCTGACAACAATTCAAAATGTATTGGGGGATAGGGCGGGGTTTGTTTGAGTGATTTGATATTGATTAATAAAATCCAAATCAATCTTTTAATAAATGACTTTTAAACATGGATGTATAATCCACCACAAACCTTTTGGGAGTCAATTGTTAATGTAAACATTAACCTGGTACATTAGAAAAAACATTTGAGAGTTGCTTCTTGCTTGTACAATTTACAGCATAAGTTCTCTGAAATCTCATTTATATCCAAGCAAAATAGGTATTGTAACTGTAATTTAATCTAATCGGGACCTTGTGAATCGGAATCGATTTGGGAAATCATTGGCGATACCCAGCCCTATTAGGGGATTTATTCAATTTATTTATTTATTGTTATTTATTCTTTGTTAGCATTCCGGGATGGGAGAAAAACGTGCTCTGGTTTATTGGCATTTCTTTAAACCAATCACAGTCGTCTTGGGCGGCGCTAAGCCCCGGACACACAATGTGACACAATGTGACACTGCCTCTGCAAAATAGCCTCGAAACAATTGTGTACCCTTATGGCACTTTCCCACAAACCCATGTATGACATGAAAATGAACAGAGTCTGGTATGACTATTCATTACAAACTACTGGTTGCAGGAAAACAGGATTTGTATTCGTAATTTGGTCACTTTATGACAAACACAATCATATTCAAATATTATTTGTGATAGATTAACATTTTCTGATTCGGTTTCTAATTCTGAGGGCTAGACATTGCTGCCAATATCTATTATAAGGTTACGGCATTACTACAGTAATAATCTTACAGTCATCTTTTAAAGCCAGCCTATGTACGTTTTGCATAACAGCAACAGCTGTGGCCACAAGTGGTGATTACTGTATGGATTACTGAATAATGGCAGACTAAATTTCACTTGATGTCATCATTTGCCAACCTTACAGAGCAGGTCAAACTAGAACATAAGCAGGGAACAACAACTTTCAGTGAGGTATAAAACAACCTAAGTGTATACAGTATGTGACAATATAAAACATAGTGTAACAGTAGCGCAAACTGCCACGACAATGTCAGACAGCAATATATATTAGCTCCTAGCTGTACCCGACTAAATAAGAATTGAAGATGGGTACAACTGTTTAGAAATTTACAAGAATGATATTCATTCTATTTTTGTTTAAAAAAAGAAAAATGTTCTTCATTCCAACGCTACAGAGGGTCCATTTACATAGTCATACAGTACCGTTGTGTTACCGTAACCCTTTTAATGCTAAAATAGAGACAGTTGTCAGGCATCACCAAAGTTGACCAGTTCACACCAACAGCAGCACTGCTTTGGTTCAACAGGAATTCGATGATAGGTCCATTGTCCTTTTCAAAAAAAGTTGTATATGCATACATGTACTGTATATGCATAGGATTTCCTGTTGTGTTCAGCCCTATTGTCCTTACTATTAAACGTACTGCCTTTGTACTGTTTCCTTTCCAGGTTTCACTGGGGATCTGGATTATGTTTCACTAATCCTAACAAAACAATGTTATACATCTCTAGATTGATGTTGCACTGTCAAGGCCCGGATCAAAAACTGTAGTGGAGTCCTGAGTAGACGGTTGCATGGGAACACATAAACAGAGCACTTGGAACAGCTCAAGGCTTTCTTTCCGGACAAAGATAAGACGCCACGTGCTTGTGACAAACTTTATTGGCACAAGGACCGGGTTTAGGGGGCATAGTGACTATTTCCATAAGTTGTTTACTAAGACACATTGAAGAATATGTAATATTTATGTCAGAAAACCATGAATGCATCCTGTACAGTCTGCTTGCAATGAATAAGAGTGTTATATTTTTTTAATTACCCACAAATAGTAAGGCGGAAAAAAACATATGTTCGTACGTCAAAGAAGATCCAACACCTCCAAACTCCCATTTTCTGCTCATATGCATGGAAATGAACAGTCCTCGCTGTGCATATGTGCCGGAAGAGAGTTCTGAATTTAGGGACTTCCATTGAAAACCCGCTCTGCTCTGCTGATCCTCTGCCAGATTACTGGGTCTCATTTTTCTATGCTGCGGTTGAAACACAACAAGGGCATTTATTGTCTGTGACCAGCTCACTTCTTCTAAAGAGCAGCAGTTGTTTTGAGCACATGAAACCGAAGCACAGCGCCTCAGCCACAGCAAAAACAGATGACCTTTAAATGAGCGAGGTCTAATGTGGCTGCTCTTTGGCCCGGCTTGATTAGCTGATGTCACAGGAAGTGAATGGTATCCTTATGGAGGGTCACCACTGCAGTCCAACAGCATGTCAATCTTTCCTCTGATGTCATCGGGGGCTAGAGACGGAGATCTGGCACAGACACAATCGCACTCATTCGGGTTGCATGTGCACATATACTGTATGTGCACATATTCAAACAGAGCATCTTTGCAGATCTTGCAGGCCTGAGTGGATGTTAGCCAACATCATCAAATGCTTGAGATGATAAGATTTTAATGGGGAGAAACACTGACCACAAACTCACTGCAACAGCTTTTTTTTCAGTAATCTAGCGTTCAGTTTGCCTCAAACCGATTACAGCTTGCAGCAAAAAGTTAATCTGCAGCAGTTTTCATCATTGTTGATCAACAGTCATTTTTCAAGCAGAACATTTGGTGGTTGTAGCTTCTCAGATGTGAACATATTCTGTTTCTATTATGTATATTAACATATACATATTATTTTTTTTTTTTTTTTTTTTTAAATTAATTATATTTTTATTAATTAAAAAAAAAAAAAAAAAAAAAAAAAAAAAAAAATTATAAAAAAAAAATTTTTTTAAAATTATAATTTTTTTTATTATATTTTAAATTTATAAAATAAAATTTTTTTTTTTTTTAAAAAAAAAAAAAAAAAAAATTTATATATAAAAAAAATTAATTTTTGCCCTGTCTTGTTTAAACAAACAAGTAAAGGCACATTAAAGGCCCTGACACGCCAACCCGATCGGCCGTCGGACAGTCTGGCGAGGTCAGTGACTTGAGTCTGTTCGATGTGTTCCATGCCATCGTCCGTCGGAGGAGCTGTTGGCCTTCGTTTTGGCCGACCTGACTTCCTGTGTCGGAGGGCGGGCAGTCGCACTCAATGACCAATCTGATTGGTAGAGTGCTAACCCGGAAATGACGAGCGGGATGAGCGTGACCAAGTCTCTCAAAATCTGACGAAAATCTTTTAAACCGACCTTTGTCGATCTGAAATGAAGGCAGATTCAGCAACTGCATGGCCTATTTCCTATTTTAAAATGTTTTCAGAAACACGTTTTGGTGAACTATCTTCGTAAAATATGAGATTGTATTCCAAAAGAAGCCGCCATTATGCCCGGTTGAAAAATCCGGGAGCAGCCAGACCCACGTGACGCGTTCGTCCAATCAGCTGCCGGTTTTCATAGTTTGGGTGATAATACAGATTAGCGCCACCTGCTGTTATGGAGACGTATTACGCCTCGCGCACACGCAGAACGTACGCTCAAGTTGGCGTCGCTTTGGTGTGTTCCGAGGCACTTTTTGGACCTCGGGGAGCCAACTGATCAGTCCGAGTACCTTTTCTGCCAACAGTCGGCCGTCGGGTTGTTGTGTCAGGGGCTTTACACAAACTTAAAATCCCTTTAAAAAAGAAACTGTAGGCACCCAGATAGCTCAGTTGGTAGAGGTTTGCTCCTCAACGCAGTGGGCCCAGGTTAGACTCCAACCTGCGGCCCTTTGCTGCATGTCATTCCCACCCCTCTCTCTCTCTCTCTCTCTCTCTCTCCCCCCTTCATGTCTTCAGCTGTCCTGTCAAATAAAGGCATAAAATGACCCAAAAAATAAATAAAAGGAAACTGTAATATGTATGGCTGAGGTAGCGTGCCCTTCTCACCCACATATAAATCTACACTCACGCGCTCAATTCTAAAAATAAACATACATCTGCACCTCATCATGCATCTCACAAGTTGCCATCCAACTTTTTTTATTATAGTGTCATGCAGCTGATTTAAACAAGTAGTCTGATTAACAATAATCAAGATGGTAAACTGCACAGGTGAACAGTTTTCTTTCCTTTGGCTTCACACTGTAAACCTGTGCTGTGCAGTGAGAGCTAGACCTCCCTCTGGGAATGTGTTTGACTGTGTGTTTCTTTGTGTGCCTGGGCAGCACTGAGCCACTTGATCACTGCTAGGAACAGACGAGAGCTGACAGAAAGCAGGCGGAGAGCTCCATGACTACAACCGGACCTCTGTGGATGTCAGTGGCTAAAAATACATGCAGTTATTCAAACTAGCCATAACTAGATTCATATACATTGAAAATTAGAAAAGTATGTCGTCTCAATATGGTCATTTCAATTAGAATGTTTTACAGTATAGGTGTCCAACAATCCTGACCTGTTCATTCAAAGCAACACATTCTTTAAACTTTTGCACTTTTTTTTTTTTTTACATTTCTCCATTTGCATGGATAACACAACCTGCAAACACCCACAGTGCAAAGTAAATGCATTCAAATTAAGAAAGAAGGCATAAAAAAATGGCACGCCCGCTTTGAAACTACCTCAACATTGTATAAATATATGACACATTTTCAGTTAGTGTTATTAAGCCACAGCCTTCAAGTTATTGTGTGGTAGGTCTTCTATCATTTCTTGACTAATAAAAGTTTCTTCCCTGTAAAATATACTTTCTGTGAGGACTTTCAAAAGATAAGGGACTTGAAAAAATAATGTAAGCACATACCCAGGTAACAACAACATAGGGCTGCAGTGGCTGGAAGGTTTACTATCCTGGGTGGGTAGATTTGTACTGAAATGTAATGTAAACAAGAGGGGACTGTGGAGTATCACATCTATGCAGCGTACACAGAAGACACCCATAGGACAGGGCGGTATGAGCACGCCGCTGTTACCTGCAGGCAACAGTTGCTCTAAGACCTCTTAGCTGCAAAAAGTCTATTGAAAGGTTCCTGCACCCCACATAAATTAAAAGTTGAATTCCCCCTGTTGGCTCAGTCGCAAGACCTCAGTGTATGCTGAGTATGCTCATGCAAGACCAAAGCAGTCTGAACTGTCCCCTACATCACACTCAACGCAGTTCCATAAGTGTACTTTCATCACAAACGTCTTCTCGATCGAGTATCAAACATTTCTCGAGCACTCACCTCCCCAGGTGTGAAAGAGGACAAGAAGTCCGACGAGCAGAGAGGCAGTGTCCCGTGCAGCCATGGTTGTTGGTCGGCACTGCAGCTGTCCGTGCTGGGGTTTGTATGAAAGGGAGTGTGACAGGGACTGGTCCTGCTGGAAAACTGTACGAGAGGCAGGAGCAGCGGCGGTGCAGCCGCGGGGAGGCAGATGATGCAGGAGGGGCAGAGACAGGAGGTCCTGTAAAAAATGTCGGTGTGAACGACTCATTGAAGCGCACAGTCGGTCTGAAATGCGTCATTTTATCTCAACACATTATTTACTTTAAACAACTCGGTCTCAGCTCTTTTTGTGGCTTATTTATTTGGATGAATAGACTAACATGAGTCCAGAGCCCGAGTTCAAATTAATGATTGAGGTTGATATTTTTTGCAGCGTGCAAAAAAAAAAATAAAGGAGGAACTTTTGTTAGAGCAGCAGGACGGCGGAGGTCTGGAGCGAAATACAGAAGTGAGAATTAACAGTTTCTCTGTTGTGTCCAACATGATAGGCACTACATTTACCCACCAAGATTATTATAACTTATGTAAAATTAGTTTAGCATGACTTTCTTATGTGTAGACTACACATAATTTGGTGTGACAAGGTGTGGCTGTCACTCCACTTTTGCATAAGGGGGCTCCAACATTTAGCATGCAGGTGTGTGTGTGTGTGTGTGTGTGTGTGTGTGTGTGTGTGTGTGTGTGTGTGTGTGTGTGTGTGTGTGTGCGTGCGTGCGTGCGTGCGCGTGTGCGTGCTTGGTGACCTCTGTCTAATAATTTAATGATATCAGGACCAGTGGCGGTGCGTGGCAAATTTGACCGAGGAAGACAGTGAGCTTAGTATGTTGCTCCATCGTCTGACAAATGAGCTTTGTTTCAGGATTGTAGTTGGCAAGTGCCCGCATCACCACATCAGTTATGGCTTCAGCATCTCGGTCAAGGCTAACGTCAAAGAAACCAAGAAACCGCTCAATCATTCCCTTTTTATTTACGTAGCGGATAGGGACTGTTGTTTGTGGTGTATTGAGAGGATATGAGACAGGATATGGTGGAGCTGAATCTGGAGAGTGAGTTAACCTAACTCCATGATGGACAAAACTTCCATCTGCTCCATTGTCCAACTAATTACCAGTCACAAAGGTGAAATACTTTATGTGTGCCTGAGCAAGCACCATAACTCTCTATCTATCCACAAACATGTTCTGACAGTTTTCATGCACATATTACATGCATCTGCGTTTTTCAAAAATAGTGAAAAAATATTTGGATGATGGATAGTTTTTTTTATGCAGAAGCATGTGAATATGCAGTACTACTTCCTTAAATAGTTTTAGTTTTAAAGATCCTCAAAATAATCTTAATCTGTGAGCGATGGAGTCCTACAAGAACACACTATTTTCTGGCAAAAATGTGGTTATTTCACATGAGAGATTTGTGTTTTTGTCCTTGCTGTATGTAAGGTGTGAAGTAGTGGGCTGAGCTGGATAAGGGTGGTGTCATACATATTTGTGTGCACCCATCAGAGTTAAGGTGCGTTTGAATCTAAATGTGATGACAGCTGGAGTTTAAGGACTTTAAGACAATTTAAGAAGAACAAATCAGCTCACTCACATTACAATAAGTCAGTACAAACTACTCAGCTAAATTTTGTTCTCTGTCAATAACTGTTACAAAGGAAATATGTATCTACATCCAGCCCTTTATAAACCCTGTGAATATGACTCCCTCTTTGTGCTAGATGCCAAGCTTAATATGGACATAATAAGGGACTTGAATCAGACTGACTCCCTTAACAAACCATGTAAAAACATGGTGCCTGCAAGAGGACATCATATCATACATGATGCTGACCTGCACTTTGGTTGCAGAACTCCAGTCTCTGATATGTACAGTAAAGCAGTTAAACTGTAAACATGGTTTGGACTGTTAGGGTTTGAATAACAGTGAAAAAACAAATTCTCCAGAGGGCTGCAGGAAAATTACACAAAATGCTGTGCTGTTGATGCTCTCGTCAAATACCAGGTGGTTTTGTCTTGCTTGATCCAGGGCAACATCATTTAAAAATGTAATCTGCTGCCTCAGACTGCCACAGACTGGAGAGTAGCAGAGTACACAGGAGCCTTTCAGTAAATAAATCAGAGTAGATTTTAGATAAGTATTACTCTTTCAACCAAATTGGTTAATGATAGCTAAAGCCCAACTTACTAAATTATAGTTGAAGCTGATACAGTTTCAATATTTGACAGTTACACCTTCTCATGATAATATATTGTCCAATATTATTATTTTTAAATAAACACATAGCCCATACTAAAAATGGTTGGTTAGGATCCTGTACATTTGGTTATAAAAAGTAATAATCGTGAAGATTTTCATATTTATTAAGTCTAACACAATTATGATTGAGCCAATGGCCCACTGATGAAAGCCCTTGCATTTGCAGTATTATGAACTGGGTGTCTGTGGTGACAGTTCAAGGAAAAATCACAAGCAGCGCACAGATAGTAACACCTTTTCCGTCCAGAGAGGGTAGGCGGAGCGCAACACACTTACTTTCAACTGCCAACTGCCTAACGTCACACAAGCGACACTGTTAAGTAAGTGGTAATTGCCAATGAACTGTGTTGATCAAACATATCTTTTTGAGGGTTGTTAGTAGTAAAAAATACTCTTCAGTTAAACCCTGGTGTTTGGCACAGCCACGACTGCCTGATCAGAAGACCTGAGGGACCACTGTGTGTTACAAACAATAACACTTTACACAGACAGGGATAAGTACAGTAAGTACAGTTACAACAATGGTTTAATCTCAGTATTGGTTGATCTAGTGTAAACTATCCCAGCCTGTGCAGCTGGAAACAGATAAACGACTGGTGGGATGTGTCATGTACACTGATCTCTGTAACCTTCACAGCATGAAAACACCACCGTATCTGCCATCTGTGCCTGCCAGATGGATTGCCCTTGAGTGCAGGTCAGAGCCACATAAGGAGGATCAGGCAAAGATACCAAACCTCCTCCTGAGAAAGAGTCTGCAGTGGAGATGAGGTCTGCTTCTGAAAGCAGTGCACAAACAGCTGGACAGTGAACATCTTCAGAGGTGACAGTTTTCCAGAAGGATGCTGTGGTTGGTTTTGTTTGAGTCTTTTCCACATGCTTGTGGTTTTAAATATCTGGAAAAGATGGCTAATTTCCTCTATGTGCATTATTTAATTCTGGTTGAATGAGGACATTTGGTCAAGGCCATCTTCACATTTCAAGAATATTATCTTTTGGTTTATCACAACATTGGCATTTCTGTGTTCTCAGCCATTTCACTGCCCTATTTCAAGCTGTGTTTTTTAGATATGTTTTTTTATTTATTTTTGTTTTGTGGCAACTAAATAAAGAGGCCGTGAGAGAGCTTAAGGGAACTTTTTTGTGTGTATTTCCTTGCCAAACTCTTGCGTTGTGAATGAAAAAGACCTCTGTGTGAGGTAGGGGCCTATCAGGCGAGATTTTAGTTAAAGGTCCAATGTGTAGGAATTTCTCCCATCTAGCGTTGAGATCCTATATCGCAATCAACTCTCTTGTAAAGTACGTATTACAGCTACGGTAGCCTACAGTAGCCGCTTCAAAAAGCCGCTCTCTTGCTCTTTTCAATATCCTTTTTCTTGGTGAAGAAGAAGACTCCTGTTCCTGAAATTTGGATTTTGAATATGTGTGGTCCTCCATGTTTCCTTCTTCAAACTTACCAGGGCCAGGAAGCTACGATACCCATTAGCAGCATTAGCAGCACCTGTGAGTTTATCATGTGGCAGCGAAAACGCAAAAGGCGGAGCAGTATGTCCTGTATGTCCCTTACTGGCTAACGTATTTCAAGATGGCGCATGAATATGGAGCATCTACCCCACTTCATGTGAATGCAAATGTGAAATTTCAAGCCAAAAGGAATACTTGAAATTGATGGTGGTGGTAAATATTCATAAAAAAGAACAAGTTTCTGAACGGGCAACACGGATTTTGATAATGAACAACTAAACACGTTACACACTGAACCTTTAAGGCAATAGAAAACTCACAACAGCCCCTTTCTAAAATTATTTAAAAAGTGTAACCTCAACATAACAAGCTTGTTTTATTGATATCACATAAGTGCTGGGCTATACTAGAAAATAAGTGTTTTGTAAGACAGTTGTGTTTTTACCTGATCCGAACTGCCACACTGGAAGACAGAGTGAAAAAGTGGCTGTCATAGAGCGAAGGGGGTGCGCATTTTGTAAGTTTACAAACCCAGAAGTGTACAGATTCTGTTATCTTTGAACACAGGCAGGCTCACTGTTTTAAGATAGACTTTATTAATCCCGCCCTGGGGAAATTCCTGTGCTACAGCAGCTCAAAAGAAAAATGTTACACACATCAGAATAACACAAATACACATTAAGTAGATAGTAGGTATAAGAAATATAATTTTTTTTATTAGTTATAATAATAGTTATTCAGCAAAGACAATTTGGAGGTAAGTTGATCTATTTTTCTGTTTATGGAAAAATTTTGATTCTATTGGGAGATTGGTGTCCTATATTTTTCTACATGTAAGGCGCCCACTCTACTTCTAGATTGATTTAAGTCAAACTCAGGGTCTGGGACATATTCTGCTGGGATATGTGGAATAACCAGTAATTATGAAGCGAGCCAACGTCATATCCTGACTGCCCATGCCAAAGGAGAGTTTGTAGAAGCCATGTGGGAAATGACAAGTGGCAGAGGCGAACATACAGAGACGCAGCAAAGAGATCTCAGACCACGTGAAATAACTCGGTCTGAGGAGCAAGTGCAGCAAACAGTACAAGCTTTTCAGAGTTTTATCAACCCATTTCAGCTTGAGACTTGTCAGCCCTTGACAAGTTTGAGTTCATTTCAAACAAAAAAGGTCATTTTCTTTGAACCCATCAAGAGGAACAGATTCAAGACAATGTTGTCTACCACGCCTAAAAGGAAGCTTGTGGCATCAAACCAGAAAGTGATCCAGTACAAAGCCACAAGTGGGTTTATCTTTCAGATCTTCATCAAATCACAAGAACTTAAGTCACAAATTAGCATCTCTGACCTAATGACATATCCCTTGACTCTGACGCCATATTTCATCTCAACAATTGATGGCTTTTTCGCAAAAAACAACAAAGGAAAAGGAATTAATCACATGATCAAAGATGCTGAGAATGCACAACTTCCTTCATTCAAGATGGAAACTCCTCATTCTACATGCACGATGTACCATGGACAATGAAGACTATATCAGAGCGCACCTTCAAAAGTCTACCTGCTGCACCTGAAACAGTATTCAGCAGAGACACTTACATTGACCGTCTTTATTCACCAAAATCAGCTGAGCAAGATCGCAGAAGTTGTGGTGAACGTTTTATAGTTAATGGGCCTAATGTTCATCGACCCGCTGACTGGAATGGTTTTCTCACAAATGATGAAAACAAGAAGGCACTCATTAATTTACTTCTGGATCACTGGCGCTCTCATGATATGATGGAAGACATCATCCGATTTTCATAGAGGCTGGTCAAGTTTTCAAGCAGTGACGGACTGGCCATCTGGAATTTGGGCAAATGCCAGACACCCCTATTGACCCCTATGGGCCACTACTGATAAGGTTATTTTATGCATGCTGCCGCAAGGTGCATGGAAAGATTAACTCGGAAGGCAGAGTTACTAATTTCAAGTAGGTTTCGACTGGTGTTTTACAAATGTGAAAAGAAGACTCATTTTTGCTTTGTGGATTTAGAGTGAGTTGAGTATATTGTAATCAACCCTATTGCTATGGCCACTATGTAGGTTTTTTATGCATGTGCATGGAAAGATTAACTCGGAAGGCAGAGTTACTAATTTCCAAGCTAGGTTGTTGACAAAAATAGGGCCGGTGTGTTGCAAATGCCAGGGCTGTTTCTTGATCCCAGTCAGTCACTGCTTTCAAGATAGAATGCCATGCTGGAGTTATGTCAAAAGAACTTCTACCAGAGATCTGTTCAAAACATGAAGAAACAGATGTGAGGGTGATCATTTACATGCAGTATATCCAAACTAAAATGCCTCACATCAGAACAGTTAGAGTCAGAGCAAAAGACTGACATTTTCTTCATCCTCCTGTGAATAAGGTGAATAAGGTGAAACTGTCAACATCATCTTTGACATGGGCTGAAGATTATTCACAGGAACACATTTCAGCTCTCTTCTGGCCTTGCATGCGTTCACTGGTGCTGACTGCATTTAAGCATTCAAAGGCAAAGGGAAGGTCCGTCCGATAAAGATTCTTAATCAGAATTCAAAGTTTATTCAGTGAAGCTGAAGAAGAGGAGGAAAATGATGATTGAGAGTTTATATTCTATACTAATACAATACACTAACATGACCAGTCGTCAAAGTACAGCATGGATAAGCAGCAAAAAGATCTAAGAACCAAAGAAATGTTTTCTATTTTATGTTTGAGCTGTATTTTTGTTTCACCATTTGGCTGTACTAATGTTTACTCAATTGAAGGTTGGCTTTTTGATAACAGACTGCACAATAGAGTCATCTTTATTCCTTGTGTTGTGAGGACTTTGTGGACTTTAATAAATCTCACATTTGGTTAATTGATTTTGTGTGATTGTATCCTCTGTTCACCAGATATGTTCTGTTTTTCCATCCATCCAAAAATGATCATAGGGGATCTGTTGGTGGAGATACGAGCGCTGTCGCTCTGTTTTGATGGAAATATGAGGCCAATACTGATAACACATCCTACTGTTACATCTCCCTCTCTTTCTGCTGTGAAGTAGCGTTAATTGGGTCTAGTGTTGTGGGAAAATCAACACAACCTCCTCTCTGGATTACTGTATTGCTGCCACAAAGAGGGTAACAATTGCAATTGTTTGACTCCACACAATGTGCTATACACACAAGTTTCATGTTGTTCAATAAAGTTCCTGTGAAATATGCATTACAAGTTTGATCTAGAGTACAGTATGTATCAAAAAACAACAGAGGCCTGTCAATGCATACTTTTTAAAAGAGATTCAAAATAAATGTAAATAAGGGTGTAAACCACCGTGTTGATGCTTTCACAATCCATGTGGTATGTAGCGATAGCAGAGTACTAACTGCTCTCAAAATAACTACATTGTTCAGCCACTCAAGGTCAGTGAATTATGACCGAATCCTTAATGCTGCTGTGTGACTCGGGCGTGGCACACGGTATATGGGCCTATAGCTAATAATAATACATTGTATTTATAAGCACCTTTCAAATTACCCAAGGACACAGTTTAAAATATTAAATTTGGAAAAAAAACACTGTTTATAAAGCCCTCTTATAATTCCTCATGGACAATTTGCAAGAATGTCCCCCTTTCACCCTTTATTTAATATGATACATCCTGAACAGGGCATTTGGGAATATCAGGGGCCAATAGTTTTCGGAATGAAACTGAAAAAGGAAAAAAGAAGCAGGAAAAGCAACATCCCCTCCCACACAGAGTTCCCAGGGGCTGAAAAAGTCCTAAGACATGTTATCCACGCATTTTCTCAACCTGCTGACAGGGTAAAACCTCCAGCTATCAACCACCAAACAAACCCAATCAATCCCTAACAAACATCTCTAACCATTTTTTCTCATTACGGTTAAATTAGAGGAGCAGTTGCACACATACTAGGTAACTTATAAACAAGTATTTTATGTCCTGGGAGTATTCACACTTAATTTCCATTTGTGCTTGGATCCTTTAAAGGAATAGTTCAACTATTTAGGAAATAATTGTATTTGGATCCTTGGGGCTTTCCCCAAGGATGCAAATTCAATTATTTCCTAAGATTAGGAAATAATTAGATGAGAAGATAGATACCACTCTCAAGAAGCTACAGCCAGCAGCTGGTTTTGCTAAGTTCCCAGTAGTTTTGTGCGACTGTATATTTCGCATATATAAAATGTGACAAATTGCATTGCGGGGACTGTTATCAGAAGACAGTGTACATGCCATGGACACCGGCTACTGACATGACAAGTGAATAAGCATATTTCCCAAACTATTTCTTTGAATAAAATGAGCAGTTGCACTCAAACAATGTAATTCATAAAGAAGTATTTCATCTAACTACAGTAAAGGTCTCTAGTAAATCTGATAGTTACCTTTATCTCTACTGGGAGTATTCACACTCGATTTTACCCTTGAACTTGGCTCCTTAAGATTTCCACTCCTGATTTGAGCGTCTTTACCATGCATGCGTGCGTGCCATTCCTTGGACTAATTGATGGTTACACACCACTTCTGTTTATCTCACAGGGGCTCACAGCGGCGTGCTAACAGGCTAAGGAAAGCCTGAAGGAAGGAAAGAGAGGAAAAGAAGTCATTATTTCTGAGCCACTGAGGCCAGACCCGAGAGCAAGTTGTTTTGGGGGTAGTCTGTCCAGCATGAGAGACGGCTATTGTCCAAGTTGCTCCATAGGACGGGGGGGCTTTCGAGCGTGCACCGGTATGGTGAGGGAGCTCGGGGGAAGAGTGGGAGAGAAATTTGAATTTCTGCTAAACTCCGTCACAACAGCAGGGATTGTGACAAAGAGACACTTTGATAACTACATGGGCCAAGAAGTGAACATCGCTTCTCCATGGTGATTATATGTAATAGGGGCCATTCATCGTAATAAATCCACCCACTGACATGTTTCTTCAGTGTTTCTGCCTGGGAAGAGTTTGGTATTAAGAAGAAGAGAAAAGGAAGATGAATAAAAAAGGTTAATGACTTCAGTGTAGAAATGCAATCTGTTATCCCTGTTTGGGGCAAGTCCTTTCTATCTCGAATTTTATTTTATTTTTTAAACAAGTGAAATAAATCTGTCAGTAAAGGGTATTGTTTTCAAAGTGTTCCCAAAAGAAATAAAGAATTTTTAGAGGATGAGCGTCTGGATCTTGAAAGATAAAAGAATAGGGCAGGCCACTAATTGAAAATCAAGAAAAATTAAACTCAATTTAAAAAAAAAATAAAAATTACATTTGCATTTCACTTATTTCAAGAAAATGAGACTTTAAGGACACAAATTAGTTGATCGGAAGTAGATTTCTGTAGTGTAGCTTGAAATCTTCAAAATAAAGCCTGTGTACATTTCTTTGATATATTCTGTTTTTGCTTTGTGGAACTCAATAATATGATAAAGTCATGATGCAATGTTGGATGTATCATCATAAATTTTCCTTTCATGGAATAAATCCTATCTCAAGGGTAAAGTGCTAATGATATATGATTATTCAATGTATCAAGTAATTTCATAACTGAGTTAATTAATCAGTTTTCACAAAGAAGTACCAAACACTGATGGTTACAGTGTAACACACATGTAAAGAGCTGTTGTCAGTTTTTATATCAGAACTAAAATGATTAATAATTATTATAATAATTAATAAACTAATTGATTAGTTGAATTGTTTGCATTTCTTTGTCAAATAAGATAGTTAAATGAATATTTAAGGGTTTTAGACTCAGATTTTAATGGTATTTTATAGAAAAATATCACTAATCAATTCATTTAAAAAATAACAGATTTATTTATAATAAAAATAATCATTTGTTGCAGCAATGTTGTAAATAATTATAAATGAAGTTTTGAGGTTGGGAGTTTTGCGCTTATAGACAATGATCTCAGAGGGTTTTTTTTTCAGAACAATGAGTCATGAAGCAGGAAGCTGCTACTCCAGCCTGCAACCTCGTGAACATCCTGCAGATGCACAGACAAGGTCCTGAGAAGACCACTCAAAGAACAGGAATGTCACACTGAGTGGCCCCCACAGTCTTAATCATTATATCTCTCTGAGTAACATTAGTAAAAGCCTCAGTCTCTTCTTCTTAAATGAATCTTTTCTGCATTTCCCCACCTTTTGTCTCAGTCTTCCATCCCTCCCTCTTTCGCCTGCTCAGCGTGTAGTAGAGGCAGCGGGTTTGAGGCGGAGGGTTTCTGAGGAATGCAGGGTCCTGCTCTGGGTCTCGAACCAGTCTGCACTCAAGTGATTTCTACTGTTTGGAGTTTGTGTTTTCCCAGAGAAGCTTCTGGTCTGCCGCCTACCCCCTGCCCTCTTTCTAAAACACACACATACACACAAATACACAGATGTACCCTAAATGTAACTTTATGTAAGTCCAGTGTACTGGCTGGTAGCCAAAGTCATCATTGAATCAGATGATCTGAACTCTACATCCCAAAATGAACCACAAAGTCTGGGAACACAACACAAAACTTGAAGTCACGGCCACGATGGCAGATTTTCAAGATTGTGGGGAGACTGGTGTGTGCAAAAAATGGTTAGGGCAATAAGGACAGTGGACAAGGTGTTGGAGTTTGCCTAAGACTATTTAAAGACATCTTGTTTTAATAAACATTATTCATTTCTATAACTGCAATCTGGAAAAATCTGAACATTACTGTATAGTTCAAAGATGATTAAATGCAGAACTCTAAATGTGCAAGACTATATTTCCAGCCCACATCTCTAGGAATTACATCATTGGACAATTCTGTAACTCACAATTAAATTGTTAGACAAAATTGCTTAAAATTTGACATTAAACTAGATTGAAATATAATTCAGGGGTTTCATTTATCTCCACAATAATTCTACCTTGGCAGTGTGAAGGAGGCTTCAAAGGAACAATTGGATATTTTGAGAAATGTTTTTATTCACTTTCTTGCCAAAAGTTAGATGAGAAGATTGATACCACTATAATCTGTACTGTAATTATGAACCTGCATCCAGCAGCCGGTTATTTAGCACAAAGACTTGAAACAGGGAGGAACAGCTGGCCAGTCTCTATCTAAAAGTAACAAAATCCATCTACCAGCACGTCTAATGCTCACTAATTAACGTGTTATATCTCGTTTGTTTAATTCGTACAAAAACCAAAATGTAAAAAAAATACTTTACATTTTACAGAGGTTTAAAGGTGCTTACACACTAACCAGCCACTTATGTGTTGGACTAATCCTTGGTTGGGCCCAATATCTTCCTGGAGTCTTCACTCCAAAATGTCTTTAAAAAATGTTTTGTTTGTTTTAACATAATCCAGGTTCACACAGAACATCAGGCGCTCTTATAAACAAGTATTTTATGTCCTGGGAGTATTCACACTTAATTTCTTACATTACATTACATTACATTACATTTCTTCAAAAGTCAATCTTTTAAAAGTCTGATATCTAATATTTCTGAACACACAAGCCAGTTGTTCTCTCAAAAAATAGCTTACTCTCAATTTTTAAGACTTTATAGATAACATTTAACTCTACATTATATTCAAGACAACTGATTTTAGCTGCTCACTGGGCTGGCACAGAGCAATAACGAGTTGTTTCTGGGGAATGGAAGAGCAGACAAAGCGGTGGAAGGGCGGGTCAGATGCTTACGTTTCTTTAAAGGGTGGAAATGAACCAGCGGGTGAGGAGCCCAATTGCGGTAAATCAGTCATCCGTGGGCCCTCGGCTCCTTGAAGGAAGCGCATCAAGGGGTTGGTTTGTCTTGCTGTCTCTGTTTCATCCTGTGCAAGCTTCTCTTGGCACCAATGTTGCCGCCCTATATTTCTACTGCCCTTCATTTTTGAGGTTATTTGCTTATTTTAAATAAACAGCTTCAAGGTGTTAGTTTAAAATGGTTTTCAGGGCTTGTCATCATTGACAAGCGGCCAATCTTTGTCTCAGCTGGAGTGATGCTCCCGGGTTGCTGGGTTGGCTCTGCTGACTGAGTGAATGTGAAAGCAAGCAGCATCAAGACTGCTGATAAATCTGGAAGCTGCACACTTTGATGCAGCTATGAATGCTATGTGCCAACATAAGTTACAAGGAACAAGTTATCTTGGTTCTACTAAATAACCCCCCTGGAGAGGCCATATTCATAAAAATGGGCGTTACTGAATTTAGCTTCCTCGGAGCTGATGGATCTCCTGAGTCCTTTTCGGAAACTCTTGAGCTAAAGTAGACACCTAATTGCATAGTAGGCATTAAGGACACTTAAAAGAAGAGGCTGCAGGAGATTTCAGATGAAAGCCTTTTGTAACCTCTTGTCAGTTTGAGAGGAAGGATTTGGTTGACCAGAAAACAAACAAAGGAAGCTGACGACTGGCCTGCTAAAGGACCACAGGAAAGGTCAGCCATAAAAGGAGCAGACGTTCTCTGGCAGAGACAAAGTAATGTGCAAGACCTTTTATAGCTTCTTGCACTGCTCCTATATATCCCTGTTGTATCATTAAATGTCAAGTGTAAAGCAAAGGTTCGACACAGGATTTCCCATGATCGCATCAGACGGAGTTTCCCTTTGCTCGTGTTAACTAGCTCAGATGGGGAGGATGAGGCACAAGGCAAGGAAGGAAATACTGTTGATATTGTTTAGGACTGCAAAGCCTTTGTGTTTCATTGTCACTAAAGTGGCTGGGGTAATGGGAGAGTAAGGCTTAGCAAATGACATTGTGTTAATGTAAATGGAATGAGTTTTGGAAATTGGAAAACTGCAATCATTTTCCCTATTTTCCCTATAAAATAAATGATGATTTTAATTTGCATATTTACATTAGTGAATATGGTATTTTGCTAATAAAATTAAAATAATACGTACATTTATGCTTATATAACCAAAAAGCCGATTTGTTTATATTAACAGTTTAATATTGTGTATATTTCCATAACATTTTTGCACTTTTATTTTTGACTACTGTAAACATTATGTTTATTTAGTTTATATTATAGTATATTTATATTATTATTTATTCTACATTTCTATGTTATTTATTATTTTATAAAACATTACAATTTGGTTCTGTGATGATGTGCAATCTCACCAGAAGGAAGTGGAGAGCATGAGGTCAGCTGCCGTGACCAAAACAAATATGGAGAGAATTCCAGGTTACCAGTGCAGAACTGACATTTGTCTTCAGTGGTTAAACTGATCAAACAGCTCTAACATTATACAGCAACTAGGAATATATGTTCATTTATTTTGGATACCAGCACATGTTGGAATAGAGGGAAATGAGGTTGCAGATAAAATTGCTAAAAGTGCATTAAACTAAAATTATAATGATATTTTAGAAATTAGTTTTGGGAGGTCAGAAGCAATCACAAATTTATTATAAATTTTGGCAGGACACCTGGAATAACGACAATAATGGTAGTGATTATTATACAATTCAAAAGTCTGTCAGAGTGAGAAGCAATAAAGGTAGGCTAAATGAAAGAATTAATCTTTTTCTAGATTAAGATTAGGACATACAGGATTTACGGGACACCTTTTTTTTTACTACAAAAAGTCAAAAAAGACACAAGTGTGAACATAGCCTAATGCTATTTTATATATGATGAAAAAGACAGCGTCAGATAAATGTGAGACTTGTAACGGCCAGGAAACTGTTGAACATGTGCTGATAGGTTGTGGTAAGTTCATTGTAGGGAGAGATAGACAGGTTGCTAGATATAAGAAGTGAGTGGAGCATCAAAGGGGAAAAACAAGTACAGGTTAAAAGGGTTTTATTTTAATATTGAAATGAAATATAAGAATTAGAATATAACTTCTTTATAAAGTTGTTGTTGTTTAGTTTTTTGTTGTTGTTTTATTTTTTAATTCGTATTAGTGTTGCTTGTTTAATCATGTTAAACACTCCGGTACAGTAGGTGGCGGCATGGACCTTAAACGTTGGTTTGTAGTCCGCCAATAAAACTAAAGAAGAAGAAGAAGCGGAAAAACAAATATGGATGCTACAGTATCAACGCTAAATCCAAATCACACGTCGAAGCTTTTCGTGTGTTTTTCTCCGTCTCTCTTGATTTCGCCTGACGTCTTTTACAGATTACATATTTTGTAAACTGATTGTTTAACAAGTGAAATGTTTCTGAACGGAGAGACGAAACGAAACCCGGAAAATAACCGGAAGTATCCGTCTCGGGTTTGAAACTAAACATCCGCCAGTGTAACGCGTGTGTTTACTATGATCTAAGCTCGTCGTTTCAGCCGAACAAATACGTGGACAATATGGAAAGTAATTTCATCGTCCTTTTAACGGAACGAGGAAGGGTGTACTGTTTCGCCTGACACAAAGGACAAGCACACAGTCTGAACAAGATGTAGCTAACGTCTGAGTATGTCGCCCTGAACGAACGAACGAACAAACAAACAAGACATGGACTTTGTCGTGGAGGCAACCTGAGAGAACCGAGAGGTCAATCATCGAGTTGAAGATCCATTACCATGGGTTTGGTGAACTTTGTTATCTCCACTGTAGCGAAATGCCTGGACGCCGTCTGCTTACTGCTAGACCTGAATTTTGTCGTCGTCCACAGCGTGGTGCGGACGACCCTGGCGGTTATCACCTTTGTAACCAGCCTGCCCACCCTCCTCCTCAACTCAGTGGCAGAGTTGGGGAACTTAACCGTGTTTAGCTTGATGTCCCTGGCAGAGGCGACGTCCAACGTAGCCCACGGTACCGTCACCATGCTGGGGAGCTTGGTGCTGGCTCTGGAGGGGCTGGTGGAGAGCCTGAAGATGGTGGGTTACCTGTCCATGCACGTCCTGCTTCGTGGGAAGGAGCACCTGTGTCGAGGTCTTCTGTCGGTGCTTGAGGGCTGTGGCATCGCTGTCAGCCTGGTGGTCTATTTCACCAACACCGTGGTCAACTTTGCACTCATTGCAACGCAGAACATTTACTCCGTGGTGGTCGGCGTGTGGCAGACGGTCTCCAGCCCACTGCAGAAGGTGCTGGAGTTCGTGCTGACCTCCTTCACCTTTCTGTACAGCAGCCTGGCTGGGACTTCGGCTTTCCTGTGGTCCCCCTGTAAACTGATGTTGGACTTTCTGGTCTCGCTGGTTCATATGTTTGTTAGCATCTTCATATTGAACGTCTATGGCCTTCTGCTCACTGTAACTATTGCTCTAACTACCACCGCCTACCTGAATCCAGAGCTGGCCCGACAGGCTACTGTGCGAATTGTGGATTACGTTAACTCTTTTCCTGCCTTGCACAGACTTTATCTGACTCTGCACCGCCTCGCTTCAGCCTTGCGGAGCGCCCCATATTTTGTGCGCGGTGCCATGCGCCACCTGCAAAGAATACTCCATCACCTCTACCTGCTAGAGAGAAGACTTTGGCAGCAGCTGCCTCGACTCAGCAGCCAGCTAGGTCTGGCTGTGAGGACACAGCTCAACAGGGACAACAACAACCGAGTACGCGGCGATGGCGACCCTGGAGAGGAGAGGCGGGACCCACCAGATGGAAGAGCAGGGGATGGAGCCCACCAGGAGCTGCTGGATTTAGTTTTCCCCTCATCAAGCACAGACAGACCACTTAAGAAGCAGTCGTCTTCAGGCAAAGACAGTAAACCTTTGCCTGCCGAGAATCTGCTGACTCTACTGAAGGAGCAGGAGGACAGAAAGAAGTGTGTGATCTGTCAGGACTGTACCAAGACGGTGGTGCTGCTGCCATGCAGGCACCTCTGCTTGTGTAAAGACTGTACAAACATCCTGTTGAGGCAGCCCATTTACCAACAGAACTGCCCGCTCTGTCGGCACATGATCCTCAACACTATGGATGTGTATCTATGAGGGACCAACGGAAGTGGATCTGTGGGTGTCGGACCACATAGAACAGCCTATCAGTAGCTATAGTTAAAGTTTTACCGCAACTAAAATCATGTTGTGGGGCTTGTGTTTTTGTTACTAGGTTGTGTTAAAACATAAGTCTGGTAATATTTTACAATTTTGTTGCAATCAACAAATCCCATGATAAGACCAAAGGGACAATTTATTCTGTCTCTTAATACTATCCCGCCCCTTTACCCTGACGGTGGCACTCAGCCCCAAGCCTGTTCATTTACACGGAAGATATAGATCTTTAAAAACGGCACACAAATGTTATTTTAAATTTTGCTTTACTCAGACGGTGTAAATGGGTAGGTTTGGACTACACAGACAGTACTTGTTAGTAGGGTAAATTCGTTGTTGGTTCTGGATTTACTGGAATTCATGGGATATATTGTTTGTTATTCAAAAATAAAGAATACCATACAACTTATGTTATAACATTTGGTTTCAGATCTGTGAACCTTTTGAGAACAGTTTAGAAAAGAAATGCTAAGGAAAGCACATAGTGTCCCAGTTCCATCTGACATACTAACCGTATACAGTATGTACTATATACTAATCTTTATAGTGTGCTGTTTTGCAGAACAGTATACAAGAAATCAACAGTATTAACAGTTTCAACTAAAGGAATAGGAGATGATATAATACTTGTGGCATTGGATGTTAATCAAACTACAACATTAAAATGTCCCTACCCAATAAGAACGGTTTCCCAACCATCCACAATTTAACGTTTTTATTTTTTTTTTTCAGCTGTGAGCAATTCTTGCATGTTCTTTGTGCATTGCGAAAGAAAAGTGTCCTTTAACAGTACAGTACACTCAAAAAGCAGGTGTTTTTTTTTTTTGTATGTATACTGACTGTTTTGAGTTTACTTTTTGGTCGCGCGTGAACACACAACACACTTAAATCCCGCTTAGAATGACTTTGTAGTATGGATTTGGGACACAGCTGCAGTCTCTGTTTTGCGTCTTAAGATGCACCTGTTTAGATATTCCAGTATTGCCACGTTGAGTCTCAGGTCTCGTAGCCATTGAAACCCGCCAGTGCCCTCCCTGATGCTGAAATGTTTACCACCGCTCATGTCTTATAATGTTGGGCTTTCAGTGGGTCAAGCTGTGAAGAAGACAAAACAAACACTGTGCTTTATTGCATGAGCATACAAATGATTCCACACATGCTGTATGTATGAACGCTGTATGTGTAACAGTGCATTCAAAGCAACACCATGACTTTTGTTCTGTTGTAAAAAAGCTTTTACCATTTAAATATGCTTCTGTAAATGATGACCACTTCTCATAGAGCCATGTAAATAAGTTTTCTGTATTTAAGGAAACTGACTTGTAATTTTCCAGTCAGGTCTGATGAAATACAACTTTATTCCATTTATTTGTTCTATTGATAGGGCTTATTCCAGTCTTCCATCAGATGCACATTACAGTCACCACCATCACAAAATCGATAAAAGGTTTTCCCTTTCCTTTGTCATTGTAATAAAACATAATTTCTGTTGTGTAAAAGGACCATAAACTAATAAGGCTTTACAATTTAATTTGCTATTGTTCCTCTTTTGTTTTGAAGCTGAAGTGCTGATATTGATCAGTGTTTAAAGTTTACAGGGTGTATTTGTTACCCTTACTTAATGCTTTACTGTTGGTGGGTGGTGTGTCCTTTTTTTATTCCTAAAATAATTTGTATGATTTGAAGAAATTGGATTTCTGCATTGTTTTTGTTTTGCTATGTTATACCAATTACTGACATTATTATTTTCCCTACTACAGCAACAGATATTAATGAAAGTGGTCTGAATCTCAGTTTTTGATATGGTTGTAAATGATTTCTAGAGAGACCAGACTGTACTCATTAAAGACTAGACTATTCCTCTAAGGTATTCCTAAAACACTACTGGAATTCCTAATTTAAGATTGCAGATTGCAGTGGACCATCATCTGTTGTTACCTGCAGTTTGTATGACACAATGTGGGACGATGGGATTTGAAGACATGAATGTAACATTTTTTTTCTTTTTAAATAAATACTATGGCTGCCACATAACTGGCAAGTCGTTTGTTCATAATAAAACAATTTCTTTTTTTAACCCTTTATTTAACCAGGTAGGCCGTTGAGAACAGGTTCTCATTTGCAACGACGACCTGGCCAAGAAAAGCATAAGCGTGCATGACAACATACAGTTTCACATACAAGAAAACACAATACAATAGGCTACATAAAGTGCAGATTAGATAGGCATTACAAAGCTGGCACAAAGTGAGGGGTAAGTAAGTCAGAGGATATGCAAAAGTGATAAGGTAATAACACAATATACATGAATAGACAGTCTATAACACTGCTGAGATGTAGTGAAGAGTCAATATACAGTCGGTGCAAGTTGTGGTCTAGTTAGTGATGTAGGTCAGTGATAACACTTAAGTATGAAAAGACAGACTATAAATGTTAAAAGAGTCAATGTAAATATGAATTGATATACTATATAAAATGTGGTAAAGAGTCGATATACAGTTAGTGGAGAATTGTGGTCTAGATAGTGATGTAGATCAGTAGAGTGTACTAAAATTGTGTGATACAAGGGTGGGAAGAAAAGAAAAACAGTTGAGCATATCAGGGCAGATGAATGGTGCAAATGAGCGAGAACAGAATATGATAGCAATGAAGATTATTTTATTTATTAAGACTATGCAATTGGGTGTGATTAGAATAACGGGATAAGGGCTAGATTATTTTATTTATTAAGACTATGCAATTGGGCGTGATTAGGATAACAGGATAAGGGCTAAGGATGTGCAAAACAGTGGATGAATGATGGATGAAAGATTAACAGTTAGCATGTGCAGTGATCGGACAAGAGCTCAGACAGACGTGATTTGAAGGCAGTTACTGGGATAAGGGCTTTGAGTTTCAGGTTTTTTTGTAGTTTGTTCCAGTCATTTACAGCTGAGAAATGGAAGGAGTGGTAGCCAAAGGAGGTGTTGGCTTTTGGGGTGACCGAGGAGATGTAACTTGAGCGAAGGCTGTGGAGTAGTGACTGAAATCTGATGATGATTCTACCGCTTATCTTCTGGATTGATTGATTAATTAATAATTTATTCTAAAGAATGGCAGCAAATAAAATGCCCATCACAAGAGCCCACGATGATGTCTTAAAGGAATATGCCACCGTTTGTTGAAATAGGGCTTATCACCCTCCACCCTGGCTGTAGATAGGTGGGCCACCGCATTTTTTGTCTCAGTGCAAGTAATTATGTTTTTTTTTTGTCTTTTGTTGGCTCACTTTTACTCACAACATGCTAACCGGCAACATAGGATTCCATTCACTACGCTAAGCTAACTAGCAGCGGCGCTACCGGTGTTGCACCGGACTAAAACAATGCATGCACAAAAAATGCGTTGGCCCACCTATCTACAGCTAGGGGAGACCGTGATAAGCCCTATTTCAATTTCAACTGTGGCATATCCATTTAAAGTGTCTTGTTTTGTCCTACTTGTCCTAGTACAAAATGTAAAGAAAATCAGCATACTTTTATAGAAGAGTAAGAAATCTACAAAATATTTATACTTGAGAGGCTGGAGTCACCTAACATAATTACCTTGATTATTAAAGAAGTTGCCAATAATATTTTTATCAATTGATTAATAGAATAATTATTTCAACTCAAAATGTATTTACACCAAAGTAGTAGAAAATAGTAAAAAAAAAAAAAAAAAGGTAGAAAATCTGCAATATCAGTAGTGTAAGGCAGTGATTCCTTAACAGGGGTATGTGAACCGCAGGGCAGGGGCACATGGAAATTTGGTTAAAATGAAAACATATTTGTGTTTAGGAGCAAAAAAGAAAAAGTAGGATTACAAATTGGTCTGAGGCTGATCTTTGAAATATTTATTGTCACAATAACCAATACACCACCAGCTACACTAAGCCGACTATTAGTGTGTCACAGGATAAACAACAGAAACAGGGACGTGCACAGACATTTGGAGGGGCTATTGTTCTAACTTGGAAAAAAGCTTCTTCAGCCGTCTTTGTTGTGAAGGTAGCACACAAAACTAACATTAGGCTATACATTTATAATACTAAAACAAATACAAAGTTTATTAGCTTACATTAACCAATTGGAACATTATTTTATCATCTCATAACAAAATAAGTTAAAGCGACTTCTATCAGCTTAACTGCTTGTTGGTTAAAAATTCATGTCACATATTGAATTGTGAACAATGTATAACCTAGTATGATTCAAGACGCCAAACCATCACATCAGCCTCTCTCTTCTCTACAGAGCCACACTAATGTAACGGACGTGTAGCTTCGTTAGCTTTCTGCTGCTACATAGGCTGTTATAACAGCTTGAAATATATAGCTATAAAGCTAATATAATATTAGCTTTGGTTGATAACGTAGCATGATACGTTAACATAAAGCATGTTGCGCAATGCGATGCAAACGTTAGAAGCTGCACATTATTTGGAGCTCAAGTGGATATTTATTTACTATTCACAGGGCATTTGTCATTATCTCCATAACTTAAAAAACTCACGTCTAGGCAGAAGGGGTTTCCCTCTCTTTCACATCATCACATGCAGTGCTCCATGTGTGAGAAAACAAAGGCTGGGGTCAGAGGGCATATCACTGACGTTATGGTGGCAAAATAAATTAACACAAAATTGGAGGATATGGCGATTTAACTTTACTAAAGATGGGCTTATCGTATTGATGCAGCCACAACAGCAAAAAAACAAACTAAAAGATAGAAAAGTTTAGGCCCTTTCTCAAGAGGGGCAGCTGTTAAGAAATTCTAAAAGATGTGATCGTTTGATTTCTGAGGAGGAAGAAGAGGCTAGGGTCCAATTGAAAGTTAAGCAAAAGGTTTAATAAACAACATGATGAAAACGACATGACAAAAACGAATGTTACACTGCAGCTGATAGCGGACTGAAATGACATGCTCCCTCTTTAGGAATTACATCAATCAGTCTTGTGACATAGCAAAACAATATAAACAGCGGACTACAAGACATGCTTCCCCTGTAGGGGTCACAGTTCTGCAGCCCTGAAATCACCTCTGTTTCCGAATTATATTCCTGTGGAATTGTGGGTGTTTCCTTGAATAAAAAATCTCTCAGGTTAAGGACACACCTCTGAATTCAGGTTTACTCCAGATCACAGACAAAGGTCGTTTATCATGGTAGTGCCAATTCTATTCAACTTTACAGAGATATGCATTTCTTTTGTTCTAATCAAGTCTGGCCCAGCAGGGAGTGGCTACCCAAAAAGCAGAGACAACTGTTACCTTTCGTGTGGGGACAATGAGTCTTCTCAAGTATGCTAAATGACAGATATGACCTGATGATTCTTTAGAAGCTAGAGATGGTGTGAGCCAGACAAATGCTAATTAGTGTAGTTATTTGATTAGATCTAGCTGCAGGCTACATAAAACCAAAAGTACATTGTTTTCAAAACATAAGCATGGTTTTAACTTTTTTATCGTCAACACAGCTCAGCCAATCAGGCCAAAGGGGCTGTTGCCCGGGCAACAATAGCCCGTACCTGTGCATTTCCGAAAGGCCTTTATGCCTCATCGGGCCCAAGTGTGTCCCATGTTGCTGATTGTGCTGCCTTCAGGTGCCGCTCGAAATAAACAGAGCAGCAAGCAGGGAACGATCACAGAATACATTTTGACATTTCACAATAGGAAAAGCATAGGTGTAAAATTATAAAGATTAGGCTAATGATGGCTGAATTCCATTTAACTGCTTCGGTTACAGGGTCCGCTGTTATGGGACACAAATAGAATGGAGCAATCATGAATGTCAGTAACACCTGTGCTTTTTCTAGCCTACTATGACCAGCTGTGAAAAAGGCCTGTGTAGAAATCAATAGGGATGTAAAGCATACAGAACCACATTTCCGTCTTACATTCCTGCCAACATAATTTACCAATGCTCACATATTTTAAGCTTTGGCCTCTGCATCTTTTACCAAATTTGGTTTTCTTCATGAGGTCCGCACATCCTGCTTTATGCCCCCAGGGGCTTTCATATGTAGAGGGGTGATTTTTAAAACTGGAGTACAGTGGGACGTATTTCTATGGGGGCTGGACACACAAGATGACAGATTCCTTTTACTTTCACTTGATGCTGTATCTGAAACCAGAGATTCATGTAGGGTTGCATGCAGTAGGGTTGCAGGGGTCGAGCAGTGGGCCCCTAATGGTCATATGGGACCACTTCCACCACCATATGACTATTTACCAGAGCCTTTTGGTTTATATCTTCATTCTCGTTCCCAATGTTCTCTCTAAAAATATCTCCAGCTCCATAAAAGACATCTGCTAAGATAAAAGAATGCACTCAATGACATGAATCTACAATATATTTTTAATTTCCATGTATTTTTTGCAGCAACAGAGATTTCAATTTGACGTTATTAATTAATTTGTCTCTGAGCATCTTTTGTTGTTGATTGAACCTCTAATTTACTGATGTCATCAGTAGCTCAGCAGGAGACATGAAGGATTATCGTTTTTTTTTTTTATAACTGAGAGATGTGCACGGGTTTAAGCTAGATGACCACAAACTAAACACTCTATTGTTAGAGATCGAAAAACAAATCCAGGGGTTGTTTATTGTCTCCTGACCTGCGAGCCCAGCCTCAGCAGTGTTTACGTGTTAGTAGTAAGTGAGGGTGGTGTTAACAGAGAGGAGGAAGTTTAATGTCAGGGGAAGAGCAGGAAGAAGTAAACCGAGGAGAGCTTTATACTCCGGGGATTTGACCTCTTCCTTTTGACAACGCTGGCCCTGGCCTAGAGCAGTGTGGGAACATGTCAGACTCCAGTGCACCATTCCCTGCCTCACTCATGCTCTATTTTTTCTGTTTATGATCACTGTCTCTGTCTCTTACTCTGACTCTTTATTTCTCCATCGTCTCTAAACTGTGTGCTTTCATCTTGGTTGCTTAATGAGTGACCAGAAGGGTCAAGCATCTACCCTGCTAAAATGTCAAAGATGGTGAATTTACAACAGCTACAAACAGTGAGCGGACCCTGACCTCTGACCTCCCTATGGGGGCTCATTAACAAGAAGAGAATTCGCCTGCTTAGATGAGCATATATGGGAGGGCTTTAGTGTACGTTTCTATTTGTGATATCAGCCCGCCTGACATGACATGCTATAGCCCTCCTTTATGATGCAAAGACAATTACGGCAGTTAAAAAGAAACCAAAGTTTCAAACAAAGAGGTTACAATCGGGAGATGGATCTGGAAAATATAGAGAGCAAACTGTGTCGTTTAATTAAGATGGTAAACAACAGTTTGACAGTAATGTGAAGAGATAAAGAAGAAGAGACAGGCAGCTCATTAGCCCTGGCCTCCACCCAACACTGACTCAACTGTAATTAAGTGGTTTGTTGTAATAATCCTGACCGCCTCGAATTAATGCAGTGTGTGATGTATGAGCCACACGGAGATTAAAGCTGGATGATAGCCATCAGGTCAGAGGGCTCATTATAGGAGCCCCCTGTAGTACTTGAACTTTCACCTCCGGACTGAGAGAGAGAAATGAGCTGCAGTGAAATGTGCCACTGTTAGATGTACTGCTACTGATTTAAATGACACTGCCTATAAAAGATTTCCCTCCCCTTGTAAGATTTCAGGTTTTATTGTTTAATAACATTGGATCAAAAGGGATTTAATGTGGTCTTGACACTGATCAAGAGAAAAGGACATTTTAATGTAAATGAAAACAGATCTCTACAAAGTGATCTAGATTAATTACAAATATAGCATACAAAAGTAATTACCCCCTTTAATAGAACACCTACATTGTCATTAGTGCAGCCAACTGGTATTAGCAGTAACATAAAGAGTTAAATTGGGATTACCCGTGTGTTGTCAAGGGGTTTAAGATGACTGTAGTATAAATACACCTGTATTTGGAACTTTTGGTGAGTCTGTATCATGTCAAAACCAACCCCATGACATCAAACTTTTTATGTTCACTGTTTCACTCATGAAGAACGAAAAAACAAATGCTCCTCCAGTACAAATTACAAACATAGCTCTTGGAATATAGCTGGTTTAAGTAAGAGTTTGAGTCTGCTTAGAGACTATGTGCAGTCAAACCAATCTAGCATCCTGATCCCAATATGAGAAGACCCTGAATATCTGATTAAATAATACTCTCCAAAGATTGAACTGTGCATCATTCCTTTTAAAAAATCTTCTCAGAGATTAATTTACAAGAAAAACAAGCTTTAAAGTAAACTTCAGTGGAATTTCTTCATGATTGTGCCATAACAGCATAATTGTAGTCTATGGCTCAGTATTTGTTCAGTACAATATTTAAGCAAAACTTTATTTTAAGTACAATCCTTGATCTCAGTTGTAGTCCAACAATAACATGCAAAAGCCCTCAGCCGTAGAGATTACTTGGTATTACTTACTTTTTTACTCTTGAGTACATCCTTAGGAATGTGAAAAAACTAGACTATGGGAAGAATTAATGAGAATACACTTAAGTTTAAACGCATATACAATTGTCTTAATTATGTTATATAAAGTCACAGCTGTGGTTGTTATTATTGGGGCATAAAAGCTCAACAGTTCCAAACTCCATTTAGTATTCACACATTTTGTAAGTAAATGTCTTTTAACGTTGCACCAGCTTTCATGCGTTTATAATGAACAGAGAGTGCAGGGTAGATCAGTATTGATACTGTATGACTGAGGTGCTTCACAAATGTGGTTTTATTTTTATGAAAATGATCTCTGGTTTAGCATTTAGTGTTTCTAAAATGAAGGCACTTAAGTGAATTGTGTCCTTATTTTGTCAGTTATTTATTTAATCAGTTATTTATGTATAATTTGAAAAAATACCTAATTGCCTTTACGTAAATATGTATTAATAATCTCTTGAGAGCAGGTGTTGTGTTTCAAATTGTAACTATCTGACATAGAAAGAAATCACTTATTTAATATACTAGCTTGTAAAGGGAGATTATGATTGATAAATATTGGAGTCCCTTTGTGACATAATAGGAAGTAGCTACTGGAACAGCTGTTGAACTAATAAAATCCTAATGTGCTATACATTCCTGTGTGAATTCTTTCTAACAAGCACAGCGACTGTTGCTCACATCATAAAGGCACCTCAGGGCTCAGAGACTGTTGATACAGATGGTTGAAATGATCAGTCCTGCCCACATAATCTGAAGCATAAAGTGATGATACATGATAATCTCCTATGCCGATGTTCCTGCAGACAGTGTTTTAGCTGCTGCACAGTGATACACCACTGCCCCCTGCTGGACAAAGTACTGCCTTCAACTACAGCTGAAACATATTTGGTGAAGGTGATGCCAAAACTGAGAATAATATAGTTGGTTCTCTAGATATACCTTAATTTTAATTTGAGATACCTTCTCATTGAGGACAATAAGGTCATGTATTGTTTCTGGTAATCTGGGTATTGATGACCTGAAGTTTATTTTCTACAGTTCTGCACATGGTTTTAAATTTGATGTTAGACTGAATGTCTTTAAATAAGTTTCTAATCAAATTTAAATGTAGTCCAGGGATTTCATTTTTCTCCACAAGAATACCTTGGCAGTGAGGAGAGGGCTTTAAAGGACTAGTTCAACATTTTGGGAAATACACTTGTTTGCTTTCTTACAGAGAGTTAGCATAGATGAAGGTCAATAGGCCTCCCACTTAAGTGTATCCCTTAAATATAAAGCTACCACTAGCAGATAGTTAGCTTAGCACAAAGACTGAAACCGAGAAAAAAGAATGGCTAGTCCGTCTCTGTCCAAAGGTTTACAAAAATCCACCTATCAGCACCTCTAAAGCACACTAATTAACACTTGTTTGATCCATACAAAAACGAAGGGTATGTAAACACTCATCTCACTATTTCATCCACATTGCATCTGCATCAAGGCTTTAATCTTGACGTCAAACTCCTGCCCTCTTTCACCATGACACATGTTGACCAATGAGAACTCAATATTTCAGGGAATGATGTCATTACTTGGCCATCAGCTTCAAGCAGAGTGATTTACAGACCGTGAACTAATGGAAATAACTGATTGATGCCAGGGGAAGATTGATTAACTCCCTGCTTCTCTCATTCCATCCTGAAAGGGAAAAGTTACGAGGATATATTTAAAGCCTAATTATGTGTACGAGTCTCAGGGAGTGAAGGGAAAATAACATTTCCTCCTGTGTGAGGTAGTATCCCACTTCACAGGCACAGAAAGGCTTTACTTGGGTTCTGGTCTTGTCAGTGTTTACCCTCCTAAATAAAAAATTAAAAAACACGATGGGATAGATTTAGCTCAGTAAACTGGGAAATGAATACATGTTGTTATTGTTTTAAAGTATCATCAGTGACGGGAAGAAGGAGATGACTTACATCAACCAGCTCACAGTGTTGAAGTAGCTGGAGAGTCTCACAGCGTTTGGTGAAACCATTAGGCCGTCAAAGGTAAACAGTGTGAATCCATTGGATTTTCCAGTCTTTTTCATCATGGTATTTACTTTGGTAGTGCTTTGCCTTTGGGAATGAAAACCAAAGAGTTGAGTGTCGGATTTTATTGATAAAAATGCCATGTAAAAGTTGATCAATCGGGCAGTGGTGGAAAGTACTTTACTGAAGTATTTCCATTTCATCCTACTTTATACTTCTACTCCACTACATTTCAGAGGGAAGCATTGCAGTTTTACTTCACTACATTTATTTTAACAGTTATAGCTACTAGTTACTTTTCAGATTAAGATTTTACATTTAAAAATAAAAAACAAGCTTATAAAATATGATGCATTGTTAACAATTAAACCACTGGTTCCCAATCTTTTTGACCTGTGAGCCTCGTTGACCCTTGTTGGGGCCCCGTGTCATGTTTCAGATTTTTTTTTTTTATGTTTTTGGTGCTTTTTTAGATACTTTTCTTTTTTTTTTTATCTATGGTCAATAAACCTAATTTATATGACATATTACCTAATTTTTGAGTTAAAAATGTAAACATTTTTTTTCAAATGCTATGAAATTGAATAAAATACCCAAAATTAAATGAAAGGAATCATTAAATTTGATTTGCAAATAATATTGAACAACGTATATCCATGCATCCATGTTGTTTTGGGCAATAGGTTCAAAGTAACCCCTTTATATTTCTGATATAAAAAAAAAAAAACTTTGAAAATGGGTCAAATTTGACCAGAGGACAACACAAGGGTTAACTTCTCAGATGGTTTCATTTGAATAACAAGTTGTGCTCAATGAGGTAAAATTATCTGTTCTGCCTTATTAATCATCTCACGACCCCTTTGATTTATTTTGTGATCCTTCGGGGGTCGACCCCTAGGTTGGGAACCACTGGATTAAATTACCTGGCTAACTGTATAAAACAGTTAAACTAGTTCCAGCTCAACCAGCTACAACACTAAAATGCCACTTATACGGTACATTGATGCATCAGTATTAACAATTTAATAATATCATGAATAATATTAAATCACTCAAATGGGCCATTTTCTGCAAAGCGAATACTTTAAATACTTTAAGTCCATTTTGTTGATAATGCATCTGTACTTAAAATTAGAAGTTTGAATGCAGGAATTTACATGTAATTGTGAGTGTTTTTACACAATTTTAACCTGAGTACTTCTTCCACCACTGCAATCAGGTAAATTACTACAAACAGAAGTGTGCACAGGCAGGCATGTTATAAGAAAGTGACAAATATCATGTTTGGAGATTAAAGTTAAAAGTATAGAACTGACTTATAACAATTAGTAAAACGGATGGCCTCACAGTATCCAGTATGAATGGGTATTTATGGCCAAAAGTATATCAGTCGTGTGTGTTTTAAAAACTACGATATTTATTCATTTCTCATGTTTGCTGTGCAGAGATCTTGACGGGAAACAAAAGTGCAATAAAAAGCGTGAAAGCTGTTTGAATTTGTGGCCTGGAGTTGGCTGGAAGCCATTGTCACAACATCTGTTACAAGAATTAAGTGTCACAGCCATTTAAAGGCTCCAGCTGAAGACCAGACACTGAATAAACAGTGTGTGTACCTCACACTTCACCAGTACGGTATGTGCCATTCAAGTAACATTGTCTGGTGTTTTATACTCGTTACACAAATACAGATGTACCATGTCACAGCCTATTGCCTTGTCTTTATCCAGAACTTCTCAATTAGAAAACTGAAATAGGCACTCAAAAAACAGCCTTAAGTGGGATATGACTGGTTTGTTCATAAGGGTCATGCAAACACAGCAGAGTTTTTCCAGTCTGAGTACACCAGGAAGCCGGTGAAGGTGCTGTCTGTCTTGGTGCTGGAGTAAAACCCATTGTACTCTGACAGAGCCATCTGGACCCACACCTGGTCACCAGGGATGAGGTGGAGCAGGGAGCCGCCTGAAAGAGACGCTGGTTTGGGCCAGTTGCCGTAGAACTGAAAATAAGATGCCACTGTGTGTGCATTTTTCATCAGGTCAAACTGGAGGCTGGCGCGGTAGACTGTGGCATGAACGGCAAAGTAGTAAACTCCTGGCACTTTGCAGGTGAAGCGTCCCGTCTCTGCGTTGTAGTCGCCCTGTTCATTAAGCACGACCTTGTCGAAGCGGACTACATTGCCCACAGTGATGGGTGAAGTGAGGCCCTCGGACAGTTTGACACTGAAGGCTGATTTGGGGGCCACTGCGCACTCTCCTGACTGCCCCCTCTCCCCTTTTTCTCCTGGGTCCCCTCTGTCCCCGGTCAAGCCACGCACTCCTGTCTCACCTGGAGGAGCATAGACATGAGCATCCGACATCAGACATTTATACTAACACATGAATAATAATAGTAAAATACAGCACCTGGGTATCCCATGTCCCCCTTCTGTCCCTTCTCCCCTGGAGCAGCATCTCTCCCGTCCCTCCCGTCTCTCCCTGGCTGACCAGGACTGCCATGCCCTCCAGGAGAGCCCGGGATACCAGGGTGACCAGTACACAGACTGGGAGGGATCTTGTTGTCTTCTAACTGGTTGGAAAGATGGACTTGGACGAGAAGGAGGGACTGCAACAAGGGCAACAGCCGGAGTGAGGTCATTGCAGTGTCACGGCTGGGAGACAAAAGAGAAATAAAGGACACATTACGGTTTACAAAACAAGTCTGTGGAGGAGTTACACCACAGTTTAAACTGAGCTATATACAGTGGGATAATAGCCCCTATAAACATCACTTCAAATCAAACTTTATCTGATTACAGAAGCAGTGAGCGCACATATAAATGTTGAAATTGCAGCATATGTAAACACACTGAAATTAGTGTTTTACAACATAATTTAAGGACATACAGTATAATATTCAGTTAACCCTTTCTTGTCAAACACTTACAAAACACATAATTACAAAAGCTTCAGTTTAGTTGCAGTTAAAGGGAATTCATCACATGAATTTAAGGATTATTTGTTCTTTCAGGCAGATCTGTTACCTCAAAAAATATGAATTATTATAAAACTACTTTTGTTTTTTTAACAGATTCCTCACTTGGTTTGAGGGCAAAGTAAAACTGAAATAACCATATTACATTACTGAGTTGGCATTACTCGTTAGACGTCAGTACTGCCAAAACTGAAAGAAAAGGGGATAGAAGAAAAGACCAGAAATGAAAGATTCTATGACAATAAACGGCAAACAGAAAGACGTTTTGCTTTTTACACGCAACCATCATCCATGATGATGTACTCAAAACGTTAGACATTAGATTTGTAGAAATGCAGGGAGCGCAGAAATCCATGTTAATAAACATGGATTTCTAAAACTTTTTATTTGAGGGACATGCAGACTTGGCCATTACAAAATCTGTGGGTTTTTTGCAATTCAGGAGGATGAAAATAATACAAATTCCTGAGCTAATGATTAATCACGTCTTCAAAACAAAACATGACTCTCGGTTTCTAAACAGATGTTTCTAATAAAGGTTTGATGAGATGTTGAATACCAGACAGCCTTCTCAGAAACTACTCACCGTCCACACCTAAAAGATCAAATGTTCATCCTCACATCCTGTCTCTTTCTCTCTGCTTCTGTTTCCTGTTTCGCTGACCCTGCTTGGACAGTATGAGAGCTGCCTAACCTCTATAGAATCATGACGTATGTATTACAGCACCCTTGCTCAGTGTTTTCCCAAAGGATTTTTGGTCAGCTGGTCTCCACTGTCTGGTCTGCCTGGCAGCAGGACAGGCGTCACATGACTATAAACTGAACTGATGAGCGGAGCAGGAGGACTCACAGCTGTCTAACACTACCAGCTTTCTTCTGTTTGTGGTTAAAACTTGCCGTTTGTGGCGTGTGACAATAATGAGAACAGTTAGTTGTTTTTTTTTGTCATCTATCGGGGGGTCTCATAATTGGATTTGAGAGCTTACATCCACAACAGCTGCAAAATAAGAGAAAGAGCCAGAGGGAGGGAGGAGGGGGTCTTAAACCAGAAAGAAACTGAGAAAAAAAAAAGGAGGAGGGAGAGAGAGAAAAATGCATGTCAGCGTTCCTGGCAAAAGAGGAGAGCAGACAAGAGGACAAACACTGGTGAGTCTGAACAGCTGTCTGCCACCACACCTCAGATGATTAGAAACATGAATTTTTTCAATAACCTCGCAAAAGACAAACCCACGGTTTACAGACCACTAATATGTGGACGGAATTTACTGTACAACTACACACACACACACACACACACACACACACACACACACACACACACACACACACACACACACACACACACACACACACACACACACACACACTTTGGACTTAGTTTATACTGTCAGAGCAGTTTATGTATTTGTTTTGAAATTAACTTTTACAGGCAGTTCACCGGTCTGATTTCTCTGTGAAACAAATGTTTTGGCATATTGAGAACAGCTGATGTGCACTGATACATCAGTTATATTATGTTTAAGGCAAAGCTGCACGTTTATTTGCTGAATATTGATGATTTTAGCTGGAGGTGGAAAGTACATGTACTCAAATACTGTACTTAAGTACAATGTTGAGTACTTGTATTGTATTTTTTGCTACTTTATAGATTTACACCACTACATTTAAGAGAGAATCATTGTATACTTTTTACTCCACCACAATTATTGGACTTCTTTACTTACTTCACAGATTAAGATTATAAAAAAGGATTTATAAATATGGATTGTTTAGAAACAAATATCCAACAATATATAATAGTTAAAGTTGGCTCGGACTTAACCAGCTACAGCATTCAAATACTGCTTAAACCTGAATGCATCAGTAACAGTAATATATTATTCGATATGTAACCATCAATCACGGATAGGGCTTTTTGATACTTTAAGTACATTTTGCTGATAATACTTCAGTAGTTTCAGTTTAGTAAGATTTTGAATGCAGGACTTTTAATGTAGTATTGCTACTTTTACTTTAATAAAAGGATCTGAAGTATACTATATAAACAAGCAGACATATTATCTACACAATGATGCACTTAATTTAGTTTGTACTTGTTGCTTTGAAGGAACGAAAATATGCCAGCACTTCTGTCCTCAACACTAAAGCCATCAGACATTTCTCAGCTCTGCTCCTTGACCAGTGTAAGTCAAACACTTACGAGTAGAAACTTACCAGTTAATGTAGAGTGAAGTCTTTGGGAGCTGCTGCTGATGTTTGAGTGTGCCGAAGAGAACCCAGTAAAGCCGTTCCTCCCAACCAGAGTCTGGCTGGGGAAAAAGTGAAAGGAAATGGTAATGAAATCCAATTAGAAAGTAGGGTGGGTGGGAAAGGAGGAACTGAGGGACGAGGAGAGCGAACAGGGAGGATACAATGGAAAATATTGGCTGTTGATCCAGCACAAATAAAAGAGAAAGAACCATCTCTGAAACAAAATTGTGACAAAACCATCATGAAAGGAGAGGTTTGGGGGCAATGTTTGGGAGATTGCCTAACAGTGTTTGGGAAACTCTCTAAGACATACCACAGAGAGTTCAGAGAGGACTGTGGTCTGAAAAAAGCACATCACCACAACAAACTGCAGCTGAGAATGAGCTTGCTTTATTACACAAAAACACCACTGCCTAAAAACAGAAAAGAAAAGGTGAAGAGAGATACATACAGACATAAAGGCAACAGACACAATCACATTTTCTTCACTCTACTCTGGGATTTTATTTATCTGCCTTCAAAGATGAGGCCATTTGCTCCATCCAGATCAGGTCTTCCACTCAGACGAGACTGACAGTAATCCTCTTCTCCCTGTAATCCCTCAGTGACAGTCTTAAATGGATAAAGGAAAAAGCTCTTAATATCTTTTTTGGCAAGGAAGCCATACTTGAGCTGGTTAAATTCAGCAGCTCCCTTGGATTCAAGCCAATGAAAACATGTTTTAACGGTTATCGTACAGCAGTGACCCCAAACGGACCAGAACTGTGCCAAAACTTAAGATGGTGGATGAGTGTCTATTCTCTGTGGGAGAACAGAAAACAGAACATAAGCAGGATGAAGCCTTGCTGCAGCCAGCAGGACTGCGTTTGTTGTAGGGGGCAGCAATAATTATGTTAAACCATGAGCCAGTTTGAGCATTGGAGGACCAACGATTTACATGTTTGTTTCTTTTAATTTAGAATAAAATTGACTCTTAAAACTTTTGTTTTAAGGTTGTATCCAACAATCTTATTTTTTTTTTTAAGACTATGTCTGTCTGTCCACCACATTGGTCCAGACTAAAATATCTCCACCATTTGACAGATTGACATGAAATTTTGTACAGATATGTCACAAAGTAGACATTTTAGGTCCTTTAAATCCCCAGGCTTGATACACACAGAAACATTGATTTTAGTTTTAAAATTGTCTTCGTATGGGTTAATTTTACTAGCAGCAGCAAAATTACATTTGATTTCAGACAGTTAAAACAGATTTAAAACAGTGAGAGTTTTGTTTAGAGGGACTGTAACGCGGGGAAGGGGGACAGTGGCACGGCACCCGCAGACTGAGCGTCTCCGCAGTTCCTGCGAGCCGCTAGCCCCTCACCACCTCAGGTCTCTTCCACTTCTGAATCCCCGTGTTCTCAGCCACAGAACACAAAAGTAGCTCCCATCTCACCTGATTAGGAGATGCGCTTCAGGTGTGGTTGAGAGTGTCCTCGTGCCAATCCCACGCCTCTCCCTTGATTAGGAGATGCGCCTCAGGTGCGTTTGGAGGTGTCCTCAGTGTCTGTGCCATGCAAGCATAGAAAACAGGCATTTGTGGTTCCCAGAGGATGAATCCTACTGACTTCGGTGATCCCTGCCTTTTCCTCTAAGTGCCACGATGGACCTTTTTCACAGCAGACATTTTTTGACTTGTCATAGTAGGAAAAACACAGCTGAAATTGATAACCTTAACGATGGCTCAATTCCATCAAGTGTCCCAGTAAGCTATTTCAGTGAGTCAGCATGCACAATACCAGGGCCTCTCCTAAGTGGAATGCAGTCATCATTAATGGCTTTGAATAGGCTACACCTGTGCTTTTCCTAGGCTACTATGACATGTCAACATGTCTGCCGTGAAAAAGGTCTATGCGTTGACATTTGTGGTCTCTACAACTTTTGTTGGATGGATTTGGTACAGACATTGTTGTTCCTTTCGGAATTAATTATAACTCTTTTGGTGGTCCCCTAACTTTGTAATTTAGCACCATCATCAGGTTAAATGTTGTATAGTTAAAGTTCAATACTTTGATTTATGATAACATATTCTACCTGCAATATTAGCCTCAATTGCTACTTTGTGTTTAGCGTTAATTAGCAAATGTTAGCATGCCAACACACTTAATTAAAATGGTGAATATAGTAAACATTATACCTGGTAAACATTACCATGTTAGCATGATGACTTATCATTTAGCTCAAAGCACCGCTGTGCTGTGTGTCCACTTGATTGCATGAAGACTTTCTCTGTCATTTCTTTCTCTTTTACCCTAATCGATATGTTTACTTTGGACCATTGCCTTTTTATTTTTTATTTACTTCTGAGTCTTCCATACAGAGCAGCTGTATTGACACATATGTTCTTTGTTTAACTACATAATTGTTATCCACACATTATAAACAGTGGCTTCAGCTATTGTTAAATAAAGGTGCTATGGACCTTTTTCACAGCAGACATTTTGACTTGTCATAGTAGGAAAAGCACAGCTGAAATTGATAACCTTAACGATGGCTCAATTCCATCAAGTGTCCCAGTAAGCTATTTCAGTGAGTCAGCATGCACAATACCAGGGCCTGTCCTAAGTGGAATGCAACCATCTCTAATGGTTTTGAATACACCTACTAGCCATAGACAGTATGCTACTAGCCTATAATATGTCAACATGTCTGCCGTGAAAGGTCTATCGTTGATGTCTTAAAAAAATGCCATCAGCTATAACTTTAGTTAGACTGCCACCTACGGTATTTTTGATTGTGAGACACAAATCTGTTATATGGTCAAGGAGGCTAAAGCAATTAAATTAAAACTGTGTTTTAAATTCAAGGAATACTGGTTTTACAATTATAATTATAATTTGAATAAAGTGGATTATAGTATTTATGTCTGTCTAATTATTGTGGTAGGTTTGTTGGACTTCAACACCATGTGCTGTTCAGACAGCTTGGTGCAGAATGAGGAACAGTAGTTTGCATGTCTACTCAAGTGTGGGCAGTATGAGATGTTAGACATAAGCTTTGTATTTACATTGCTATCTGCAGTAGATGTGTGACCAATTATGTCAAAACTGTAAACTATAAAAGTGAAAACTTCAGCTTTAGTCAGGGGGGCTATATTTTAGCTGGAGGGCCGGATTTGGCTCTCAGGCCAACCACTGGGATTCTACACCGTAAATCATACTAATATTATTTCAGTCTCTATGTGTTATTGACACATTGAGGCAATTAAAATTACATAATTGATTGTGAAAATGTGCATACACCCTGCAGTTTATACTACTATATTATACATAAGTATTTTGCTGTGACATGTATATATTTCCCACTGAGAACAAAGAGTGAAACTGCTCTGACTAAACACATGGGTCTGCTTAGTGTTTTCACGTTAAAACACTGGTTTTATGGGAATGTGATGACGGGGACTGGGAGAAAGAAGGGAGGAGGAAGGGGTGTCAGCAGCTCTTTGGAACAAGAAGGGCTTCCTTTGACTTTTGAGTCACCAGGCAATATTTTAGCTGGAGGGCCGGATTTGGCGCTCAGGCCAACCACTGGGATAACAGTTTAAATTCTACACCGTAAATCATACTAATTTTATTTCAGTCTCTATGTGTTATTGACACATTGAGGCAATTCAAATGACATAATTGATTGTGAAAATGTGCATACACCCTGCAGTTTATACTACTATATTATAGATAAGTATTTTGCTGTGACACGTATTTCCCACTGAGAACAAAGAGTGAAACTGCTCTGACTAAACACATGGGTCAGCAGCTCTTTGAAACATGAAGGGCTTCCTTTGAATTTGGAGTCACCAGGCTGTTGTGAGGAAGGTTTCAGCAGGCTCCTGTGGAGGCAGTAAGTTACGACGTGTTTTTAATTAGCAGCACCAGAATCAGCACATTCTGGGACTGCTATACTAATTTCCTGTATGAATCCATAAACTGCTGCTTGGAGCATTTACTGTTAATTTAGACCAATTGGCAAAAAAACAACAATTTGACTTAATTTCTAGTGGGTGGTGGTGGTGAAGTAGCAAAACTGGGATTGGGTTAGCTGAATAACAAGGCAGTTTTAGTTTGGGCTTAAACTCAGAAACAGCCCTACTTTTCACAGTAAATACAAAAACATGCAGGGACTGTCTTGAAATCACAAAGCTGTAAAAAGATATTGTGAGTCTTAAAAAAAAAAAAACACTATAGTGGGATGATGCACTTATTTCCCACAACAACCTGTTCTTGGATTAAAAAAAAAACTGTTATGAACCTTAAAACAACTCATTATTGTGCCCACAGATAACTGGCTGTGCTGACTAAATGAGTTTAACATATAATATAAAATGCCACAAAAGGTACAAATCACAAATACATTAAATGTGACTAGAAGCAAGTCTGTACTTATTAAGTTGATCTGATGTCATAACATTGTTTATAAAAACAGACCGTAGACAATTGAATATATTAAAACATAGGAGCTTGTTTTGCAAACTGGTCAGAATGTTATTTGTGCTTAAAAATGTCCATTAAGTAGCTGCTCTTGAGCTTTCGATCATAGAACACGATCTTCATCAGCCAATGCAGTTTCCCTTGTTAAAGCACTTTGACAACTTCTCATCCATGTTGGCTTAAAAGCATCTGCTGATGAAGAGCATGTAATATGATCAAAACCTCCAGAAGAAGAGCAACGACATACCATAGGCGACATATTTCTCGTAGTGAGATTGTTTTCTAAACCACTGGTAAGTTCCTTAAAGGGCCAATAAGAGTTTATACATTCAGTAAACGAGGCAAGAGACAAAAAAGAGTAAAGGAGACATGTTTATTATTTAAACTATCACTTAAATAAAAAAGTGCATAGAAAATAAACATGATTAGAAACTTTTCTTTTTACACTTATGTACAACTTTGTTTCCTAATTATACATTCAACCAAGTAGTTTGTGGTTTATTTTCACTGTGGTGGTTTTCCTTCATTTTACTTGATGTGTATTGAAAGAACACTGTTAAATATGACTGTGGAACTTATGAATACCGTTATTACAGAGAGCAGGAGGAATATTGATAAGACAAAGGTATATTCAAGGCATAAGAAACAAGCCTGTTCATGATCCATGATCGCTCTTTTTTTGCACGTCCTACCATCCGCTCCCTCTGTGACACCACATCCCATCCTAGGCTGATAACTTCAATACACAAGAAACAATTAGAAAATTACAAATACATGTTACGTACTCGTCCGACCTCTCCCAAACCTTAACTTGAGAAGAACAATTCAGGGTGGATGTTGCCCAAAATAAATAAATTAAATGTTTTCAACATCAGCATTATCGCAGCATTATGACTTTCGATTAAAAAAAACAAAACAGTACATGATAAGTACAACCAAAGCTTCGGAGGAGAGAAAGGTGGTCATGGAGACATGAGAGATTTTCCAAACTGGAAAAACGCCATTTTGGTGGGCTCTTTAAAACTCCTGGTCAGTCTCCACAAACCAAACTCTTAATTTATACCACATCAAGTAAGCAGTCTAAAAACGTCCCTGTTAAAACATACAAAGAAAAAAAAACAGAAAAACATTCACTACAACAACCGGGGAGTGGGGGGGGGGACAAAATGGCTGACCCCAAAAAGTTTACAACCACATTAATACAGTTACATTTCTCATCACATAAAAAAAACGTTCCTTTCCAGAAAGAAAATTAAAAGAAAAACTGCAGTGTTCCCTGCTGACAAAGGAACACTCACAGGCACAGCAAAATTGGAACTGGATATCAATATACAAAAGAATGATGCACGTTAGTTTCATCTGATAGTACTGTAACACAAAACCATTATAGAGTACATTGAAACATTGCTATTAACCATTATAAATCTGCTGTTTTGCTACTGTAACTAAGTTTGTCTGTCCATTCCATATATTGTATAGATACTAAAGCACAAGAAATTACTATGCATGTTTCCGTATAATATTGTTATGTATTTATACTATAATTACAGATAATGACGGAGAAGGGCCACTGCTGTGGCGTGGTAAAATGAAGTCCAAAAGAAACAACGGAGACCATATCCTTATTGTATATACGCCGTTAAACAGTGAAATAAATGACTTATTGTTCACTGTAAAATCAAAATTGGATCTCGAGAAGTGAGAGCCGGAGACCGAGCCCTTTGGCATCAGTAAACGCGTTACCACCGATGCTAGCGTAAAGTGTTGAGCTAACCCAGTAAGACCCTGTGGCCCTACAGACAGAAATGCCACTGCTGTTCACACTTCAGCATTATTCCCAGTGCTGAAATTAAACTGCTGCTGCTGCCCGATTTGAGGTCATGTCAACATATCGTCCATATCTACCAGGGTTGTTGTCGACACAGCAACTGAAAACAAATGGAGCTGACAAAGTATCAACATCATCACAAGTCTGGTGACGTGGAGGAGGAATATACATTCATTTTTGACCTTAGCAGCTGAAGCCAGCGAGCCCAATGTAGGTGCAGCTGTACAATCCCAAGGCTGGCCTGTCAGGCGGGGGTTGGGGGGTGGGACACAAGACCTGATCTTGGGCCCTAAATGGAAAAGCACAGCCCAGGTTTGTACACACTGCACCTTCAGGAAGGAAAGGGCTGCTGGTGTGGTCCCTGCCTTCACTTTGTTGCAGAAAAAGAGTCAAGTGCACTTTGCTAGAGTCTCAAACACCACTTTACAGGAGTCATTAAGACCGATCCAAGATGATCAAACTCAGTTATTATATCAGGGCCTGATGCACAAACTCAAAGTATTCTCGGTGACTATCTGTGCTTGTGGTTTCAGCATCGGAGTTGCATTGTCTGTCTGGAGAAAGACTTTTCCTATGTTTATTCAGTGCCTGTGTCACAGCTAAAGTGCAAACCACGTGTGGGTCATATTTCTGTTTCAGTTCACAACAAGGAGCAATGTGGGAGTAACCGCTAACTGCTTAGGCGATAACGAAGTCAGCATGAATGGTGGACAACAATAAATTAATTAAAAAGCGACAAAAACAAAGTCGCATAGTGGAACTAGTCAATCTAAACAGTCTAACCAAATATTCGGTTGAGGACATGAAGGCTTGTAAGAGAGAATAGGCATGCTCATTTACAACTAAGGCGAACCACAAGGAGACTAAATGAGAGAATAAAAAGTGATATCTAGATGCTGGTGAGCACTTATGAGTGGTCACCAGGATGAAGTGGTTTCTTTAATAAACAAATGGAGTATGATAAATGCTGTTGGTAGCATTAAAATAAAGGCACCTCTTTATCTTAAGTCTGCAGAGGGACAAAACAGTTCGATGGGACTCTTGTTGGATTTTACACGGGCCAATTGGCTGTAAGCCTGTCGACCCATTATTGACTAGTGACAAGAAAAAAATGACTCATTTTGTCAAGACTGCCTCGTAGCAGCCTGTAAGTGGACTTGATTCTCGGTGTGATGTGGTGTGGAGACAATAAGGCTGGAGAGAGGAGATATCTGCTATGGATCAACAAACCTAACTCCCTCAAGTGCATAATAATAGTTCAAATGACTGCCATACTGCCAGCTAGAACTGGAACAATGAAAAAAAAAACGTCAGCTCTGACCAAACGGCCCGGGATAGATAAAAGAGCTACTGGTGGACTGAACTCAACGGGACCAAGCCACAGACCAGTGTCAGTCTTTGGAATAAAAAAAAACAACATTCAGGCTACAAATAAAAAAAAAACAACCCATTACAACAAAAAACAACTTTGAGAAGGCAGCGGAATACAAAACATAGAGACCAAGCATTAGTGTTTGTAAACCTCTATTTCCTACAAAAATGGCAATAAAATAAATACGATTTTTAAAAAATATAAATACCATCATTAAGTGCTATTCACTAGTGAGTGCTTTTTAAGTCTTTTTGTAGAAAAATATACATTATTTACATTTGTTTTGAAAAGCAAGCATGATATTTCCCTGTCCATAATAAAAAAGACAATATAACAGACAAGACTTTAAAAGACTTACAAATAAAAAGAAACATTTTCCATAGTAATAGTTATCACAACAGGCCAAGAAGAAAACAAGCTGAGTGAAAATTCAATTCAACGGTGTGATTTTTGGTTCTCTCTGCTGCTGTAATTTGGAACGTGATTCAAAAGTCTGAGCTTATATAATTACCAAAAACAAGTTTGATCACAACAACAGCATGCACATGTCTGTATGTTTCTGTAAGATCCACAGATGTTTCTGGATCACAGCTCTAAAAATCAATTATAAATACAGTATGTCTACTAAAGCACATCAGTAGGGTTCTCCAGTCCCTTGGCTGTCAGTCCACCAGAATCTCTAGCTGCCTCGCTTTGTCAGGCCAGAGGCTTAATCCCACCAATGACATGTCTACATAGCTACCAAGCTGTCAGACTACAAAGTCAATTTAAGTACAACGGATTGGTATCAAACTCACATATCACCCTTTACACGAACCGCCAAAAATAACCTTTTGCTTTTTGAACAAATCTATATTTCTACCCCCCCACCCCCTGTCTCTTTTTCGCTCTTCCTTTGTGTGGCCACTGCTCCCCCTAGTGTTTCCACCTGCACAGCTCTTATCAGGCTGCTTATACACAAGCAGCTCCTATTTACAGTGTTTCATTTACACAGCTACAAGCTTTTAAAAAAAAGACCGGTTAGGGGAAGGTTCCAGTAAATCACAACGGCTCTGAAGGCATCAGGGCACATTCAGACGGGGAAATGTGCATCAATAACAGCTGACACTGAGCTTTATATTTAAAAAAATGAAAAATGAAAAAAAGAAATGAAAGAAATTCTAAAAATTTTCTAATTGTTCTTACTCGTAAAATTACTGTTCCAACTCCTTTAAACAAATTGCACTTTGGTGTAAAATGGAACCAAGTTCTTTAAAATTTTGTTTTTTTTTCTATGTTCAAATCTCAGCATAAGTGGGCCATAACATATTTCTAGAAAATTAAGGAGGATGGGCCAATGCAAAAAATGCCGAAGGGGTAACTTTATCGTCCAAATGTAAATGAAAGTTAATATTGCAATGCTGTAAAGGCTCAAACCTTTTCATACCTCACCGCTGAAGGTGACACTTTCCGTGTCAAATGTAAATGAGGCAAAAGGAGGCACAATATGTTGGAATTTCTACAAGTGGCCCCTCCTCCAAAATGACCCTTCCTGTATGTACAGCATGACCCACGACTGCTGCCTCTGCTGTGTTCTGCCAACACCAGCAGCAGAAACACTGACAGGGCTCGTGCCCTGTTCGCAGCTGTCATACGTGGACCGGACTCAGGAAATCGGCACAAAGCCAGTGCCAGTGTCAACCCCCCAGTAGGGGGGACCTCAGAACATCGTGGCACTGCTGCTCAACATACTTGCAGTCCTCTTGAAATAGTTTAGATCAGTTGAGGAACTTGCGACACTTCTTTGCGCCGCAGTTGCAGGGCAGCTTGTTGCTGGCGTCCTCAATAGGGAACTTGTAGTCGTAGGTGAGCTCCTCTCCACAGTAGATGCGCCGCGAGGCGAAAATGACGATGTGCTTCTGGCTGTCCACAGTGATGACCCGAGAGTAGCAGTTGGGCTCACAGGAGTGGTTAATGAAGCGGGCGGCGTTGCCATGCACTGTGGCGTCTACCACCTCGTAGTCATCGATACGAAACATGTAACAGCCAATCCCCTTTGAGGAAAGAAAAGGTTTTATGTATGTTATGCTCCTGATACTTGTTGAGTCGAGTTAATCAAACTAATACATTTTAATCTCAAAGTTCATTCCCAAGACCTCACCTTTCCGTCGTAATATTTCTCCCGTTTGTCAGTGAGCACAGACCGAATGACATTTCCAGAGTATTCAATGACCATCTCCCCTGCATCAATGGTTTTCTTGCAGAACAGACCTCTGCCATGAATGGGAGACCTGCAGAGGGATACAGTATTTAGAAGGGAATCACAGTAATGGCTTAAGCCTGCGTATCTAGATGTTGATTTTAACCCCTTTTTGTTTAGGCCATCTGCCTTTTTATACCTTCAATTTTATCAAGACTTCCCTTTAAGTTGCTGAGCTAAAAGTGTACAAGTAATCTTGACAAACAATTAATTGTCGTGATGAATAGGAATGAAAGTGATCTAACTTTATCATGGACTAACACAACAGTTAACGTTATAAATGACCAAGGTAACTGTGAGTGGCGTCAGTGAGCAGAGAAATCCAACGGCAAATATAACAAAGCATATCATCTACGTCTTGTGCAACTTTTGATCAACCTAAATGCTTTAATGACAGTTAAAGCACCACTGATCTAACCTGTAGACTCCAACAGTTTCCTTAGAAGTGGCCTTGAGCTGTTTGAATCTCACAGCCAGTGGTAGCTCCATGGAGGCACGCCTGCAACAACAGCATGAAAAAGAAATGTTGTCTTCTGAGACCATTATGACACAATTATATTTTAGATAAGATGAGATGATCCTACATTGATCCCTAGGGGGGAATTCAGGTGTTGTAGCAGCACATAGACGCATCGTATTTACCCAGAAAAAATAACAGGGATTTTGTGTGTTGAAACTGACCTGGCAGTCCTGAGCTGCCCTTCGTCATCATCGTCTTCTTGCGGCTTGTACTCAGGAGGCTGGCGGTGTTTTGAGGCCAAGAAATTGAACATGTCAAATACAGACCTCCTGGAAGGCAAACAGATGGAATAGACAGCAGTCAGAAACACAAACACACAAGATGAAAGCTGGATCAAAACCAATTTTCTAATAAATAAGGAGTTTTAAAGTTAGAAAGAAGGTTCTTGGTTGACCTATTGTCTAATGAGTCATTATCCAAACACACAGTTGTCTTTGGGTGGTGCTCATATTTCATGCATTGTTTATTACCAATGTGTACAATACACAGTAATATACAGTTTGCCGCAATAGGCTCTGGCATAACAGCCTGCTCTCCCTTTATCCAGGCCCTGTGATCAATCAATCAACTGTTATTTAAAGTGTAAAATCACCATTCAACATGGTCTCAGTGCACTTTACAATCAAAGAAACACAGAAATAACAGACAGCAACAAAACAATTGAACGCCATTAAAGCAGTAATTATAAACAATACAAAACCAGCAACATAAGAGAATAAGTGAAAAAAGCTTGTTTGTGCAGGATGCAGAAAGGATGGTGTGTTATGGTTGGCTATAGTATAATGAGTAGAGGTGGGTTTTCAATCTAGATTTAAAAATGTCAACTGAGTGAGCTTCTTTAACATGTAGTGGGAGGCCATTCCAAAGATGAGGGGCACGGTAGGAGAATATATATGTGTGTGTGTGTGTGTGTGTGTGTGTGTGTGTGTGTGTGTGTGTGTGTGTGTGTGTGATCGTAACCTGTGGGATATCTCTGCACGAGCCGACCCGTGGGGGTTGATGGGAGGTTCATCGGTTTCCTCTGGTTTATGGAAGCGGAAACGGTAGCTCCGACAATGTCTGGAGCCGTAAAGCTGCTCGAGCAGGAAGACCACTGCCTCGTGGACGACTCCCAGCATCCTCAATCCATTCACACCTGGGGTGAACACGTGTCCACAATTGACTTTCTATATACAACCACATATTTGTTTTGTGATGTAGTCAGAGTGATGCCTCACCTTCAAAGGAGAGCTCTTTGAGTCGTGCATTGGAGCGTGCCTCTTGCACCTTATCAGTCAGGGATTTCCAAGCCTCTGTGAAGGGACAGGCAGTTAGGACACAACAGCTCAGTGTTTCAATGTTTCAAACACAACAACAGCACTTATTCTAATCTTTTTTTTTTTAATCAACATTATATGAGTACACGTATAGTATATATGTGAAACCACCTTCGATACTCTCACAGCGGATGTGGAAGCCGTCCTCGCTGCAGATTTCAAAGATGATGCCCTTCTTGGGTTTGCTATCCAGGCCGGTATCCCTGCTGTTGCCGTCTTGGTCGGGTGGTGAAGCCACAGGAAGAGACCTTGCTCCCCCAGCTGCAGATGATTTGTCTATCCCCACTACTTTCCCCGGTAACACAGGACCATCAGATGTCTTCTTTTTACCAAGCACACTGAAAAAGATTTGAGCCAAGCATTAGAACGCTTTTAAAAAAATATATATATTCAGTATGAAAATGGGAACCTAGCATGGATGAGTCCATACCTCTTGTTGGTTGCCTTGTCTGCGGGCTTGCCCGTATCCATGGGTTCAGGGGGGCTCAGCTCTTTGGAACTGCTCGCAAAGAAGAGAAGTTCAAGATTAGAATATATTTTATGCAAAGTACTTTAGTGAACAATTGGGAGTTAAAGATTCAGTCAAGGTAAGATATTTCACTTCTCTGTACCGGAACCTAACTTAAACTAGTACACATCATTTTGTACAAATAATCTGTTTTCTTAAGAATTGAGCATACACCCACAACTCCGTTTTTGCATTCACAAGTAATCTCATCACAATGACCATGGAATTGTGATGTGTACACATCTGAGATTAAGAATAGACTAGGGGACCACAGCATGAAGATTGTATCTCTTCTTTGAATGTTATGAAGAAATTAAAGAAAAAGGTAATTGCTATTTTTTCCCCATTTATGTGTGTCATTAGGAATAAACTGAAAACACGATACAGCAGCCAAAATAATAACTCTCACCTTTGGTTTGAGTGATGTCGTCCTGCAGGGTTGCTTAGATGCTCCTCTGCCTGAGAGGCCTTGAGCTTTTTCACGCTGGTTATATCTGAACTCTGCCTGCTTCTCTTTGTTTTCTGTTTGCCTTTTTCTGCTCCTATAGTGGTGGAGTTAGGCGGCCTTTGTTCTGATGATCTGGAGATGGGAGTTGTTCTCCTGCTCTGGGAGTGTGCGGAGGTTTGTGTTTGGCTGAACACTCCAACAACACGTCCCTTGGCAGGGCTTAGAGAGGTGGCCAAAGTAACAGTGGTGTTTGGACTGGAGTCCACGGTCTGGGCTCTGTTTATAGGCTGAGACTGGTGCTGTAAGTGGACATTACTAACTTCAGTCTCTCCTTGCTGGTTGACAGCCATGCTGAAAGTCTGTTGGGAGGGCAGGACGCAGATGCTGCTGGCTATAGATGTCTGCACAGAGGAGCTGAGCTGTGACATCAGAGGAGCCCCTGCTGACTGAAGGACCATTGGCTGATCTGACAGGCCCAGGCCATGTGGACTTGCTTTGAACAGGAGGTTGCTAATTGGCCCTGTGATCTCAGCAGAGCTGAGGACAGGGGTGGAGAGGGAGACTGATCCTGGTGCAAGAAGGCCAGCAGCACCACTAGGGGGCACAGACACAACATTCAGCACTGACTGACTGGGGTTGAGACCAGAGACTGTGCAAGGTATTAGGTGAGTGGAGGAATCATGGCCCAGGATACCAGGCTGGGCAGTACCGGGAATCCTCTGCTGAAGGAGGGTAGAGGGATCCAAGTACATAACCCCACCTGATTTTGGTCTCTTGATAATATTTGGGACCTTGCGCTGAGAAGTAGTGATGGTGCTTAACTGACCAGGGATGCCAGCAGTAATCTGAGGGGAAGACAGGTTGATGAGGGTCATGTTGGGAGGGCCCATCTCAGACGGGGCCAGAGTAGGCTGGCTACGGGAGCGGGCAAGCTTTTTGCTTTTTCTTGGCTGAAGACGAGAGATAGGCCTCTTCTTGCCGTGAGCAGAGGCGAGTACAGTCGGGGAAGAAGTGAGGGAGGAGGGACTGGACACTATGGCAACACCGTGACCCAGCTCGTGCGGCCGACCAGCCTCTGAGACCAGAATCTGGGGCTGGTCGTGGGGCAACCCAATGAGAAGCCCTGAAGTGGTGCTGGGGATTCCCGTCTGGAAGCCCGTCTGTGTGGCTCCAGTAAAGGTGTGAATCTGGGAGGGGTGAGGCATGGTGCCCAGGACTTTGCCACCAGCAGGAAATATTGGCTGGGCTGTGGATAAAGCAGTATTCAACCCTGTGGTAAGTGTCATGGAGCTCAGCACTGCTGAAGAGCTAGTGTCAATTACTCCTGTGGCACTAATTTTTTGGGCGACACCATTAGGGACGGTCTGAAGAACGTAGAGAGGCTGGAACTGCTGATTGACCAGGATGAGCTTGTCAGGGCCTGGTTTGATGACTGCTGGGCTGGAAACCTGAGCCTGGGATGGTCCTGGGCCAGGAACGGGACTGGGGCTGCCTGCAGCTGCAGCTGATGCTGGGAGGTACTTCTGACCCTGAAGAGGCAGGGAGGATGAACTTGGCAAACCAGGGGTACCAGAGCTCCTGGGAACATCCTGGTTACCTGGAGGTTCAACTACCTGGCCAATGGCAGGGCTGGAAATAAACTGCTCAGGAGTCATGTGACCCTCTGTGACCTGTGTGTCTCTGTTGGTAGAATCATGCTGATTCTCCGATGGTGACACACCCGGCCCTGCTCTTTTCTTGTCCCCACTCTTTTCTCCGCGGATTGAATCGGGGTCAGAGGTCAAGCCCAGCATGGTGCGCTCTGAGGTATCGGAGATAAGACTCCCAGCAGCGTGGTTCTGACTGGTGTTGACAGAAGGGCTGCGTGTAGTCAGGACAGAGAGGTCAGAAGGCAGCTCCAAAGGAAGATATGGCTCCTCTACAGATATGGAGCTATTCACACTACTTTCCACCACACCTCCACTCTCAGCACTCGGCAGCTGCTGGGAAAAGTCATCAAATAGAATATCTTTGGGGCGGTTGACATCCACTCCAACGTAGCCCTCGTCCAGGAGCAGCTCTGAGGAGGATGGCTCAGACTGCTGACCCAGAGCCTGCATTGACATGGAAGGTGTGTTGAGGACAAACTCCATGATATCTGATGGCAAAATGTTACCACAGTCATCACTGTTGTTGTTGTCAGAGTCTGATTTAAGCAGGTCGGTGCTGAGGGACAGTTGGGCCTCGAGAGGATCCTGACCCTGACTCTGTGGCTGGGACTTGACCCCGCCTCCTAGAGGAAGACAGTTTTCTTTCTGGTTCTTTCTGCCTTCTCGCGTGTTGCCGCTGACGGCTCCCCCGCTGTTGTCGGCCTCCTTGGTAGAGTCATGGGAATCAGGTTTCTCAGTGTGCCGTTCTCTGCCCCTTCTCTTAGGAGTGCTCTTATGTGGTGTGGAAGAAGAGGTCGCTGTAGTGGTGGTGGTGCTGGTGGTGCTGGTGGTGCAGATGCTGGTATCACTCTCTGAGCCATCATCAATGCCATCGAGCTGGCCAATATGCTGCTTGCCTAGGGTCCTGTGAAACACAGCAAAGACAATATGTCAGATTATTAGAGAAAAACAATTCTAGCAAGAAAAAAAACATTCTAGACAATTATTTTATCAATTTATAGTGTGTACTTACAGAGCACTCAGCATGTCCTCTTCAGCTTTTCCTTGAGCCCTCTGCTGTTGCTGCTCCTCGTCTTTTAGAAAGCGCTGAAGTTGAGATCCCCTTCCCAGACACTGATCTAACCCTTCTATAGATGGTAGGCCCTCACTAGGGTTAATTATTGTTCGAGTGAAGTTGTAGTAGTAAGGGTCTTTACCCCTCATTCCACTGTCTTCATCATCTCCACTGTCCCCTGACGAAGAAGAGGTGCTCATATCATCTGCTCCATCCACCTGCCCCTCAGCTGACTTCTTGCGACCACCGGTCCGCCTCTTAACCACGGGCCCAGCTCCGTCCCCGCTGCCGTAGAAGGGAAGGTCCTCTTCGCCGTACGAGCGAACCCCGTAGAAAGGCGTGAGACCGAAAAACATGTTGGAGCGTGCGCGGGCACTGCGTCGAGGGTAGCGACGCTTGGCTGACCCTGAACCGTCACTGTCATCCTCGTGATGTTTATCATCCATGCCTCTGTCGTGGTCATCTTCTGGGCCATCACCCTCATCCTCTGTGCCTTGAGTGAGGAGGCTGTGGTGGTCCCGGAGCTCACTGCGTAAGTGCTCCTTGCGCAAATCGTCGTCCTCTGTCTGAGTCTGGGTGTCAGATTCAGAACTGTCACTGCTGCTGGCAGAGGGTGAGGAGAAGAGAGCGGAGCGGGCAGAGCGACGGGTGCCCTGGGCGGCAGGAGAGACAGTGGAGGTAGTGGTCGTGGGACAGGATGAAGAAATACCACCAACAGCGCTGGTCCCATTAGGGTCAGTCTTGATATCAGTCTTCAGTGGAGGTACGGTAGGGGGTTTAACTGATCTCTTTTTCTCTCGTGAGGACAACGACAGCTGGTTAGTTGTTGGTTTGGTGTGAGACTGGGAAGAGGTCTTCACTCCTTTTTCTGGAGCCAAACCACCCTGCTGCAGCTGCTGTAAGCTGTCCAGACTGGAGCTGTTCTTCCTCTCAGGACAGGAGTAATTTTCTCTGCTCTTTGAGGATGACCTGTCCCCTGCCTGGTTCTCAGGCTTCTCCCCCTGAGCCTTCCCATGGGCTTTGGTGCTGTTTCCAAGCACTGGAGCTTTGCTATTGCTGCTGTTGTGAGAGCCTGGGTTTGTAGCGTGTGCATTGGTGCTTCCAGTAGCCTTAGTATTATTGTTGAGAAGAGGAATTTTGTTGTTGCTGTTGCTGTTTTGGAGAGTCTTTTCTCTTTCACGGTCTTTGGACACCTCTCTGTTGCCTGCCGTCTTAACTTTGGGTTGTTTGTCTTTGGCAGCTGAGGCTGCAGCTGGGGAGGCCAGGTGCATGGAGCCTCGCTTGACAACTTCATCTTCTGCTGGTGCCCTCGACGACCACACAGGCTTCATAGCTGCTGCTGTGGCTGGACCTGATGAGTAATCGTTTGATTTCCGTGAATTGGACTTCTGAAATGGAGACTGTGGGGAGCCAGATTTCGCAACAACAGAGTCCTTATGGAGTGAAGCCGGCATTACATTTCCAGTGCCACTACTACTCTCCTTCCCTGAGCTGGGCTTGTCCTTAGACTGGGTGATGGGAGAGGTGGGTGTGGCCCGGTGACGAGGCAACAAACTTGCAGAAACATCCTGGTCTTTGCCTCCGTGTTTCCCTTGCTTGTCTGTTTGCTTGGTGCTTCCACCTCTCTGCTGACCAGTGAGAACAGCAGTGCCCACAGGAGGGGAGGACTGGCCAGAGCCTGCAGGTGCCAGTCTGGGGCTCTTACTCTCACCTCCAGCCTGTTTGGACTGACTGCCAGGGTTACTATCTTTCCCTGAGCCAGATTCTTTGTTTTTCTCTGTGCTTCTATAACTGGAATCTTTAGAGGGAGGTCGACTCTTGTCAGAGTCTCTGCTAGACGGTCTGTCTTTACCTTGGCCTGAGTCTTTTCCTGTTTCCCTGCTGTGTTGTCTATGCTTCTCAGAGTCCCTTAGCCCTGCATCTCTACTGAGAGACCTAGCTTTTTCCATGTCCTTATAGCTGGGATCTCTGGAGGATGATTTGCTTTTATCTGTTTCTCTATTGCTTGAATCTCTGCTTGCCTGTCTCCTCTTCTCAGAGTCTCTGTTTACTTGTCTCCCCTTTTCTGAATCTCTTAAGGGATCTCTACTGGGAGGTCGTCCCCTCTCAGAATCTTTCAGACCTGAGTCTTTACTCAAGAGCCTCCTCTTTTCTGGCTCTTTGGCTGGTATTCCACCCTTGTCAGAGTCTTTTTGCCCAAGTTCTCTGGATGATCTATTCTTATCAGAATCCTTAGGAGCTAAGTCTTGACTTGACCCCTTCCCTTTGTCTGCATCTCTCAACCCGTGGTCTCTGGATGGTTGCTGTCTGTTTCTGTCTGTGGAGAACAGTCTACCTCTTTCATCATCTCTCTGGACTGGACTCTTTGCTGACTCTTTGCTGAGGTGTTTGGACTTTTCGGGGTCTCTGGCAGGGGAGGGAATGAGGGGAGGGGGTGATGTAAGGGGTCTTGACACAATCTGAAGTGGGAAGGTCACCCCTCTCTGTCTGTTGAGCTGGTGGGGAGGAGGAGAGAGAGAAGGGGAGCTGTGGCGACGCGAGTCAATATTCCGCATGCTGGGGTTCACCATGGAGTCTCCTACTGTCACAATCTCATGGCTTTGGGGATGCGAGGTACCTCCTACAAAAAAAAAGAAATTGAAATTGAAATGAAGAGTGATTTCAAATTAATTTCTACAAATAAATAGCCAAATTATTTCAAATAAATAGTTCTAAAAATAAAAATAAAAAAAATTAATGCATATTTATACCAGGAGAGGGCATGGGCCTGGGCCCTAGTAAGCGCTGACAAGGGGGGTAACTGGGGTGTCGATTCCTGGTGTAAACCCTGAGCTTGGGGGTGTTGGTGGGGGAAAGGGTGTCAGAGCGCCTTGGGGATTCAAATGGATCTGGAAAGTCTAGGTATGTAATTGACACAAAACACAGCTTAGTTTCACACATTATAGTCCCAAATATGGTACCTACTGTAACACATTGAAACGTGAACTATGTTAAGTCACTATAGTCTGTAGTTTACCTGCTATTGGAGGTGGGCTGTGTGCTATAGTGCGATTCTCCTCAGGAGCCATCATGTTTTTCAGGTCAGACTCTACCACTGGAGGGTGACAAACTAGGATCCTACAGGTGTACACACAGCGCTTACGAGCATCCAAAGTACTCCAGTACACCCTTGAACACCTTGGAGAGAAGAGAATTTATTCAGTTTGCAATTTCCACTAGCATATATACTTTAATTGAAGGGGGAATAATAATGGTAGCACTAAAATAGCTAGAGAAGACAAGAAGAAAATAATAATAATACTTACTGGTATCCTACAGGGAAGAGTTTGCGTTTACAGTCTGAAAGTTCAGTCAGTATCCCCAAACAGTCAATGGTCATGGAGCCTGCAATGATGATATTTAAAATCAGCATTCAAGACACACTGGGAGTAAATCACAGAAATGGACGTTTTTGCACCAATATTTACCAGCGATTGACCTACCTATCATCATGTGGACATTTTCAGGCTCCAGTCCTGCCAGCCACTTCCTCCTGAGACTAATGCCCTCCAGGTCCACCAGGATCCTGCGGGTCACCTCAAACTCAGACACCACCTGGAGAAAAAACAGGAAAGGTCAAGATAAACTCAAGAATATCAAGTCACAGTTCCTGAACTGGCATGGTTGATCTATACAAGACACATACACAAGATTTACTCACTAGGTTTTAAATACTTGAACCTACTTTTCACATGGCTGCCATCTAACTGTACTAATGAGCTTTTAATTACATAGTAAATAATGAGATCTTCTTACTTCTCCCTTGATGAGGTCCCTGTGCTTTGGACAATAGACTTTCTTGTCCTCCAGGAAGACGCAGTGGGACTGGCGGGCGCACATGAAGTGATAGTTGCTGGTGCAAGAGGTGAGGCAGCAGCCAACTGTGGCCCCTGGCTTTTGACACTTCTCACAGCGCTGAATACAAAGTAGAAAAGGTTGTAAATGTCTGTCCAAATAAATAAACACTGAAAATAGAGTGGGAACCTGTGATGGACAAGGTGTCTTACCAGCTGTTTTCCCCTGAGAACAGCCATGTGAACATTCTTCAGAGAGCCGTCGTCGTCTTCAAAAACCTCAGCAGACCACAGGGCGCAGTTTACATGGGTCCACTCATTCTGACCGATGTACAACAGCCTGCCACTCTCCTGAAACAAACAGGCATGTTATACAAGAGACACAAAGTCATTATTATGTGTGTTAAAGAGAGTCAAGCAGATTCCTGACTCACATTAGTGTTCTCGTCCCCATACTTCAGACACAGAACACATTGCCTGTTATCACTAACGCCTGGCGGAGGAGGGAGCTCTTGGCTGTCTTCACGATCTGAAGAGAATCATTTATAAAAAAAAAACAGTAAGTGACAAGATGTGCAAAAAACAGTGTGCATGTAAAAATGTGTACATATATCTGCAGATTGCCTTACCGGGTAGGAGTGGATGTGGTGGGGGTAGAGCTGGAGGGAGAGAAGGGGGGGAGGCTGGAGAATCTGGTTCACCAGGGGTCTTGGGCCGAGGAGCTGGGATGATCTTTTTCATGAGGTGGGGGAGCTCAGCGCGGGAAAGCTCCTGTCTCTCCTGCCACTGGGCGTAGTTGTGGTCCAGGGATGGAGGCAGCACGGCATTCGGAAGAAGCCCACTGCTGGGAGACAACAAACCCAAAGAACTTCAAAATAGCCACACAAGTAATTATGTGGGTTTACAACTTCAGTGAAAGCCTAATGACATAAATAAAAAGTCTTCAGGAACACACTTCAGGGATAAGTCTGTGTGATGGGGATTGTTTTCACATCATTCAACACCCATCACCTGGCAAACCTTAGATTAATAGATAGGCAGCTTCAGTTGCGTAGGGTCGGGTTTACCGTAAATAAAAAACAGGTCTTTGTGATCATTATTGATCTTGACGATGTGTATCTTGAGATTTTGAAGAAAGTTACCTTTTTGCACAAGAAGTTATATAAAGTTAAGATGTTTTAGCTAAAGAATATCACCTAAAATGGCATGAAGTGTGACTGAATGAAATCTTGACACATAACACCATTGTTTCATTGTTAGGCTGTACAACAGCAGATCTCTTGGTTTGATCTACTCAATTAAACTCAATCAGACTGAGATGATGCAAATATATATTCTTAGGTCAGAATGAATGGACATTATGTATTTTGTATTCTTATTAAACTAAATCTAATGAGGTTAAATTTGATGTTTACTGTATATTTTAATGACAGAGGTGAAATCGATATAAAAAGACTGCTGTCTTTATGAAAGATAATGTATTTTCTACCATCACCACAAATGGGAAAATATCCCACAGGCAGTCACGTATTAAAGAAAAAAAAGATTGTGTGGCAGGTGTTGCTTTTTAGAGAAGATGCTTGAGATATGTTGGAAAGCACTGGAAGATTGTTTAATCCCTCAAAACTATCATACAGATTTAGTGCATTGCTGTGAGCATTTCAGGATTTCCCCCCCAAAAAAAGATATAAAAAGTCCTCTAAGTAGTATGTGAGGAGTAATAAATGATCAAATCAAAGGAGCTTTGCTAAGTAAAGTTTTGCCAAGTCAAGCCACAGTGGTCATTTGGTGTGATGTGTCAAGTGTCATACTAATAAGACAGCAGAGGCAACTAAACAGGCATCCATTCAATGATGGCCACAGGATCCACTGGATGGATCATTGACTGTCTGAGCTGGAGCACTGGTACATAACACAACAGACCAAACTGACAAGTAGACCACAATTAGACCACAATTAGACCACAATTAGACCACAAATATGTATCAAAGAGCCTTCAAGTGAAATGTGACCCTGTTACGGTTTGCCTCCCACAATGCCTGGAGGATAGGCAGAGTAAATGGTCTGGGAAAGCTGATATCTAAATATAAGCGAGCGAGTGACTGAGCGAATTAGTGAATGAGTGTGTGTGTGTAAAAATTCCAATATGCAGAGCAGTAAAACCATACCATTCTTTAACATATTGAAAAGTTCACATTGCAACAGAGTCTATGAGCTTTGAGGTATTCCTTCTAATAATAACAAATGATAAGCCTGTCATCTCTGTAAACAGCATCAATTATTCAATATGATCATTTCATTATTAATCACTGATGTGAAGGTATGGTGCACTCATCAATAGTGCTGCTGTCCTCCCTGAATAAGTTTGAAGTAAGTTCTCTCATTCTTAGACAAACTGAACTAACTTCAGCTAAGGGGAGATGATTTCATTGAGCCCGTATTTACAATCAAGTCAGCACATAAAAATATAGATGTTATAATATAGATGTCTTTTCAGTAGATATTTTAATAACTACATCAATTAGTGTTGTTCTGTGTGTAATTCCCGGCTCACATTCACCACTAAACTGTCTAGCGGGCTCATTAAACAAGAGAAACTGTGGAATCAATAAAATCAATAAAACTGGTACCTTTAATCACAGTAATGGTTGTTATGAGATGGGGCATGTTGAAATGAAAACAACTTTAATCTACTCCACTCAGTCCCTAATTTCTTAAATTGTGAAAAGAGTCTCTTTTGGTTTTTGATGTCATGGCTGAGAAAGCGTTTTAGTGGCGATTCCCAAAACTGAACATCACACAAAATTGTAGATTTCCTTAACCACTCAAAAAGATAAAGTGACGAACATATGAAATCCTGATCTCCCCCTTTGGCTGTTATTTCCACTCATTTTAATCAAAGGTTGTTGTTACAGTCAGCCCACACATTTTATAAATATTAGTTCACTGCTTTCTGGTTGCTTCCTATATACAGATGAATGTGCAGATTCTCCCAGAGAAACCACATCTTACTTCTCATTTCAATAATTATAGACCTACAGTTCTTGAAAACTGCAGTTCTTCACCAAGCTTTTTGGACGGGTTCACGTTACAGGAGTATTACATTTGAATGTTCTTCTCTGTAATTACAAGCATAACTTGCACTACAAGTTTGGAAAATAACGGCACATCACACACACTTCACAATACTATTAAGATTGAGAGCCTGTTATGGGTCGTTGCTTAAATATTGACTTTTGGAGTTTGTTCATATCAGTTTGAGGTTTCATTTTAACTGAATGCTGTATACTGAACACCATGTACTGACTACGGTGCGATAGACACTCACTTGGCAGAGACTTTTTGCCTTTCCCAGAGACGGGACTCTTTCACTTTAAACCACGGGAAGATTCGATCCATTTGCTGAAACAGAAAACATACGATGAAGTTTGCATATCAGCCTACTGTAGCACAGAACTGCATTTGGGGCGAGATTGTGGTTAGTGATAATGTAGCTTAACACGAGGGCCCTAGCTTGATGTAGAGCTGTAACAATTCCAAATTTTGCTGTACAATTAATTGTCTCAGAAATAATTGTGATTAACAATATAATTGTCTCTTTCAGTCCAGTTTAAAAAATGTGGTCATGTATTACTTTTGCAAACAAAACATCTTTTGGTTATATCACTATATATGTGACCCAGATAATGTAATACCACAAGTACACAGTCTATGAAGTAAACCACACCTCTTTATTGTCATAAAACATTGTATTATTTCTTAAATTAATATAAAACTGACAATTACCACCAACAGTCATAACCCTTAGAACCTTAGCTAATGTTGGCAATTAATTGCGGTTCAACAAAGAAATGGTGATTATGTAAAACAACTGCGATTAGACAATTATGTAATAATTGTTACATGCTCAGCTTGATGTTGCCATACCTTGACCAACATAATTAACCTATGCCTGCTGCAGGGGCACCCCAAACAGAGGATGTGTGTAAATTTGTGTGTGTCTCAAAAAAATATGACGGAATTTATGATAAACAACACATAAAAATGCTTGATATGACCCAAAATAGTACAATTGTCCTGCTGTCATTAAGGAATTTGAGAGTCCTTGTGAACTGCACTGTAATTCTGTTGTGTATTCAGTGGTGCTGACAGGACGGAAATGATCCAGAGTTGATTTGAGGTTCTTACCCGAATGAAGAAAGACTTGACCATGCTGTTGGCTTTCCTGCTCTCAGGCTGGCCACCGTCACTGTTGATGGCCGTCTGAATGATTCGTGTGATGTCATCACTAAACTCCAGCTGGGAGAGAAATAAGGAACCCACCCACACACACACACACACACACACACACACACACACACACACACACACACACACACACACACACACACACACACACACACACACACACACACACACACACACACAAAGAATGATTGTTAAAACAGTAACGTGATGATGAACACTGGTGGAAAGGCCATAGCTGCCGTAGCTGTCTATGTTAATTTACCGTTATACAGCACAGGCCTGACCATGCATTCAAGAGACGAGGACACATACAATATTGAAATCTACTAAAAAAAAGCTTTTACTGTAAATGCAGGCTGCTTTGCAAGAGCTTGTGATGGCGTGTGAATCAAACCTCACTACTGCAAACCCTGCATCAAATTGTTACTCATGTTCAGAAAATGTTTACCCATGGTTAGCTTGCATATATCCCTCCCATCCTTTAATACATGTACAGTAAATATATACACATATTAAGACATTTGACTAAAATATAGAGGCCAACACACTAGAGCTGGGCAATATATCGATATTGTATTGGTATCGTAATATGAGACTAGATATCGTCTTAGATTTTCGATATCGTAATTTCGTAAATGGCTTAAGTGTTGTCTTTCCCTGGTTTTAAAGGCTGCATTACAGTAAAGTGATGTCATTTTATGAACTTACCAGACTGTTGTAACTGTTCTATTATTTGCCTTTACCCACTTAGTCATTTTATGCACATTAACTCATGATTATTTATCAAAAATCTCATTGTGTAAATATGTTGTGAAAGCATCAATAGTCAACACTACAATATCGCTGCTTTATCGATATCGAGGTATTAGGTCAAAAATATCGTGACATTTGATTTTCTCCATATCGCCCAGCCCTACAACACACCTCTCATATGGTCTCATGAAACTACACCAGGTCCAGTTTGTCAGATCAGCAGAGACACTGCTCGAAAGATAACGTACTTACCACTGAATTGTAGCGCCCAAGATCCATCTTTTTCTCAACAGAGTCCAGGTCTGGAGGGAAGTCACTCGGAGGGGTAGGGGCGACTTCTGTCAGGACTGGAGGATCTGGGCCCTCCGGGGAACGACGGGATGGAAGACTCTCCTCTGTCTCTGGGTTCAGCTCGGGAGGCTTCACCGCCTGCCCCAAAACCAGAGAGTTACGCTGAGTAAAGATCTCACCATTATGTTAATTTAGCTGTTGCTGCTTCAGCTGTTTGTAACTGAATATGTTTATATTTTCATGCGTGCAGCACTATAAAAAGATCAAATACACCACAACAAAAAGAATGAATGTAAATCATATCATACTGTAATTTCAAACACAGCAATTTGTACTGAAACCACCGAAGAAGAAGAAGAAGAAGTATGTGCATCTAACCTGTCTGTAGCGTAACAGGTGTGAGGATGTGCGTGAGTTGAGCAGTGCAGTGAGGACATGGCGAACGCATCCCTGAAGCTCCCTCTCCAACGCCGTCCTCCACTCAGCCGGATGGCGTTCAGTACATTTGGTACACGTGTAGGCAACACTCTCTGGCAGCTTTGATAGAAGCTCGTACATTTCATCTGGGGGACAGCGAAAGATGACATTATTTCTCCCATTATCATCTCTCATCAGCATGACAGCACTCACAGGACAGCCTGTCAGTCAGCAGCACAGACACTGACGACTGACAGGACAAATGAAGTGCAACAAGTGCTGCTGAATATGAAATTCTGCACTCAGCTTATGAAGTACATAGAGTAAAATTTGTGTTTTAATACCTGTCAAGTTCTCACACTTGGCATGCACCCAATGGTTGCAACGGCCACACTCCATCATCTTGCTGTCATAGTCATCGTCATCATAGCACTTATCACACAGTGGGCAGAAGTTTCCTGAGAGAGAAGATGGAAATGGTATGCTATTAATGGCTGTCGCCTTCCTCAAGTTACTGATGAAGTCTTCAAAATACAGGTGAGATTCTTTTGTCTATTTAAATATTAGAGATGCACCGATTACAACTTTCTAGGCCGATTCCGATTGCCGATTTTCATTGAGTTAGGCCAGCCGATACCGATTTTAGCCGATTCCGATTAAATTTTTTCTAACACACAAATATTTATTTTTTTCTTTAATAAAACATTTTGCATAGAACATAGAAAAAAATTTTAACCGATAATGGATCACTATAAAATAGAACTATATAAATTACTCCTGGTGTGGGAAATTCACACACATCTATAGTGCAACGTTAGAACCATTTCCTGCTTTTCACATCCAATTTCCAACTAAAGAAATGTGATTTTGGTTTTTGGTGTCGTCCCTCATCACGCCCTACTTTTTCCTTGCAGGTGTTGCATATTGCAAACATGTTATCTTCTACACACACGCTGAAGAATTTCCAAACAGCTGACATGTTGCAGATTAATTCCCGAGGTTCCCTACATGTGCGAGAATAGCGCGGACACGCGCTTCACACCGCGAGCAGGTACGCGCGACACACGGCAGAAAAAGAGAAAAAGAGACTGTGCTGTCGCTTGTGTGCGTGCGTCCTTGAGAACTGTAACTCGTATAACTTATGTTGTCAGTTAATTGTAGCATTGACCGGCATGAAATCGGCATTATGTCAGACTGATCTGCCGGTCGCCGGTCATGGCTGAGCACGTGAAAACCGGCCAATTCTGGTCACCGGCCGGGCTATCGGTGCATCTCGATTAAATATTAGTGCTGTCAAACGATTAAAATATTTAATCACGATTAATCGCATTAATGTCATAGTTAACTCGCAATTAATAGCACATTTTTATCTATTCTAAATGTCCCCTGATTTCTTTTTGTCCCATTATTCTTTCTCATTTTAATGCTCTTATCAACATGGAAAAGTGGATTGGCTTGCTTTATTGATAACAACATTGGCATGTACTGTAGTGTTCAATTTCACACTAACATTCTCACTGGGACCCATTTAGCTATGGCTGCAGTAAGTTTGTTCTTAGTTGTGGTATCCATGTGCTTCTGTCTGAAGTCATCCATTGTCGCCTGGCTTTGACGAGGGGGCGGAGAATTCGCATCAGCTGTGTGCTTGGCCATCAAGTGGTATTTCAGATTGGACGTGCTGCGATGATAGCTCAGTTCACAACGACAAAACACACAAATCACTTTGGTCTTGTCAATGGAACCATTTGGCAACTTTTTAAAAGTAAACTTTCCATTCAGAATCTTATTGGCATCCATTTTGGCATCTCGCACTCGCCATCCACTCAAAACGTAACGTTAGCCTACTACTCTTTGGCCGGCTCACAAGCCCAAACAAGTGTGAACGGCGTGCCTGTTGTTTTGTTTCCGGTCTAGCTAGATCCGGTGTGGTGTTGTAGTTTTTCTAACGTTACTAGTTGTTGCAACAGCATGTGAAAAAAACTACTAAGTTTCCTAGGCCAAAAAGAACGTTAATCTCACGATTAAAAAATGTACGCCGTTAAAATGGGCTTGCGTTAACGCCATTAATAACGCGTTTAACTGACAGCACTATTAAATATTATTTTTGGGCTTTTATTTGACAGGATAACCAAGGACAGGAAAGGGGGTAGTGAGAGGGGGAACGACATGCATCAAAGGGCCGCAGGTCGGAATCGAACCCGGGCCATGCGGTAAGGACTGAGCCTTAGTATATGGGGCTCACACTCAACAAGGTGAGCTACCAGGGTGCCCTACAGGTCAGATTCTTAAGAAATCCTTAATTCTTTAATCTCAGAAAGAATACCAGTGGTGTATATGTACTGACTCCTTAACTGTGAACAGCATTTTGGGCTCCACATGCTTGTCACTTGCCTTTAGCAAAGAGTTTGGCACAGTCATGACACATGGAGAAGTCATGCGACCACTGGGCATCCCAGGACTTCCCAGGTTTAGTGGCTCCACAACTCTTACAACGCACACACTTGGTGCACACCTGAAAAGAAAAAAACAAATAAACAAGGTGGTGACTACATGGCAGAAATTTGCATCCAGTTGTGTAAAGAGCAGGAAAGGTGTGAAAGTGACACTGAGAGGAGTCAAATGTTTTCATAGACGCCTGTCAGAGGGTCCCAATCAATGTATAGTAAGTAGCGCTGTTGTGAGAGGCTGGAAAAATGTGTGAACAAATGGAGAGGTAAGAGAAAAATATATGAGTGTAATGCTAATAAAAGGTGAAAGGGTGAAGAGGAGTCTAAAGGAAGAGTGGGTGCATGCGTGTGTGTGTGTGTGTGTGTGTGTGTGTGTGTATCCATACCCAGACTCTCTTCTTCTTGGTGGGTCTGGTAGGGTGGTTGGGACCCAGGCACTCCGGGTGATAGCTGTTACGGCACTTATCGCACTCTAGCAGCTGCTGCTACAGTGACAGAGGCCAAAGGTGAGATGAGATTATTTAAATATCAAAACTGGCAACATATACATGTTAATGCCCAACAAACACACAGTTCTGTTCACAGCAAATTAGATACAAATGTCACCTGCTTTTGAGCTGTAATGGTAGTGTTTACCTTAGCCAATCAGCGTTGTTTTGAAATGAATGAAGAAACAAGATAGATGCAATGTTTTCAAAAGAGGATCAGTGAATCTAAAATGCTATGCAGAGATTTTAATTTAAGATTTTAATTTTACTACATTGCTGCCACCAGTTTATCAAGGGGCACATTCATAGTGGGCTTCATGGATCACCCATGGACCATCGAACATCATTATCAAAGGCATTAGCTATAGTGTGAGATGTTTTTGGCAGGTTTTGTAGACAGCCACTTCAGTCAAGTTTTTCCTGTGGCTTTTGGTCAACACAACTAGCTTTATAACACACACAGAGCTGGGCGATATGGAGAAAATCAAATATCACAATATGTTTGACCAAATACCTCAATATTGATATTGCAGCAATTATGTAGGGTTGACTATTGGTGATTTCACAAAATATTAACACAATGAGATTTTTTTTTATAAATAAACATCAGTAATGTGGATATAATGACTGAGTGGGTAAAGGCAAATAATAGAACAGCTAACAGTCTGGGAAGTTCAGAAAATGACATCACTACTGTAATGTAGCTTTTAAAATCAGGAAACACTACGATATTTTGATCTCCAAAATTTAAGACGATATCTAGCTTCATATATCAATATAATATCAGCATTTTCTTTTTCATTTGCAAACCTAGAGCCATACACACATACTAAGAATAAAAAGCCACAGACAAGGTAACAACTGTTTCATGAGACTTTCTCTCTATTTGTCTAGCAACAAAACTGTCCTTAAAAGGTGCTCTTAGCGATGTCACGCGTTTTTTAGGCTAGGGGGGAGATGAGGAGATGAGGAGGACGCGAGCTAGCCTTGTTTTGTTTGACAATACTTTGAACGTCAACAAGAAGTAACGTCACCCAAATTCGCTTTGAGCACCTTTAATGTTTAAGGTGCATTAAAGGTACCCTGTTGATTTTTTTGGCCACTAGTAGCACTATGGAGCAATATTTTATAAGTGTGGGTCCCTGTTTTGTTTGTTCTCGTCCACTTGTACAAGGGTGCACCTGCATCCGCATGCAGGTGACGCGATACACATTCCTGTCAATTGTTTCACGCTATTCCAATCTACAGGTGGCGGTAACATGCCAAGAAACACAGCAATGCATCAGCAAAGGCAGGGCAGAAGAAGAAGACTGCTTGCAAGTAAACATCGATATAAACAATGCAGGCTTTAAATGTTTAAGAAAAATCCACTTTGCAAATGTTTTTTGAGGAAGGGAATGCGCTCAACACGTTTGTTAGGCCTCAAGGACAAAGAAATGTGTGAAAATGTTAGGTGAGTAATACTGAATGGAAACAGAAACTTTGAAACTTCACAGGGCACCTTTAAGTATACTTTTTAAGATCATCTAGCACACATTTCTGTGAGATATTATGTATCTGCAGCAGCTTGAAATTCCAGTAGCCTCACCAGGAGCTGAAATTTCCGTCTCTCAGTGCCATGCACTGCTGTGGAATCAGAGTGCCAGAGACCTGCTGCTGTCGAGGCAGTTCTTTGGTCACAGATACAAGCCAATCAAAGTACTAAATGACGTAATGCCCATTTAGGTAGAGATTTATTTCTAGTTGCCAGAAATCCATTTCTTAGCATTCAGATCATGTCCATACAAGGCTCACACCATGCACATTTTACACAGGACTTGAGTTAAATAATAAAATCATGGCAGGAATCCAAGAAGCTGATTAAGTGCTGTTCATTGGCAAGGCTAGCAGGCTTATTTCTAGGGAAGATTGTCCAGTCTTTACACACTGTCACTCCACACTAAGCTTCTTTTGTGTACAACTCTCAAATGAACAGAATTGTACTGAATGGCTTACTTTAGTTTTCTGGTGCTGGCGTCCACAGGCCTGGCAGAACCTGCATCGTCGACAACACCAGTTCTCAAACTGCTCCTGGAGAGGGCGCTCTGACTCCCCCAGGCAAAAGAGATGGAACGGTTCACAGCATACCTGGCAGAAGACAAACTATAGATAGAGAGAAAGAGAGAGAAACAACACATAGGGAAAGGTAGGCGGAGAAAGGCAGACAGTTAGAATATAGGTTTAACCATTGCTCGGACAAGAACTTTAAAAGCAAACGTTTTCAACGCAATGACCCTTTTTATTACCTCAACATTTCCACTGCTTGCACATAAGAAGCAGAGCACCCGGGGCGTAACAGGCACAGAGGTGAGCAGGCTGAGGCCGCCAGCCTCCCACACCTTCTCCACATCATGGTCCCTTTTAAAATCCACTCTGATACGATGCACTCCGTCGCAGGGCGCTCTGGACTTCGCCTGGCCCCTAGTCGAGGGAGTGCTTAGCCAGTTTAAAGTACTGCTGCTGGTGGGTTTAGTGGTGAGCGGCTTCTCGTGTTGAACAGACAAGAGGAGAGAGACAGAAGAGTGTGAATATCAGAAATTATACGTAATCTATACAGTGAGAAATAAAAGATTTGATGAGAATTACAGTATGTGGACATGAACAAATAAAAAGCAATTGGATAAAGCTCACACATTGACTACTTCCTACCTTGTCTTTTAGTCTCTGTTTAGGAGATGGAGGAACAGAGCGAGATGTTGGCTTTTTCAACTGTTTTGATTCAACTGTGAAAAAGAGACAGGACATACCATTCAAATAAGAACAAAGTTAAGTATACTATATATATATTCATTTTGTAAAAGAGGACAAAAAAGTCTGACCAGTTTTTTACCTGTATCTGAATAGGTTGTAGTTGAGCTCTGCTGATGCGATGAGTGCTGCTGGGGCTTCTTCTTGGGCTCGCTCAGAGGAATCTTGGGTGAAGCATCTTTTTTTGAAGTGGCCTGACTGGTAAGAGGACGTTGCTGCTGCTGCTGCTGCTGCTGTTGTGACGGTTGATGAGATTGCGTAGACTGGGAGGGGGAATTCTGGGATGAAGATGACGGGGAGGAAGATGATGAGGATGAAGAAGATGATGAAGTGGAAGAGGAGGATGACGAGGACGAGGAGGAAGAGGTTGGTACAGACTGCTGTGGTTTGTGTCCCTTCTTACTGGTGACACTGCTCGTGACTGGGAGCTGTCGGGCATCTGGTGTCAGGGCTGGAGACTGAGTATGGGCTGCGACTGTGCTGGGCGCCTGAGGGGGTTCCACTGGGGCAGGGGAAGATGCGAGGGCTGGAGATGATTGCTTTGACAATGGCTGCTGCCTTGACTTCTCCTCTCCCACCTTGAGTGGAGGAGTTTCACTCTTTTTGCTGGGAGGCTCCTCCTTTGGTGGTGCAGGAGTGGGTTTAGGGCCAGAGTCTGAGATCGGTCCTTTTACCGGATTGAGACCCTCCTTCTTCTCAGACAACTTGTTCTTTTTCTTGTCTTTCTTGCCTTTGCCTTGCTTCTGAAGAAACATCTTTGAGGGCATCCACTGCAAGTTCTGACACTTCCTCATCCTGTAGACAAAATTCAACCTTTTAATTTCTTAAAAATCCCATTAAAAATGAAAGTTATAAAATGTTATTTAAGACTTGCTTAAAAATTACAATGACATATTGTGTCAAACAGCTCATAAACTAAGACTCACTTGCAGCATTGCTTTTTAATGTTTCGTCCTCCAAATTTAGGCTTGTCGAGACAGTTGGTACAGACACCGCAATCTTCTGGAACTTGGCAGCCTGAGCATTGGCCACAGCGGCGCGACCGGCGCCCCTTCTTGGGAGGAGCTTCTTGAACGGCCTTTTGCCGTGTCTCCCGTGGCTTAATGGGAGGGGACTGAGGCTCTGCCTCCTCGGAGCCTGCTACTGATGACTTGTCTGTAAGAAGAGATACATCACAAGAGAGATCATCATTACTGACCCACAGTAGCTCAGAAATGCAAATTGTTGCTAAGCACATTTAAGAATTACAAATGTACAATGTTGTAGAAAAAAATTTGAACCAATACAGCCAATAATTTAACACGTGTAAACATTGGATTAAGGATTATTTTATATGACATATTGCCTTAAACTATAGCACTTCAGTGTCTTCCTAACATTTTATTACAATCTCCTCAAGGTAAGATACACTGTTCCTGTTGTTCAATGGACAGCTCAATCTTAAAAAAAAAAAAAAAGATTTAAAAAGTCTTAAAACTAGTGAAAATCAAGGCTTTTACATTTTTTTCTCAGCTGTGTGAACAGTAGTCATAGCTAGAGTTTCAGTGGAAAGAAATACTTCCATTTAAAATGTATTTGACTACATCTACTATGTCACACATAATATAATGTGAGATGTCCAGGAGCTTGTCTAAAACACAGATGTGCTCAGATTAAATGACCAGGCAAACATGGGAATGATAAAACTGAGCTACTGATACCGGCATCAGGCCCTCTTGCCTCCCAACAACTCACATTTTCCCACATGGCATGAAAGCAGTCAAAATAACAGGAAGGATGCAGCCAAACTCTGCTCGTTCCATCACCACTTCACTGTGTACTTGTGCTCTCATTGATGACTGGATTTCTCTGCTCTTGTGATTAGTCCATCATCGCTGCATGCTGCAGAACTTTTTCAGGACTCACACAGATGTTGGGTCATAAATGCTCACCTCAGACTGTTCTAGTCAATCAGAGTGCTTTACATTAGGGGTGGCCGATAGGGCCCTAAAGTAATATCCCGATATTACAGAGTATTTCTGCTAAAACAATATTCTTGATGATATTATTATTATTGTTTCTGTTTACTAACTAAAGAACTGAGATCATTTTTGTTTAGTTTTTAATGAATATGAAAGCAAACTGTTAGGTTTACGCGGACATATAAATACCTGGTGCTTCTGCTTGAGGTGGTTAAATAAGTCATTTCTTACATATTACCGTAGTTTGTTGTATAGCTGATATTTTGTAACTAAACAATTTCCACACTACTGGAGTCGCTTCCCTTTTTGGAACTAGCTCATCTGGTAGCCATTTCGCTTTCAGCCAATAGTGTTGTTGCTGTGCGTAACGCTATGACATCATTATGTCAACAAGTCGGAATATTGCCATTATCATGATAGGAATTTCTGTATGATATTAGGAATTATACCGGTGTTATCGTGATCAATATGATATGGCACACGCCTACTTTACATTAAACCTGTCAACACATCACCCAAACAAACCTTAAATCTATGTCGAGCAGTGGTGCTAACAAAAGCCCCCACTCAGATTAGGCAAGTCTTGTGTAAAGTTTTATCGACTCTTATTCAGTATTTTCCTGTACTGCTATCAATAAAATTGTTACAGCGTGTGTGAGGGCTAAGAGGTTGTAATCCACATGCAGGTCAAATGAGAGGTAAGTTGAGTGGGACTCACCATCATTCCCCATGGAAGATAGGATCTTCTCTCTCTCCTCCCAGGGCAAGGCACTAAGTGTGGGCATGTCGTCAGGGAACACTGCCCGATTACGGCCAAGAGCCACAGCTGCACGACGACATACATGCTTGATGCGTGGACCGCGGACTGAGGCCTCTGACGAGTCACTCTCTTGACCCTGCTCACAAGCACACATCACCACAAAAAGTGAGACAGATATTTGAAGAGCATGCTTCATAATAATCACAATTGCAAAGACAATCATACACCACCACAAATGTAAAATGCAACAAGCTGACCTTTTGGGATGCTGCTTATGCCCTTCTGAAGTTAATTTCAGTTTTTTCACAAAACCAAATTAAACCATTATCTCTGCACAATGTTCAATAAATAGGAGGATGAGGTGGCAGAGAGTGTCAACACTAGAGCTTGGGCCAAGGCTGATGATAAGGGAATTTTTCTTTTCTTGAAAATGTGCAATGACTGCCTATAACCATCTAATGTTTATATAAACAGTAAAATAACAGAGGGCTATATTCTGGAAAATACTTTCAAAAGCACAGCCGGCAGCTTTCTGCATAATGTATGAGGCAAACAGAATTCCCCTTGAGTAACACCCTCTGTGGGACTTTCCTATTATCAAGTTTCACTTTGAATACAAACACAGATTTCTATATATAGAAAATATTCAGAGCATCATGTAAAAGTCACTTGCTTGTGGCTATATGATGAGAATGATGAGAACGGAGAGGCTTTGTTGTGGAGAAACAATAACTATGACAAAAAACTGACCTGGCCCTTCAACTGCTCTGCAGGCTTCAGCTTACTCTTCTTTATCTCGAAGAGCTGGGCTTTGGCCTTCTTCAGTAGTCCAACTACCCGCTTGTCGGTCACAGGCTGTTTCTCTGCCTGTGCCAACATTGATCCAAGAGAGGAAACAGGGAGCTGTTGTCTGCCTGGCTGCCCTGGAAGGCTTGCCGTCTGCTGGCTCGGAGCGCTTTGTTTCTCTTTCTCCTTTTCCCCATCCTCCATCTCTGCTCCTTTCTCAGAGGGTCTGCCTTTCTTAGATAGACGTCCTTTAGCAATGGACATGGGAACAGTGGAAGGGGACCCACGCAAATCTGAGGAAGCAGTGTCAGAAACCATATCAACTGATGTTGATTTTTTTCTCCCTGGAGCCTTTTTTGTAGCAATGGATAAAAGAGCATCTTCGGAGTCCCTCCCGTCCACAGTAAACATGCTGGAAGGTGCATTGGGGGAGCCATCTGGTGTAGAAACTTTACTTCTTTTCTCCAAATCCTTCCTCCCTTCCCTCTTATTTTCCTTCTCTTTCTCTCGATTTTTCTCAGAATCCCTTTCTTTTTCCTTTGATGCAGGGTCCTGGGGAGCTGACAAGCTTTTTTCTTTACCTCCTTTCCCAGCTCCTCGCACAGTGTCCTGGGCACTGGAAGGAAAGATAGGGAAAAGTGGTGAAGAAGTGGATGATGCAGTTGACAAAGGAGGTGGGTTTCCAGCAGCCCCTCTCCTGCTATCAGGTGTCCCTTGTGGGGCCAGACCCATGGATACGGTGGAGAAGGTGCTGAAAGGAGGAGTTAAGGCACAAGTGGCTAGTGGACTTGCAGAAACCCCTGGCAAAGAGCTGGAGTTACTACAGGACGTCAGCACAGACATCTCAGAGGAGCCTTTCCCCATAGACATCGGGCCTCCTATTTGGCTGCTGCGTCTGGTCATTGAGTGGGAAGGAGACCGCGGATGGCTACGTACTGTTCCCGAGACCGGTCGTCTCCTGCGCCGCGAGGTTCTGCTGGAGCTAGAGGACGTCTGGTGTGGGGAGAGAGAGCCAGGGCTGCTTCCAGAAGACGACTGCAGTGTAACCGACTCAAATATCCGAGAGTGGGCCTCGCTGGGTGTAAACCGTGGAGCACGAAGCAAAGGGCTGCGCTTCTGGTGTGGTGGATCAAAACGGGATGAAGAGGGATGTTGGTGGTGAGTGTGTGAGTGAAGAGGGGCAAATAGACGTGTCCCTGTTCCTGTTCCACTGCCTGGTGCAGGGAACACCACTGGAGCGGCTCCCCCTGCTCCACTAACACCTTGGGGCAACAGCCCCACGTCTTCGGCCGTGAGAGGAGGAGGGCGGAAGTTGTCAAATATGGGCTTGCGAATGAGGCCCTCCTTTGCATATTTAGCTGAGGAAAAGTACTGCTGTTCAGTGTGGGACAGGGAAGTCCAACGGAAGGTCGGCTCCCTCAGAATTGAGCGGCTTCGTTTGTCTGACGAGCTGGACAGCACTGATGGTCCAGACAGGAATGGAGGGATGGGGTGAGTCATCCAGGGTGACTGCGAGTGGTGTTCACTGATAGCAGCTGTATTGGAAGAAGCTGACTGTGGAGGCTGTGGAGGGGTGAGGAGAGGGGGAGGTGGAGGTGAAGACGAGGAGGAGGCTGTGGATGAAGCTTGCTGGGAATTTACAAGTGTAGAGGAGGACATCAGCACTCCTGTTGGTGGGCTGATTAGAGGTTTTTTAGCCCCACTGCTAAGAGTCTCCCTCACCCTCTGGCTCTGGCTTCCCCGGCCGACCCCCTGTCCCCTCCGACCTCGCCGACTCCTCTCGGCCAACACGTGCTCTGGCTCAGAGGGAGGAGAGGGAGGCCGTGAGCTGTGGACCAGGTTGGCCTCCCTCTCTCCCTGCGAGGACGGAGAGTGATCCTCTGGCTCTGACAAAGCCTGTGTGGCCTCAGAAGCCTGGGAGTCGCATGATGAGTCATCCAAGCTGGGACTGCTGGACCTGGAAGACTCTGCAGAGGAGAGCTGGGAAGAATGTTGTGACACAGCACTTGAGCCGCAAGATGCCGCACTACTGCTAAATCGCCCATTGGCGGCGTTGTTGGTGCTGTTGAGCAGACTGGCGGCTGTTGATGGAACAGTGGGGATAGGGGCAGGAGGTGGAGGAGGGGGGAGGGAGTCAATTGGAGCAGTGGTGCCAGTGCTACTAACAGCAGGTGTAGAGGAGACCAGTACAGGAGAGGGGGAAGAGGAAGTGGTGGAGGTGGGTTGGGCAGATGTGGAGACAGATGAGGGGGTTGTTTCTAAACGTGCTATCTTCATATGAGGTGGCGGAGCTCCAAAGCTGCCCTCATCTTCAATGAAGCGCTTGGGGGTTTTGATGATGCGAAGAGAGACTGTGCTGACCACAGGCATGATGAACTGTCTAATGTTCTTTAGCTGGGTCTTCCTGATGCCAGCGTCAATGGCTCCTGTCCCACTACCCCCGATGGCTACAGCTCCTTTCTCCAGTCTCTTCTGCGCTCCTTTCTTAGCGCGCTGCAGCAGCTGTTTAGCAATGGTTGCATCAGTGCGTTTAGAAGAGGGGACAATCCTAACAGGCTTTCTATGGCGAGGGCTTTTTCTGAGGCCCACTGTCCTGCCTGGCTTGGAGGGAGACGGGGAGGCAGGTGGATTGGAAGAGTCCTGTTCCTCAGCACCATCCGCATTCCTCAGCATGGGCTGCTGAGGAGTGTGTGGTTCTGTGCCTCTATCCCCCCCTCTGACCCTAAAGACCTTATGTTTCCCTTCCCCACATTCAATGGAGGTAGACAGCTGTGCAGCAGCAGCAGCAGCAGCAGCTGCTGCCGCCTCAGCTTTGAGACGCTCAGCTGAAGGCGGTCGCCCGCGTCTGCGTCTGGGTACACCAGGCAAAGTCTTGAGCCGTGACTTGAGAGGGGCGAGTTTAGTTGCTCTCAGCCTCTTCAGGTTGGTAACTTTGGAGTCACCCCGCCCACCTTTGGGAATCTTTGCCTCTGTGTCATATGGCTGAGCAGAGCCCAGTGGCATCCTCCTGGTGCCCTTTCTGTCCTTGTCCTCCTCTGTGTCCATGCCCAATTCAGACCCAGCCTGCCTACTGTCATCCCCTGCTGCATGGCTGCCTGCACTCCAAGCTTTCTTGCTACTTGAAGACGGGGGTCGACCTCTTCTCTTTTCCCCGGTGCCAGGTGGCCTCCCAGGCAGCCTTTTCACCTTCTCAGATGGCCTTTCAGGGCCCTCAGGTTTTGCCTGTGTGGGGGAGGGAAGGGAGGAGGGGGAAGGTAGACTTGCAGTAGCTTTCTGGGCAGTCAGGGCCCGTGGGGGACGGCCTCTAGGCTTCTTCTCCTGTATGGGTGGACCTGCTGATAAAAACAGAGACAATTTAGTTAGCATGGAAGCGAGAGATATAGACAACCTTTACAGGCATAAGCATCTCGAGACAATAGGAAGCTCCCTGATGAACCAGTAGGGAGTTACTTTTAAGTAACTTTACCTGAAGGGGTTGTTGAAGGGCTCTGTATTCTTTTCTCCTCAGCCACTGGTCCAAATCCTCCAAACGCTTCTTCCTACATAAAAAAGAACACTTATGAATGTTTTGTGACCATACAGTTTTTTGTAATGCTAAAATTGAGGGAACAAGCAATGTTGGTTAACAGGTCAAATCATCCATCATGGCACATAATTGTCAGTTGGCCTAGATGTGCAACACTTGAGTCATTTTTGAAGTCAGACTATAGGCTATAATGATGTCCTAAATCTCACTTTGCCTGCTGGCTTACTCTGGTGCTCTCATGTTTCTCGGGCTTTTGAGATGACATGCCGACAGTTGGAGAAAGCTCAAACCACAACAGACAAATCTTACTGAATGACTAACACGTCGTACTGCGTTCCTGCTCCCTGAGGACAGGAAAATGCTAAGGTGGTTGGTCATACATAAACAGCTAGAAAGACAACCAGAGCAAAGACACACAAAAGAAAAAGAAGCATGTATTCTATAACCATTTGAGCAGCCTTGTAAGGTTTTAATGCTCATTACACATCAGATTACGTGTGGCGAGTGTGGCTTGAGGGTGGCACCAGAGGAAAGGCAATGTTGTTGTCTAAATGTAAAGGGTTTATCCTATGTACAGTTAACATCTCAGATGGAGCTTATCAGACTCAGCTGTACATTCTCAGCTTTGGTTAAACTTTCATCAGTCTCAGCTTTGACAGCCTCAGAAGTACTGTACTTTTAATAAAAGTTTACTTTACATTACATGTCATTTAGCTGAAGCTTTTATCCAAAGCGACTTACAATTGCTATATACGTCAGAGGTCGCACGCCTCTGGAGCAACTAGGGGTTAAGTGTCTTGTTCAGGGACACATTGGTTGATGTATCACAGTGGGATTCAAACCGACCAAAGGCGTGTGTCATATCCACTGCGCCATCACCACTTGTTGTTGACACACATGTTAAGCCTCTAACATGTTAGCATTTTACTTTGCTAACATTACCCTACATTTGTTTGCATGATAATATGCTTAAGCGACTTTGAGTTAGTGAAAAGTGCTATATAAATTAAATGTATTATTATTATTATTTACCATGTTAGTATGACATGCTTCCACCATGCGTTATTATTTAATTTGTTTTTTTTTCTTTAAAGATGACCTCGTTCCAAACACTTAGGTTTTTTTTTTCTTCGGTTCTTTTTCACCCCCCGGCACCTCCCCCAGAAGCTTTTTCAGCTGGGTCTAACATGGATGGGAGAGTTAGTATATAGAGTAGCGTTATCAGCTGAAGTGGGGGGGTATAGTTAGGGGGGGGGCTAATGGATTCGTTCTACCAATATAGCCCGAAATGAGTGTACAAATAGGTTAGACTTATAAATGATGTTATTTAAAGTTTCTAAAAAATGGGTTGTATGTTTTTTTTTAGGTACACCAGTAGTTTATGAACACTTGCCTGCTGGCTTCTGCTTCTGCTGCTGGGTTACTATCGGCAGTAAGAGTGCTTAGGGCCGTTTCACAAATTACAACACGAAAAGAGAGATGCAACAAAAATATTTATTAATTTAATGATTAAATAAGGTAATGTCTCCAAACTTACCTCAATTATAACTTGTCTCCTGCTAGTTATTCTACAGTACTTACTTTAAAAAATAAGTTAAATTAAAAAATATTTTGTTGCATCTCTTTCGTGCGGTAATTTGTTGACGTCCCTAAGCACTCTGTCTTAGAGCAGCAACAACAACAACAGCAGAGAGCAGAAGCCAGCAGGCAAGTGTTATTTACATAAACTTCTGGTGTACTTACAAACTTTACAATCCATCGTTTTATGAGTGCATAACCTATTTGTACTACTGTAGACGTTTGGTATCATTTCGGGCATTATTAGTGGGGTAATGTTAAGAGACACTTCGGATCCATTAGCCCCTGCGCTAAGCTATTCAGCTGATAACGCTACTCTACGCTAACTCTCCCAATGTTCGACCCAGGTGAAAAAAGCTTCTGGGGGGGTGTTTGGCTTGAGGGCATGGTGCAAAGGACCCTAGGGTGAAATTACTCCGAACCATCACTTTAATCTCCAAGAAAGCTGAGGCTGACAGGACATTGTTCATTAGTTTGAGTTTTTCTAAAGTGAAGGCCATGTTTGGCCTGTTATTTACGTTAAATTAAGGAGCATCTCCAAAGACATTAGAAGTCATCCTATATAACAAATTTTATCCAGTTTATTCATAAAATAGTTGGCAAGATATTATACTATATTTTGACTTTTGTTGCCTCAAAAGATAAACTATTTTCAACTTTTTCATCTATCACTCCATGACATTAAAAACACGACTGCGTCACATTTGCCAGAAGAACATAGGTGTTATTGACTCAACAGTCCCTCCAGAAAAACGTGATTATGTGATTGCATAATTCAATGCATAATCAGCCAAAGTCCGCATATTCATGCGGGGGCCGCATTTTTTCAAATATGCCGCACTTTCGCCGCATAAATTGCCGATTTCCACGCAAAATATTCGGCACTTGCATGATTTCATAATCCCCGCATTTTCGTTGCAAAAAAGTCACATATATCTTAGCAGAAAGTTGAAAAAATGTTGCGTTTACGTCACACAAGAGCAGCCATTTTCCCCTGTTGCCATGGGAACGTTATGAAGTGACGTAATTACGCGATGTGAACATCATCGAAAAGCAGGTGTTGGAGGTTGAATTTGACTTTTGTACTTTGAGTCTCTTAAGTTGGTATCCAATAAGAAAGCTATCTTAATATCTGATGTCTACTCAAATTTCTTTGTTTAAGTGCTCCTGCTGTCTATATTATTAACGATTTTTGAAAGTCTGTCTCTTTTGTATGTTTTATTTCCCTCTGTTTAGACTATTACTTTTATTTTTACTTTAATATTATATTATTTGTATATATTTTTGTATCTTATTTGTTTACTTATTGCAATGACTAAATATCTGTAAACTATTTTTGGAAATTAAGTTTAAAAAAAGCAGGTTGTTTGGGGAATCACTTTTTCCAAAAGTTCCCGCAATTTCATTGCATAAAATTGCATAAATATCCCGCATATCCCATCGCATTTTTTAAGGAAACGTGCCGCATAATCAAGGATTTTTGCCCGCAACAATCACAAAAAAAATCTGCGTTTTTCTGGAAGGACTGACTCAAGTGTTAATCTTATTTGTGACTTAATTTCAATGGTGGTGGTTCAAGAAATGATGGATGCAACTGTAAATGTGATATGTACAGGTGCACATCATCAATCCTTTCTCTGATGCATCAGTGAAGCCTTGAGATGTGCGACAAAGAAATCATTGGAGGATGATTAACATCCTCATTCCTCAGTATCCTGATCGGAGCCACTACTTCTTGCAATCAGTGTGTGTGTTTAAGAGTGGAGGTGAGCATGTCATTTCATAATGTTTATTTATAGCAGCGTGTGGGGATGCAGTTAAGGTCTAGTTGGCCCAGTTTGTAGAGCAGCTGCTATCCAAGTGTAGTCAATGCAAGTGTGTGCACATGCAAACTGATTTGCACCACACCTAAGAGTTACACACACTTGCAATATGATTGATACATGAATGTGTCTGAATCATGCACACTGAGGAATCTAACAAAAAAAAATATTCAAACCACTAATGTCTGCTACAAAACTGTCTCTTTCATCTGTTCTACATATAAATAAACAACAATAACAGATAGTCAATCATGCTGTTTATCCTGGCAGGCAATACTGATTTGAGCATCCTCCACTCCTTATCTCCTTACACTTCTCTCTCCACTTTCTGTCTCTCTCCTCTTTCCCTCTCCCCACAATAATACCAGCATCCTCTCCTCTCTGAGCAGGCTGCTGCTCTTGGTTGGTGTTGTTGCAGAGCGGAGGGGGGCGGAGTACCAACGGCTGGCTCTGACTCGCTGCAATAGTGCGAGTAGCAGTCAATGACATCACAACGCGATAGAGCGGACTGCACAGGTTCATGTACACGCACACTCACATGTACTGTACCTCCTGATTCTGTCAGCCACACATACACACGGTTAGAGAAACACTATGACACACCCCCTCGGCGCCTGAACTGCACAGCAAGCTCTAAACAAGCAGAACATAGGAGTGAAGATGCGGGGGAGGGGAGCAAAGGCTAGGCAAGCAAGCAAACATGAGTGAAAAGGGATGAGGGCTGTGGGAGGAGGAGGGTGAAGAGGAGAGAGGAAAAAAAGACAAGGAAGCAGCATCTTGACCACATGCACCATCAACAACAGAGGGAGCGCAGTCGTCTCCTGGGAGAACTGAGGATGAAAGGGGTTTGGGGTTTAAACATGCTCATGCAGAAGCTTGCCAAAAAACCAATCTAAACAGGCCTCCCACACACGAGAAGCCTCCCCTTTCCTCCCCTTTCCTCCCCCTTACTCCTGTTCTCTGCCATGCTCCCAAACACATATTCAGTCACTCACTCATTGCTCGCTTGCTTGCTTCCTGCCCACTGGCTGCCGAGCACAGAGAAGCAGCGTGTGAAACACAAGGCTCACCATGAGCTCAATAGTAGGGCAGGCACAGAGAGGTAACTTCAAGAAGTAAACAAACACTGTAGTAGTAGCATGGTAAGGTTCATGTACTATGTTGCCTTGCAACATGCAATGGGTAAAAAGGTTAATAGAAAGACCTGTGTTTCTCTTTTCTCCTTTTCATTTCATCAGCTGAGGAGCGTACAAGAATGTTTTTGAACACAACTGTTCAAGTTCTTCCTTATCTTTGCTGGCTTTTGCTGTCAGTCTTACCATAAAAACCTAAGCAGGTTAACTTCCCTGCTGGTCTGTCACATCTCATGTAACTGATCAATGCATAAATTACTTGATATGAATCACTCAAATATAGAGAAAGGGAAACCAATCGGAGTCATTGTGGAAGCAACATTATAATTGAGGTGCGAGGGACTGTCCCTGAAAGTTTTGAGACGGATGTGAATTTAGTTTGAGGTATCCGTCTCTATATCATTTTGACAGCGCTATGCACTCTGAAAAAGCAAACGGGACTTTTACTGCCTTTAAAGACAACATTTAGAAGAAATCCAAATGGTTATTGACAATGGGCTGTAGATAAGGGAGTTTATAAGTTTATAAGTTTCCCAGGCAGGTTATAAACCAAGCTTTAACCTAGAAAAGTTATTCCTTGCTTAACAAGTGGCTTTCTGAAATGCATCTTTATTTTGAATTACTCAATTAAGGAATCCCAGACTAAGATTGATTAAGATTCCTTTTAATCTATGTTAGTTCTCAATAGTGAGAGTATATGCACACATCTCTAGCCTTTGGGTGCTCATAAAAGCTGTAATGCATCACAAAAAGCCCATAACTTGGTGGAATTGGAGGAGTAAAAACAGACAGAATAACAGACAACATTAAGGAAGTAGTGAAAAAGTAATGGTATGTAGGTTGGGAGGTGAATGGGTGTACAAAGGCTGGACCTAGGTTTACCTCCGGTCTAAAGGTAAAAGAAAACATTTATTTAATTTTGATTATGACATAATTAATCCGGTTCTGATCCATTATATTATGGTTTTTCAAAATCAGTTTTTAACTGCATTACCAATTCGACTAGGTACTAAACCTGAACACTTATTGAGTACCAGTTGCTAGAATGTATATAAAATGTAATGCCAGTCGTCATTGTTTTTTTGATCTACTTTTCATTTATTGTGCTATGCAATACGGATAGTACAATCTTTTTCATCACTGCAAAGCTTCAACCCGCTTCTGGCAACCCAACACAAAAATGTGCAAAATGTCTACATCTATCATCATTTAACAGTCCTTCCAGGATTTTGCGATGTTGCGATCGCAACAATTCACGTGAATTCAACCAATCACTGTGAATTTGGTGTGACTCGCAATATTGACCAATCACAGCAACTTTTCCGCAAATCTGACCAATAATCAGAGTTTCCCGTGACTTCAACCAATCCCAGCAGTCCCACGTGCCAGACTTTGTATCAGTGTGTGACCCTGAGAGCCACTGACCAAGCGGGAGTGAGAACGGGTTGACGTAACACACGTATGTTGCCAAATTAATTTCCTATTTACTGATATGAAGACAAGACGTGTGTGACTCGAACATCTCACATTTACCAACAAAACGTACAGCAAAAGACCGTGCAAAAATATCAGACTGTCCTGCCAACCTGTATACATTTTAACGTCAATGTACGCTGTAACGTTTTTTTCACTCTAAAGTCGCTGAAAGCTGCTGCTGTTTCAACCCTGTCGGCTCTCTGCAGCGGGCGGGGCTGCTGCTCATAAAGTTCCCCCCGTACAAACACACACGGTGAATGCAGGAAAAAACAGAGATGAGATGTACAGGATGACCTAAATTGAGGACAGCTACGCTCGTTATTGTAAGTGCAATGATAAATTAAAGTCCAATAAGTACTTTATCAAACCGTATGAATGTGTGTCCTAGGCCAGGATAGGAAATTAACTAACACTGTAAAGATCAACAAGTCACTGACACATAAGTTCAAATTTGATTAATTCAATAAATTATTATTTTTTGTCTTAAATCCACCAGCCATTCTCATATGAACCATGGTCCAGTTCGTTTCTAGGGTGAAAGCATTTTTTTGGATGGTTTGGAGTTTTGGACCAAATACCCAACATCATATCATGACTTCGTGTAAACATACACTCCCACTTTCTTAAGCCAAGTGGCGTGTTATCTGTACGCATTTTGAGCTATCCGCGTGTATGTCTACGCTGTATACAGTAGACTTAAAAATACACGACACTTTCTAAAGCCAAGTGGCGTGTTATCTGCACGCATTTTGAGCGCCGTATACAGCGGATGGGTTAGGTTTAGGAAAAGAAGAACCGGTTGGGTGGAGTTAGTAAAAGAAGAAAGCAACGGTTGAGTTTAGGAAACGTGACACGCGGGTTGGGTTTAGGAAAAGAACAACCGGTTGGGTTTAGGAAAAGAACAACCGGTTGGGTTTAGGAAAAGAAGAACGGTTAGGTTAAGGAAACGTGACACGCAGGACACGATCCCCGGTCTCCTGAGTGAAAGTCCTGTGTTTGACCCATCCTCCACCCCGACCAACCTCCCTACGCGGATTTTCACCCTTTCATACTACTCGCTATGGCGTAAATTCACACGCAATCGCAAGGTAATGTAAATATGCGTCTTGATAACTCGCCAATAATGGCATACGAATTGGCGTGTCATAAATACCCCACTTCATGAGATCAGTCTGAAATACCAGAAGTTCTGGCAGGCTATCGTCGTGTTATAAGAGAAGCTTAGCTCCTTTAAGGATCGGCTCAGTGCTTAGGCCACATCCACACGTACCAAAACGATCTTTTTTTACCCGTCTTCCCTGGATTCGTTTCAAGAATAGTTGCGTCCAAATGAAAACATTTGTAAATGACCCAACACGCTACTTCATAGTTCAGGCCTATAGGCGGCGCTGTTTTCTGCTACAGAAATTCACCAAAAAACGGAGAAGAAGAGCATAGTTAACTTCCACTTCCCATCATAACATGACTAGCTAGACTAACGTTCTCTTAATACATCCGTGGACTATAATAACTTTTACCACTGCTCATTTTATAAAGGCCGCCGCAAGAAAACGTCTTTGTTTACATTGTATAATGTGCTGTTGGAATGCTTTTTATTTTGCAATTCAGTCTGCCATCAGACACGATTGCAGCGCACTAGCCAGCAGAGCTAACATTAGCGCGCTAACGTTAGCTCTGCTAGCTAACATCAGCAGTCAAACAAACATCAATGATCCAATGTCTTTTTGACAATCTACAGCTAACTATAACAGCTAACGTTAACGTTACGTCGCTGCTGTAGCAGTCAGCTACTTTAGCGGTCAGCTACTTTAGCGATGTTTAACGTTATAGCTACATAACGTTAGCAATACATCTTGTGTAGAATCCAGGACCGGCAGAACAGAGGGAAGTGTCAGGGAGCAGAAACAAACTATTTAGCTAGATGAAGTGAGCTGGTTTGACCATGGAGATGGGATATGCTCGCTTAGCTTCACCGCAGTGAGGTCGAGGGGTGTGGCGATGACATCATTCATACGGACGTATTCGTCATCCAAACGAGAGACATTTTTTGATTTTTTTCACCCTGAGACCAGGTTTCAAAAAAGTGCGTTTTTAGGCAGTACATTTAAAGAATTTGTTTGGACGGTCGGCCCAAACGATGCAAAACATGTCCGTCAAAAAGCGTCTCCGTGTGGATGGCCCCTTAATGTATACGTGAGAGACAGTGACGGTGAATGCGCTCAGAGCGAGAAGCCCCTGACTGCAGACCCGCAGACCTCAATGTGGGCGGAGTTAAACGTTTAACCCCGCCCACTCTCAGCTAGCTAACCGCTAGCTGAGACAGCATGTAATAACTTTAAAAGACCCTCAAAATAAAACTTGAAAATAACCGTTAACATATATAACAGCTGTTAGCTACGTCAGTTCTACTTGGGCTCATTTAAAATACAATCACTCAATACTTGTCTTTATTGTTATTACTGTAAAGTCTTCTTTTCCCATTAAGTTTGACTTAACGTTATTTTAGACTGAATCTAGCTGTCAGCTAGCGGTTAGCTGAATTAGCTGTTAGCTAAACTAACTAAAACGTTTTAGCCATCTATGATTGTTTGATTGCTAACGTTAGCTCAAAATGCCATTCAAGTGACAGCCTTTGTTGTGTTTGATTGCTAACTTGTAGCTAGCAGTCATTTCAAAAACGTTTTAGCTATCTATGATTGTTTGATTGCTAACGTTAGCTCAAAACGCCGTTAGCATCTAGTAGGCTACTTGATTGCTAACGTTAGCTCAAAACGCCATTAGCATCTAGGAGGCTACTTGATTGCTAACATTAGCTCAAAATGCCTTTAGCATCTTAGCTAGCAGTCATTTCAAAACGTTTTAGCTAAATACAGGGCACTAGTTTTAGATATCTGTGATTGTTTAATTGCTAACGTTAGCTCAAAACCATAGACAGTATATTGTAGGCTACTTGTCACAAAGTGACACATGCGCAATTCACATCTGCACTCGACTCACATCGGGTAGTGACAGCGGGGTTAAACGTTTAACTCCGCCCACATTGAGGTCTGCAGTCAGGGGTATATGCTCAGAGCAGACAGCTGTCGGCAATCAGAGAAGAAAATAAATTTGCAGTTTGGGCTACTTGTTGAGCGGTAGTAAATGTACAGTGTAGGTTTCAGTTTGAATTGAATAAATGCTGCAAAATTAAATTAAGACATGAAGTGATAATTAAGTTCCATAAGCGGTTAAAAACTTCTCGTAGTCGCGTTGTAGCTCACTTCCGTGTTTTGGTGGTTTTTTTTACACCTGATGCGTACTTGAGTACACATGAACTGTACTCAAGACCACCTTTTCAAGTAGACTTGTACAGTATGCAGTGTTCAAACTTATCAAACAAGCTGGACTTTGGGTAGCCTACTCAGATCCAAGCCCAGATCCCTGATGTCTTATTGCATTGCATTCATATTTTGAATTGCCACCTGCCTCCTAAATTTAGTGTTTTCCTTAACATAAATAAAGACTTTTCCACCATAAAATGGTGCACAAAAATGCATCAGAATGCAGGAAATTAACCCCCTAACCCCTCACTTTATGTGTCCCCCCCCAAAGGCCCATTCTGAGCCAGGACAAACCCTGACGTTGGCCCAGGCTTACTAAGTTAAGGATGACGGACCTTTAAGGTGGACCAGCTATTCTCATTTTAGTGTCATTTTCGCTTATCAGTGTTCACTAAAATACTAAGCGTTAGGCCTGGGCGAAAAATCGATTAAATGAATTAATTCAAATTTTTTGTTGCGGGCGATTTAAAAAATAAGTAAATCGAGTTTTTGTGTAATGGCGCATTTTTGGCTCCCCGGAGCTTCCGTAGCGTTAGTTTCACATAGCAGTACGGCAAGCGACAACAACAACATCATAGCACACACAAAAGAGCAACAGCAAGTGACAACATGGCTACCGGTGAGAGTGGGAAGTTTGTTCCCAAGAAAGGAATAAAATGATCTGTTGTGAGACATAAACAACATGGCAGCGACAGGGACTAACATTAATTATTTTCTTAACCAGTCGTTTCATTACTTACTTCGAATTACCTGTAGGCCTATGTGTGAAAACAGCTTTATCTCACGCATCCGTTTTGTTGTTGAATATATAGCCCCCCAAAAAAAAAAACTGGTAGGGAAAACACTCAAACCAATTTATATTTCCACAAAATTGGCACGAATAATCATAATGGTATACATGCCCCGTGTGTGTGTATGAGTCAAAACGAAATAAAACTTGTTTTGAACAATTTCTTTGTCATCTGCAGATTGATTTTAAGTAGAGGGAGAAAAAAATCGATTTAAATCTTACATCGGATTTTTTTTTGAAAAAATCAGGGATTTTATTTTTAGGCCATATAGCCCAGCCCTACTAAGCGTGTTATCAAAGTTGGGCGGAAGGGCGCTGTAATGATAAACTAAAAGTGTCAGCATCGTACAGAAGCAGCCGCAGCACAGAGTAGCAGGAGTCACATAGTAGGGAGAGTTTACCAAAAAGACTATGGCAGAGGATTTGGTGTCAATAGGCAATATTTAATAGGGAACCTACTAACGTTAATGAGGCAATCTGTAAATTCCAGCAGCTGCGCCTGGCTTTGCAGTGAAAGCTCGACTGGAGAGGCCAGAAATCAAAGTAAGCACTCTGCAGATATTGAGCGTCATTGACACAAAAATGTGCAGTGTAATCGGTAACACCTGTGTTGTCACAAGTTTATTAACGGTGAGAAAATGTCCTCGCTGGGGCATCCCTACCATATACCCTGGTGAAATGTCACAGAGGTATGATGAAGGTATAAAAAAATAGATACTGCCTGATGATGCCAATTTGTAAAAAGTATGAATTCATGCTGCTTTGTCAGGTCTGTCTGCAACACAACACGCAAACAACTTTTAAAATGCTCGTTTTCTGAATGGGGTTTGGATTGATCAGGGCAGAAGAAGCAATAAGTGCAATATACAGTATGTCATCACATTTGACATCAAAGTTTAAAACTTTGACCACTTTGAGACAGGAAAACATCAGAACAAGCAATGAAGACAAAAAGGACTCATTCCTGGCTCAGACTGAGAGGAGGGATGTGTTAAGTTTTCAGGTTTATCAGTCAGTTTGATGTTAGAGAACACAGCTTAAGAAATAATTTCTCCCTACTAGCCTGAAAAAAAAACTTTACTGATGCCTCATCCTTTCCTGGAATGTAAATTGGTGATGATTTCATACTCCTATATCAGACCCTCCAGGATTTCGCAATCGTGCCAATTCAACCAATGACCATGACTTTGGTGCGACTCGCAATTTTGACCAATCACTGCAACTTTTCCGCAAATCTGTTTTTATCCCGCGACTTCAACCAATCCCAGCAGTCCCATGTGCCAGACTTTACGTCAGCAGTGTTTCCTCTATGTTGATAGCATAGTGGCGGTGCGCCACGGTAAAATTTCCAGCGCCACGTTATCAGAAATAGGGCAGACGCACAACAGGGTTTCCGCTACGTACAACACGCACCACCGTTCCTTCGGCTGATAATGAAAAGTCATAAAGTCATAGAGCCGTCTGCTCTACTGAATTCAAGCGAAATGTCATTCGCTCTCTCTTCCCCTAGGGTGAGCAGAGCAACTGGAACAGTGACAGGACGTCATCACTCGCGAAGTCATGGCAACCAAATAAACAACAGGGCGAGTACTGGTACTACTTCACTCAATAAGTGATAAACAGCGACGAAAGCCGCGACATGAAATCCGCACTCACGCGGGTCCCGTGAAATTTCACAGCTATAGTTTATTGAAAAATAGTGTTGGGCACACTGACTTTGATGAATTTACTGTTTATCAGACCCCAGATGAGACAAGAAGCTAATGTTACCTAATGCTGCTGTGACGGTCCCTCTGCCTCCCGTTGCAGGAGAACGCTGTATTCCTCCGACACGCTGTATTAACATTACTATTTTAAAACCGTTTTCCAGGTTAGTGGGGGTGCATACCGCTCAAAACCAACATGAAAAACGTAGCTAGTAATGCTCACTCAGCGTTTAGTTTTGTTGTTAAACTGTGTGTAAAATGAGCGGTGACGTTAAATCACCCTATGGTACCGTCTATTTGCTGGATGGTTTCAAGGTAACGGTCGGCAGCTAACATTAGCAGATAAGCCAGATAACGTCAAATTCACCCCTCCCCCCGCCACCGCTGAAAAAAATTCTAGAGGAAACACTGGTCAGTATGTGTCTCTGAGTGCCACTGACCAAGCGGGAGTAAGAGAGAGCTTGTTTCCGAAATTCTGATATGAAGAACATCTGATATCTGATATATGAAGAACATCTCACATTTACCAACAAAACGTACAGCGAAAGACCGTGCAAAACATTTCAGACTGTCCTGCCAACCTGTATACATTTTAACATCAATGTACGCTGTAACGATTTTTCACTCTATAGTCGCTGAAAGCTGCTGCTGTTTCAATCCTGTCAGCTGTCTACAGCGGGTGGGGGCGGGGCTGCTGCTCATACAGTTGCCCCCGCTACTCGATGACCTAAATTGAGGATAGCTACGCTTGTTATGGTGTAGACACATATAGCCGACGGGCGACCGTTGACAGAAAACCCCGTCGATATGATCAGTCGCGTCCCGAGGTCCAAAAAACTGCCACAGAACAGACCAAAAAGGCGAGACGTAATACATCTCTATAACAGCAGGCGGTGCTAATCTGTGTTGCCCAAGAAATGAAAACCAGCAGCTGATTGGACGAACGCGTCACATGGGTTTGTTTTCTCTGGAAATTCAGAGCCAGACTGTCATGGCGGCCGTTCAGAATACGATCTCATATTGTACTAAAATAGTTCACTGAAACGTGTTTCTGAAAACATTTTAAGCGAGAAATAGGCCATGCAGTTGCTGAATCTGTCTTCATTTCAGCTTAACAAAGGTCAGTTTAAAAGATTTTCATCAGATTTTGAGAGACTGTAGTCACCTCATTCCGCTCGTCATTTCCGGGTGAGTCCCGACTTCCCTGCCACCGACCGAACATGTCAGGTCGGCCAAAATGAACGGCGACAGCCCCCCAGACGGACGACGGCACGGGACACACCGAACAGATGTGAGTCACTGACCTCGCCAGACTATCCCACGGCCAATAATCGGCCTGGTGTGTCCCGGCCTTTATTGTAAGTGCAATGATAAGTTAAAGTCCAATAAAGTCCAATAAGTACTTTATCAAACCGTATGAATGTGTGTCCCAGGCCAGGATAGGAAATTAACTAACACTGTAAAGATCAACAAGCCACTGACACATATGTTCAAATTGATTCATTCAATAAATTATTATTTTTTGTCTTAAATCCACCAGCCATTTTCATATTATACCAACATTTGCAGCATCCCGAGCCTTTTTGGTAAGGTTACTAGGAAAACTCAGCCCAGAGTAGTTTTAAAAAAAAAAAAAATCCTGGAGGGACTGCTATATGCACCTCTGATGACATATCATTTAAAAAAGGCAAAAGGGAAAATCCAAGAATCACTCTAACAGATACAATTAAGTATACAAAGTAGCAAATATGAGTAATACCAAAGGGCATTTAAGTTGAAGATCCAGTTTTAGTCACTGATTAGAACATCTTGTTGAATTACACAGTGGCACTGCTTTGTGACCCCTGTCAGCCCCAAGCAAAAGGTGGACATTTGTTTTTTCAAGTGTCCCAACACTAAGTGCAACTGTTTCACATTTGCTCGAAAACACAGCACAGACCAAAACAAACACTTTCCTGGGCAAAGACAAACAGACTGATTGGCACGTGCGCATGGTGTCTCTCTCGTCTCTCTCTCTCTCTCTCTCTCTCTCTCTCTCTCTCTCTCTCTCTCTCACACACACACACACACACACTCACACTGGCTGGTAGGAACCCATAGACACACACCCCTCCTACCCACCCAAGCAGGCAGCTTAAATTGAAGTTCTAATCAAAATAAAGACAAAGAAGACACGCCTACTACTGAGTGAAATAAGTGACATAAAGTCTGAGGGACACCCCTACCACTACCACACACACACACACACACACACACACACACACACACACACACACACACACACACAAAGAGTAAGAAAGACAACACAATTGCTGCCTTTCTCCCAGTCAGGCTACTCCTAAGCATTCTGCTGTAGCAGAATAAAGCCATGGATGGGAGGGTCTGTGACTAATTCTCCTGCCAGTGTTGTCCCGTTGGAAGGAGGGGAGTCGCCCCTCACTCTTTGATATCACTGCCTGTGCTCTTTCAGCCGCCCGCACTTTGTGAGAGCTAGAATAAAAGCAGACACAAAGCTTCCTGCTCCAATCCACACGCTGTCTCGGGGATGGGTAAGCGGGTGGAAAAGATGGGGGGGTGGGGCATTTAAATAGGCCAAACACCTGCTGGACTGAAGCCCCTTCCACTCAAACACACTATTTCTCTCAAACCAGTGAGGCAAAGAGACATTTGGGTTGATACATCTATTCAGCTGCACTTTTGTATGAATGATTAAACATTGGTAATAATATGTGAGTAGAATGGATGCAGCAGAAGGCAAGATATAATAGACCAAGAACAAAAAGGAAAAATGATGATGACAAAGTCTGATTAGGTGGACAGTGAGGTTGGGGTTGAGGTTGTGAGGGAGATAAGGTCACACATTTACAAAAAAAATGACATGCACTGCACTCGGCACCAAAATAACCAACTGCAATTTGGCCGGATCAAGAAAATGAATTCCCTACAACATACAAAAGCTAACATATGCCTTCATTTGGACAGCAACAGCTGACAAGCAACCTTTTGAGCCACCCCAATAGGCTTAGTAATCCATTCCAAAGTGGCAGCTGTCAGAAGAAAAGTTGCTCTGCCTCTCAGACTGTGTTGTGTTTGTCTGAAGTGGATTTGGGTTTTTCTGCCTGGATGGAGGAAGGAGGGGTGGCCAAGTGTCCGGCTGGCGCTCTGTTCAGGGTCGCCCTGTGAGCTCAGCAGGCTGCAGTGAGCCTGAACAATCCTGCCCGGTCTGGCCAGACAGGCACTACACTGCCTCACAATGAAATCACCATGCTGTGTCCGCAACTTCCATAGGCTTCAGGTTCCATGGGGATTTAATGGTACAGTCTGTCTCCACACATCCCAAATACTGCTGTACTCTCATTCACTGGAGCAGGGGAAGGCGGGACTCTTAATAACTTAAAAAGCCATTGCCTATAAAGATGATGTTTCTCTGAAATATCATAAAGCTTTGACGTTAACACCAATGTACGTAATAATCAAGGAAATCACTATGCATTATCTAAAATCATCATATGATTCAAGTTGCACATAATTACTAATAAAAACATAAATACTGTTATACTCATTTACAGTATTTCAAAGCAGGGTTAAAAAGCCATTTGAACACAAAACTGATATCTCAAGAAAAATGTGTTTCTCCAGAAAACCATGAAGCATTGATTGAAAGTACAAATGTACTATAAAATCAATGAAATCCCCATGCTTCCATAAAATTCAAGTTCCATTGGGGTTTAATGGTCCAGTCTGTCTACACACATCCAAAACACTGCTAATATTGTAAGTCTTTAGGAGTAAGGGGTTGAAGGGACTCCTAATGACTTAAGTCTGACTGCTACACTATAATAGGAGCTATTATTATCATCTCCAAATCATGATACGTGTGTAAAAATCCAAGCATATTTTCAAGTTCAGAATAACAAAACATGCTTAAATGCCTAACTAGTATGTATGCATACTGCTGTGCGTGCTTCTACCAAATAAGTAGTGTGACTGTGGAGCCCTGGAGTTGGTGGTAAACATCCCCACACAGTGTACTCCCACTGCAATGAACGCATGCTGCTCATCATGAAGAAGGAAGATGGTAGTTCGCTAAGGCGAACACACCCCCACATCACACGGTCCGTCAAGGGGCTCGTTGTTATTGTAGCAAACCCTGCGTGCACACTGTCACTAGCAAGTCTCATTTCTCTGATAAAAAACGAAACGAAATTAGACATTAAACCCTGCCGATATACTCTTATTAGCACTTCAACACTGAAGAGAGATTCATTTTGAGTACGTGGCTGTGTATCGGACGGCATCTTCAAGCATTATAAAAACGATATTACTTTGGTACTAGCTAGCTCCGTACTGGCCGTGTAGAGAAGGGGAAAACATGTCCACCTCCCATTTTCCTATGCATCAGCAATAGCCCCGACGGCTAGCGTGGCGTAGGTACTGCGTAGCATGGTAGCTGTCCTAGCTTAACACCAAACAGCAATGGTAATGATTTAGCTTTGTGTATAAGCTCCGCCAACTTTAGCTACGGTGCTTTAACCCGCTACGCAGTAATATCCTGGCCGAAGGTAAACACAGCAATCTCCCGTGCAAACCTGCAACTTTAACACCGCTTACGACAGGATGATAATGGTGTAGTTTCAGCTGTGAGATGTAGACAGCTAGCCTGCAAGCTAACCAATCAGCTATGTTAGCCAAGTCTCGCTGGAAAGGTTGACACCTGCAAACAGCCAGCCCTTGAGCTCATGTTGCAAATACTAAGCTATTTAACTGACAACTATTAACTAATAGAAACCTGTAAGTAAGTTAAGTGAAAAATGAACATTCCTTTATCGGATACGTTGCAGACAGACGCAGAGTTTACGTTAGCTTGTTACAAACCAAAATTGTGTACTCTCGCCTCTTTCAAGTTGACATGTCTTGTTTTCAAACACATTACACTATACTACCTTGAAGGTCCCATGCTGTTACACAACGATGAAACGTCGCTATAAACTCAGATGTTTCAATCATATTTTACTGTGAGAAATTAATATTAATGCTATAATTGGGATGATAACTTTTACTGTTTTGATCTACATGAATTATAAGGTCCAGCCCTGAAGGCTTCACGTCAAGCTAATGTCAAGTAGCTAACTAGTAAACCAGTTGTAACGGCTTTGTTACACAGTATGACGTTACGTTAGTCACCAAATGTGCCAGTATAGCTATGTGTTAACAGTATTGTGTATAATTAACAAGATAACACCAGGATTTCTCCACAGTGTTTTAACGTTAGCACCAGTTCATTCTAACTATGTGGATGTAACGTGAGCCTGTCCTCACTCCCCGGGGGGAAAAAAATATTAAAAAAAAAAAAAAAAAAAAAAAAAAAAATTTTGGTTTTTTTTTTTTTTTTATAAAAAAAAAAGTTATAAAACCCCACTGTGGATTTTTTATGAGTTTAAGGCCACACAACCAACTCAAAGTTAACTGAGCATCCTGGAAATGACAAGTTTGCTCAGAGCCACACTTCACGTGAGGAGGAGGAAAAGATGGTCAACGTAATAGCTCTTCATCTGAAATGTAAGAAACGGCTCTCCGTGCTCTGCAGTCTAACCGATGCTCCCGGGTTACCATCGGGCTCCTGTCCTGTGCTTACCTCCCCGCTGCTCGAGTCACTCGATTCCCCCAAAACATCCCGAAATTTCTGCAGGTTGCTCCCGATAACCGAAGAGACCTGTAGTGCAGCATCAAATCCGGGTCCGAGCCCAGTTGCGTTAGGGTGGGCTCCCGAGACACTCCGCAGAGAGGCAGTAACCCTAATTCGGCCCGCTCTCCTCCCGGTACCGGAGTTGCAGCTCCCTCCGGGCCGAGCGGGGAACCGCCACCGACAGCTGTGCGCCATTTTACACTCTCTGCCTGTCTGCCCTGCGATCAGAGATACCTCGGTGGGCGGAACCCTAACCCAGCACTCCACATAAACAACCTCTACCACAGCGCTCTGCTCTCACTGGCCGACACGTCGTTATGCAGGTTGCGGGGCGGAACTGAAGAAACCCCGACAATGCATTTTCTCAGCGGCCCTATTCAGACTCTGCATGGCTGAATCCAAATCAGGTTCAGGGGCTTTGCCCGGGAAAGAAGCCTCGCACTTGAATCACAAGGAAGGACAAGACCGTTAGTTTGCGGTGCAGTTAACGTTACCTAAACAAGGAGAGTGAGAATGTTTTTATAAGCTGCAGGCAAACTATAAGATGACGCAATACAAACTACGACTGAAAAAGCAATATTTTATGCTGCATATTGTAATAATTACCTGCATTTATGTATTAGGGCAGGGGCGTTGCAATGAATTCTGCACCCCAGGGAAGAGCATTGCTCTGCTGCCCCACTCCCAACAACACCACCCATACTAACCACTTTTTACAAGAGAAATTGTCTTTTTAAAAACTGCTGCGAAAATGCAGAGTTGAAGAAGGTCTACCCTGGGCCTGGTCACCAGGCACTCACCTGCAAGCTCTCCAGGTAGGGCTTTGGGACAGGCCCCAGCTTCTGATACAGTTGAGATCCCTCAGAAAGTCGCAAAACCTTAAAGGCTTTTGAATCACTTTTATTCTGGCATCTCACTCTGGGTGGGTGGATCAATACCCAAAGTACTGATACTCCCCAACACTTAATCTTGTTTTGAGAATTAATAGGATTGATATGAAAAGAAAAATATAAGTTATTTGGGGTTATTACACATGCACATGTCAAATTAATTAACACAAATTAACCATTACTACAAAAGACAATTTAGTTCGGCTACCACCAAGCACGTGCAAAGGGTAGATTTAAACTAAAGTTTAATTATATGTAATAAATATAACAATGATTATAACCATGAGCATGTAAAAATAGTCAATTCATATATGAAAATGTATATAGTACAATGGAAAAGTAAGAACGAAAAGATGAAGACTATACAATCCAATAACAATTGTGTAGTTCCACCTGAAATTGTTTCTCAATACTCATTAATAGAAACAGCTAGTTGTTAAAATAAACGTTTAAGTTCACGATGTTAACTAGATTTGCAAGTTACAACCAGGAACAGCGCCATGCACAGTGACACCGAGACCGAAAAGTGGCTGATGGTATGCCACTAGTGGTACAATGGCATAAGCCAATCATATAAACCTTCACGCCATGGAACATTAACCAGGAATATTTATGGCATATTATTTATTATGCACCATAAATAGGCTACTTTAAATGAGTAAAGGGTTACAATTTGGCAAAAGCCCAGTCTATATGGGCATAAGCCGCAACGGTGGCTAAGCTAACAATAGCCATGTTAGCTAAGGCTAGCTCTAGTATGAACTTTGGGTACATCATCAAGGATATATTATATAATTTAGTGGCCTACCACTTTCAAGCGGAACCTGCTGTTAGGAAACGGAATGTGCCGGTGGAACGCACGTGGCATACCGCAGTACTGAGCAGCATAAGTAAAGAATTTAGTTGCTGAGCTTGCCTGACATAAAGACATCATTACTATACAAGCTGTTTGGAAATGACTTGGAGACATAATATAGCAAGTTAAGAACCCTCAAAACTGATAATTATTAAGTGTGCTACACAAACCTAAGACAGTTGATATTATTAAAGGAGGATAAAATATTCTGATATTGTCCTTTAGACAAAATATTTACCTTAACCTAGGGATGGGGGAAAAAAAATCGATAACATCATAGTATCGCGATATTTTCCGTGGCAATACTGTATCGATACACAGACGCCAAGTATCAATCTATTATTATATATGTGTTGGTCAGTTTGTCAGCTTGGTAATCCATTTTGCAGCAATAAAATTGAAGTGAGATGAACAAAGAGACATTTATCTTTTCAGATTAAACAGATGTTGACAAAGTTTCCTTTTGGGGACATAATTTGAAATTGGGAACAATTTGAAGTTGGAAAAAAAGTAATACATTGCAACGCATTGCAACATGTTTAAAATCACAATATCTTATCGAGACATCCTCTTTTTCTATTTGTTATCCATATCCAAATACACTAATTTTAAAAGTAAGTTGCGTTGGACTGAACTCTGTCATATTTCTGAAAGAGAACATAAAAATGTCTTATATAACGCACATTAGTTTTATTTTTTAAAATCATACTGTACATCCAAAATAAACATTTTTTAATCACAATTAAAAACAAAAATATTGCATTATAATTTAACCCATGTAATCATTCAGGTGGTAGATAGTCAACATACAGTATGAGGGCATGCCAACAAATACATAATCTTTCTCTCACATTTTGCCATTTTATACAACCACATGATTTTGAATTAAAACTATTTAATTCAAAAAGCTACTCAAAAACAGGTCATCTTTTTTCTGATCTTCTTTCTTTTATATTCTACCCACAGCTCCCTGTATACCCTAAAGAAACAAACTCATAATTATGTCTCTTAAGAGTATGAAACAAGTCAGAACCTCATTCGCTGACATTTACGGCAAGGCTCTTGGTGTCAGGCACCGATTCTATTGATCATTTGTTTGCCCACATGTTAATACACTATGCTTGCACACAACAAAAAAATCTGATTAAAATTGTAGATCAGGATACGTCAGTTAATCTGGTGAATGTTAATTCAAAGGATAAGAATGATTATTATACACTCTGCCGGTCAAACATTATTGAACACCCTATATTCTGGCTAATTTGTTTTTGTTCAATCACAAGAAATGTGGTCATTGTAAAGAACTTATAATTAAACAAAACAGAGGTTGATATGATTAAATCGAGAAAATATTGTGATTTTTTAATCTTATTGGAAATAAACTAGCCGGAATACATTTTGGAAGCTCATATTTCGATTCATTTATTGAAGCCATTCAGCTCAGTCAAAGATGAACCAAACAAATCAGGAAATGTTTAGACTTGCTGTCTCTACATTTTTATGAAAGCTAGGCATTGAAGATATATTATGAAGTATGGCTCAGCAAATGCATGGCTTATTTTTCACGTCAGATTTAGTGAGTCCAATTTAGGTGGACAGTTAAGGAGAAATTTTCAGAACATTTCAAGAACAGCCACCATGTTTTTTTCCAGTTTGAACAATCAACATTTGAAATAGAAAGCAGCTTTTTGATAGCATCTTCTTGCCTTTTTGGGCCAGGATCAGTCATTTTGTAGTCATGATCCACTGCTGAGTTTCTTAAAGAAGCACTTCACAGATTTGACACATTAGTCAGTTTACTTGTCAAGAAAACAATTGCATTATGTCATCTGTAGCTCTAAAGGGAGCTTTCTAAAATCGGAGACAATATTTAATTTATAATTTAAATTGCCAGCCAAAATGTTATTTTTAAGGACTACACTTTAATACTACAGCTTTTTGCTTTCAAGATGCCCATCACACTACGTCAATTAGTATTAATTTGTAACCTAAACATGGCATACCTAACAATAGTGTCCATCAATGCCACACTCAATCAAGTGATTTTAGAATGCATTCTGGCATTTTTAGGTAGACTACATTTTCTTGTTATTGCATGTATTAAAGCCTAAAATGTGGTTCAAATTAGTGTAATTATTGTATAGTTACTGAAACACATTTTAAATCCTTATATCCAACAACCTATTAGTTAGCAAGCTCTCAGATCTTAATGAGGACTTTAATTAGTGCTTGGTTAAAGGCAGGTGCAATGAAGATGCGAAGATACTTATCTATATACGTATGTTAAAATACATAAAAAGTCTACACAGTATGGTTTTGTGCTTCAGGTGTCTTATTACAAGGAACAATATTTTGAACATCTCCAAGTAAATCTAGATTATTTCCACTAAAATAAAAGTCACACACAATTAAATTCAGTTTTACCTGTGCTTTGCCTTTAATCCCTAATTTTATTTACAATGCTGCTTGAGTTAAACCCAAAGTGCTGAAATGTAGGGTGTTCAAGAACGTTAAAAGGCAATGCATAATGTATTCTAAATTAAGGTGAAATCAAGGTCAAATCATAAACAATTCCATCCATTTTCTGCCTTAAGAGTTCCCAAAAATACTTACCTTGCAGTATAAAATCTGGTAAGGGCCAGGTGGTCAGGAGTTCATACAGTACAAGTCCTGTTGAAACAGATACTTCTGGCCACAGTTCCCATTGTAATAATAACTAATTAATACACAGTATTCAGGGAGAGAGGAACCAGTGCTTGTATCACCCTACTTATGTTACCATAGGGAATGATGGGAGTTGAACAGCTACTGTGTGGATTGGTATGGATTCTGACCACCAGCCAGTGGGCTACAGTTTGCCTGGACTGTTGTCACAGAGAGAATCCACTGAGCGTGAAGGCTGCATGTAAAGGCTAATGCAATGTTAGTCTGACTGGAGGAGTCAGAAGAAATCCACAGAGGCAAGCACACCATGGATTAGCCAAGAAGCAGAGGAGCACGCGAGATGTGAGCCGGGAAAAGAAAACAGGGATGCAGTCATTTTTTATCACAGCGAGGGATCACGGCTAGCCACTGGGTCCCAGCTGCAGCCTCTCCTGCTTATGCTTATCCAGCCACTGTAAGATCTGCTGTTTGAGTTCCTCGTTTGGCCTGATCTGGTCCATGGTTAGGGGACTGCGGTTGAAAGGGTCTGTCTGGTCACTGCGAGGAGGACATAATTAATAAATGGTTACTTATTTTACTCCTGCACACCAAGTTTTTGGTGTATACATCTCATTCACAATTTTAATTTCTGACTATACAGTAATAACATTTAATCAAATTACATTAAAGACACATATATCCCAACTACTCTGCTTAAAAAAAAAAAAAAGAGACAAATAACAACAATCAATGCTTTATAGAAAGTAACCAACCTGAGGAGATGCCTTGCTATAGTTGAGCGGTCAACTGTGACATTTGAGGAAGGGAGAAGAACAGGATCGAGCATCAGAGTAGACATGATGGGATCCAAGAACTCATCTGGGGCATCTGCATACGTCTCCTCTTCCTGCTGCTGTCTATCTGCATGGGACTAAAACAGAGGCACAATGACAAAAACGTTTTCAGTGTTTCCACCTGTATTCACCACAGTGAACACTCAATAGGTTCATAAAAACAGTTTCCAAGTCAAATGATACCTTTATTTTATCAGCAATGAGTTCAAAAGCCACAATCATGTCCCCAGGCTTGTTTATCTTCTTCAGTACCCTAACTGTTTGAGAGAAGAGGGTAGGAGAGTAGGATCGTCCATCCTTTGGGACAGTAGCACAGAAATTCTCCTCATCACTGCCAAAGACAGAAACAAACTTTGTTTTTTAAACTGGAAACCACAATAGTGATCGTACTCAGCTATGTGCCACTGTAATTCTTCTCCAGGGGATATGGCACCAATAAAATAACGCTAAATGGTTTTGTGTTACAGTTTATTTCATAATTCCACAAAGAGTTGTTAACTTACCCCAGATTCAGGTAGATGGTGCAGATGTCAGAAACAAGCTGCTGGGGCTTGAAGTCAAACTCACTGAAGTCCTTGACTTTAAGGGCACCCATTTTAGGACCCACCAGGTGCTGCAGGAAGTAATTCAGCATGGAGATTATCCTCTCAGCCAGGAAGGGGTGCACAAAGATCCCCTTGATCTCTGGAAATGAGGAAAATGATAAGAGAGAAACACACATGAGACGGATTAAGACAAACTTTTAATTGGTGAATCGATATGAAGAATCAAATCTTTTCTGCCTCACCTGAGGTGAGGAAGGCCAGTGTGCCGATGGTCTCATTAGACATGATGTTGTGGAAGCGTCCCAGCTGTCCAAACATCTGCAGGCTTGACTCCTTCTCTCTTCGAGCATCGGGGGCCAGGCCTTCCCACTCCCCTCGATCCCGCTCCAACTGCAGAACCTTGATTTTACTCAGGTACTACAAGATAAAATGTTCACTTATTTCTTTTGTTGGGCTAATGACTGACTACTACTAAAAAAAACACAGCTAAAATAATAAACAAGTTACTAGTCATGAGGATTTAAATTAATTTGCATTTTTGGCAAGCAAGTTTGTGTCCCCATAGTCAACCAAATCTGTGCCAGATTCCCTCCTTGTGCAGTGTTTTCCCTCGGTGTGTGGAAGACTTAGGTGCACGTATTTGGCGGGGGGTTGTGGGGTCCTCCCTCAAGAAAATGTTAAGTTTTTCAATAAAAAGAAATGCAATTTGACATAATTTTGGACCATTATTATTATTACTAGAGGTCGACTGATTCATCGGTTTTGCCGATTAATCGGCACCGATAGTTGATTGGTGAAACTATTGTTATTGGCAAAAATCCATACCGATAGTTTTTTCTGGTTGCGTCCGTTGCTGGAGCGGCTGAGAAGCGCGCGCTGTCATTCATTACAGAGTACGCGAGAGCTGAGAAGGGTCTGCTGGCATCATGCATTACAATAGCGGCCTCTAGAGGCGAAATAAAAACTATCACTGATGCCTCGTGTTTATTTTCGACACGTGTTACTGCGCGCTGCACGGAGAGCACATGCTGTGCGGAGAAGGCTGACATCAGATGCACGTTTAAAGCATCGACAGCAAAAAGGTATGTATACAGTACATTTTGTCATATCATTATAAAGTTATTAATTTGTTGAATAGATGCTGCATTAGTAGAGAAAGAACAGTACAGTACGTTTGTTTGCTTTCGAGGCTGAGATGACGCTAAACATTAGTAGTAGGCTAACTTACCTCAAGCGGTTAAAACACTGACAAAAATAAACGCAAGTCCGACCCAAATGGATCGTCCACGATCCCAAACGGCACCTCTGATTCATATTTAGATAATTTAATAACAGTTAAACGTAGAGACTTACCGATTGCTGCAGCTAAAAGCTAAGGTTATCGGCAAATACGGCCCAACCTAGCTATCGGTATCGGTAAAATCCACTATCGGTCGACCTCTAATTATTACCACATCTGTGTCTAAAACGTTGGAAAAGCTTAAAAAGGCTCAAAGACAAAACTTGATAAAGATGTCCAAAGGGGACCAATATGGGCTGAAATATGTGCCACCAGAAACTGAATTTGAATAATTTATATTTGAATTTGAATTGCTAAACTTGAATAATTGCATTGAAAAACTGAATTTGAATCACATAATTTGAAATTGTATTGTTTAATTTGAATCATTGCATTGAAAAATTGAATCTGAATAGTATAATTTGAAATTGAATTTATTCGTTTGTAACTGAAATCCAATAAAATTTGATCTTCACTGAAAATTCAACACTCTATATATTCTCACATTCAGTTCTCACTATTCAGATTCAGATCAGCAAATTCAATTTCAAGTTACTGAGACAGACATCCGGGTACTTGGAGGATGAAGGAAGAGCAATCGAGCGCAGATCAATAGGTAGAGTTCAGTGGCGCAGGATTAGCACTAAAGATGCCAAACTGTTTTTGGATGTTGGAACGAAAGAAATGACAAAAACCAAACAGCAAGGGATAACAGTTCACAGGTGAGGATGTGTTTTATGATATATGTGCCGCCTTGGACCTGCAATCTGAGCTCCGGCGGCAGCGGGAGGTGGAGAGTTCCATGGCCGGCGACAGCGTCTCTTTCCCCGGGCAGGAACACCGGCGTGCTCGCTGCCGCGCGGTCCCCGCTGATCCAGATCGGACCGTCCAAAGACAGAGTGGTGATGCGCAGGATCTATCACGTAGTCCAGGACGACCTGTATGTAGATTTCGGTGGAAAGGTTCCACTCGTTTGCCGGGGCCCGGAGAGAAGCTAAAACGGGGCAGCAGAGTCCGTTTGCGGCTGCAGGATCTGGAGCTCACTGCCCGCTTCCTGGAAGCCAAAACCGACACCACGCTGCTGGAGGCCCGGGCCGTACTGCTGGACGGCTGGAGAGAAGGGAAGCCCGGGAGAACTAGAACCAGGACTCAGCGGAGCGGACTGTCACAGCCTGAAGTTTAAATCGGAGGTTTCCTAAAGGGAGTCTGGCGGGACTCGGACTGTGGACGACGAAACCTGATTTTATGTCTCGTTAAATAAATAACTACATGCAGAAATAAATGAATGAATAGTGGATGAGTGAGCCTGGACATTTCAGTCTGTTTAAACCTCACTTTGAAGCAGAACCTCTTAGTTCAGAAGGGTGAAGTTTCTGTTTGGACTCAGATCTGTGAACTGATTAGTCTCTTTGTTTTGTTTGTTACTGCACATGATGATAAAGCTACACTTTTAAATCACAAACAAAACTAACTTTAATATGTATATAAACGCTCTAAGGAAGGAGACACACGATCAGATATTAGAGTTGATTAAAAATAGACTCATAATTTACTATTTTGCGTTTTAATGTGGAAACATCTTGTATAAACTCAGGGGACTGGCTCTTACATCACATTGTATTGCAGGCTTGCTGATGTACAAAGTAAACCAATGCAATTAAAATGTTGAAATTAATTATCACGTAATTTTAAATATGGATAGTCACACTATTTTGCATGCAGCAGGCTAGGCTAAGGTAAGTAGCGATAGTTCATTTTAAGTTTACTTAAGTGGAAGAATGTGACTAATAAACCTAGGCCTACTAACACCAGGCATTACATTTTGAACATTGTTAACAGGTAGATTATATTATCTATCAGTCTCTGGGTCAAGGCGAGGCTGTGCTCCAAAACGTATGTGCTGGCCGAAGAGGAGTCCTGTGTATCTGCGCCACTGAACTCTACCTATCGATCTGCGCTCGATTGCTCTTCCTTCATCCTCCAAGTACCCGGATGTCTGTCTCAGTAACTTGAAATTGAATTTGCTGATCTGAATCTGAATATGAGGATATATAGAGAGTTGAATTTTCAGTGAAGATCAAATTTTATTGGACTTCAGTTACAAACGAATAAATTCAATTTCAAATTATATTATTCAGATTCAATTTTTCAATGCAATGATTCAAATTAAACAATACAATTTCAAATTATGTGATTCAAGTTCAGTTTTTCAATGCAATTATTCAAGTTTAGCAATTCAAATTCAAATATAAAGGATTCAAATTCAGTTTCTGGTGGCACATATTTCAGCCCATAGACCAACTACAATCATTAGATCTGAACGGCTCGGGTGCTGCACCTAAGCCTTATAATTGTAGGGAAAACCCGGTGCTGAAATGTCCAGGCTCACTCCTCCACTATTCATTCATTTATTTCTGCATGTAGTTATTTATTTAACGAGACTTAAAATCAGGTTTCGTCGTCCACAGTCCGAGTCCCGCCAGACTCCCTTTAGGAAACCTCCGATTTAAACTTCAGGCTGTGACAGTCCGCTCCGCTGAGTCCTGGTTCTAGTTCTCCCGGGCTTCCCTTCTCTCCAGCCGTCCAGCAGTACGGCCCGGGCCTCCAGCAGCGTGGTGTCGGTTTTGGCTTCCAGGAAGCGGGCAGTGAGCTCCAGATCCTGCAGCCGCAAACGGACTCTGCTGCCCCGTTTTAGCTTCTCTCCGTCCGCCGGCAAACGCAGTGGAACTTCCAGCCGAAATCTACATACAGGTCGTCCTGGACTACGTGATAGATCCTGCCGATCACCACTCTGTCTTTGGACGGTCCGATCTGGATCAGCGGGGACCGGCGAGGCAGCGAGACGAAGCGGTGTTCCTGCCCGGGGAAAGAGACGCTGTCGCCGGCCATGGAACTCTCCACCTCCCGCTGCCGCCGGAGCTCAGATTGCAGGTCCAAGGCGGCACATATATCATAAAACACATCCTCACCTGTGAACTGTTATCCCTTGCTGTTTGGTTTTTGTCATTTCTTTCGTTCCAACATCCAAAAACAGTTTGGCATCTTTAGTGCTAATCCTGCGCCACTGAACTCTACCTATTGATCTGCGCTCGATTGCTCTTCCTTCATCCTCCAAGTACCCGGATGTCTGTCTCAGTAACTTGAAATTGAATTTGCTGATCTGAATCTGAATAGTGAGAACTGAATGTGAGAATATATAGTGTTGAATTTTCAGTGAAGATCAAATTTTATTGGATTTCAGTTACAAACAAATAAATTCAATTTCAAATTATACTATTCAGATTCAATTTTTCAATGCAATGATTCAAATTAAACAATACAATTTCAAATTATGTGATTCAAATTCAGTTTTTCAATGCAATTATTCAAGTTTAGCAATTCAAATTCAAATATAAAGGATTCAAATTCAGTTTCTGGTGGCACATATTTCAGCCCATAGACCAACTACAATCATTAGATCTGAACGGCTCGGGTGCTGCACCTAAGCCTTATAATTGTAGGGAAAACCCGGTGCAAAGCCAATCTTTACCACCAATACATGCATTATTTTATTTATTTATTATTTAACTTATTTGCTAAAATCGGTGTAAAATTTGCATGTATGGATGATCTTACCTGAATAGCCTCATCCAGTAGGAAGATGGCATCATTCATCAATAAGTTGAGGAACCTGAGAAACAGAGGGGGATTCATGGCCTCCAGGTTCTCAGATGCATAGTGCGCCAAATGCTGAAACAAGAGATGTCAAACTAAATGAAGAGCACATTGGAATCAATCTGCTTCATAATCTACAGTTTCCCAATATAATCACCTGGTAAACCATGCATGCCATGCATGTTTTTACCCTCATTCACCTTCTTGCCTTTACACTTATGGCTATTGTGGCCAATGGCCAATGCCTATCTCGGCGTGTATTGAGTGAAATGTAATAAAACATCCTGGACAGTTAACCAGTCCATCGCAGGGTGTTTTCTTTCCTCTCCCAATCCTCCCTACTACTCCTCTCCCAACAGAAAGCAATTTGAATGAGATGTGGTGAGAGTGAGGAAAAATGGAGGCCTTCTGGAGGAGTTTATTTGCTGCTCACCAAAAATCTATGTCTGCTATTGATGATAATACACTGTATAGCCGATTAAGATTTTTATGTACATTCACCACAAAATATAAATTCCCTACTTCTGGCGCCCTTGCTCGGACCACACCCATCTTCGAACTCAGCCTTTGTTTTAATCTCAACTACACACCTGTAAAGTTCCGTGCCTGCATCTTGCAAGGTTGTGACAATTGCGGTGACAAAATCTGTCCACAGACAGAGACCACATTTAAGGTGAAAACAATACCAGTGTTGCGGTTATGGCTAGTATTTAAACCTGCCTCTTATATCTTTTTAAGTTGGAGGCAAATTTACTACAACCAAATAAATTCTATCTAATATATATATATATATATATATATATATATATATATATATATATATATATATATATATATATATATATATATATATATATATATATAAATAAGATATAATCTATATATTAGATAGATTTTTTTTTTTTTTTTTAAATAGAAGTTTTCACTATCTTAAATTTTGGAAAAAGTTTACACAGATGAAAAATGTCAAAGACACCAGTTTCTTATTACCTTGACACTGTCTCTGTAGTTATCTTTACCCCACATGTACTTGAGAATGGGATACATGGGTCTTCTATAGTTGAATTTCTGTTCAAACTGATGAGGATCACCTGGGAAAAAAAAGATGAAAACTAAATAAAATCAAACATTGCAAACTTCTATTTGTTTTAACTTCATGCAGCTTTTCACTTCATCCCCTTATCTTGAGGATTATCTTAAACACACAAAAACAAACAAACCTTTTCACCTGACTAGAAAAAGACCCCAAATGATCCAGTTATATAGTTTATTTTATTTCTTATTGTGAATGCTGTTGTGACGTTTGAATCAAAGATGGCCTTTAATCAGGTTCTTTATACTATTTTCAAGTGTGCATACTTGTGATAGCACCTGGTAAGCAAGCTGAATGTGGCTACTAGCAGTAGCAAGTACATATTTTTGAGGAATACAATACCTGTGAATTCAATGTCTACAAATACAGCGATGAGGGCCTCAGCCAGCTGAGGTGCATGTCTATAGGAGCAGAAGACTCTCTCTCGCTGGAACACAATTGGCTGAGCAGCACCAGGAGCTACCGGCTCCATGTGGGGCATCACCGCCTCTAAGACCTCTGCAAGCTTTGCTCTTAAATGAGGGTTCTTCATCCTGTTGTAGATACAGAACAGGAGGGATTGAAAAAAACATTTGCACCATTCAAGCCCTCTTGGGCCTCACAATTTTCCCTTTCATCCGACCACGATCACTGACATGATAGATTAAGTCATGTACCTCTCTACGTTGCCCATGAAGACAGTGATGAAGTTAAGAATCTGCTCCAGACTTTCCGCAGAAGTCTCCAAAACATCGTCTGCGAATCGACGCAGGAAGATGAAAAAATCTCCCAAGTTCTCTGCAAAAAACTCTGACAAACAAAAGGCATTCTTGAGTTATGACTATCCTATGAATGAATGTTCAGCATGAATGAATAATTTTACTACGAGTGACTAACCACCAACCCACAACTAAGAGAAATTACAGTCTAGACTCCCCTAAACCCCTTGGTTCAGTCTGACAATCAAAGATAAAGTTTTGCTTTTTGTTCCCCCTGTATTTGTAGTGTAGAAGAAGATCTGACCTACCTGGTACATAGCAGAGCACAGTATTCTGTAGGGAGGGCAGGGGAAAACTGAGTGCTACATGTTCAGGGCCCTGGTTCCCCAAACCAAGCTGAACCAGCAGAGCAGCCGTGGAAGCTTGAAGGTTAAGGCAGCATTGCAGCATGGCAGGCTGCGTGGTGGCAGCTTTGGTTGACAGGTAAACAATCATCAGACGCTCAAACTGCTCCAGGAGCTGCTCCGACATTGGGTTGCCCGTTCGCTGGGCCTCCTGCCACGTCACCTGGAGCCGGTGGAGAGACTGGTTCATCTTCACCATCTGCTCATGGAGTCTGAGTCACAGGTGCATGGACACAAACAGATAAAGACAATACTGGTTAATGCTGACATATGGTGTGAACATAAGGGACATACAGTTCAGTACACTACATTTCTGCAGGATCTGTGAAACAGAACTTTTTAACTTCTTAATGGAAGATTTGTTGGTGCTTGTTCAAAGTTATGTACCTGTGGAAGCCAAGATGCAGGGTGAGTTGTGTGAGGACGAGGTTTTCAGTCAGCAGGCTGTAGGATTGTGCAGACTCCACCGGCTGCTGAGGGGGCACAGGGATCAGACAGGTTTCCTTGTCGAGACCTGGTGTAAGACATTGGGGATCATTTAGGCATGACATGTAATGTATACTCTTGGAAAATCCTACTGCTATTAATAGAACTGCTATAAAAAAAACTTACTAAAGCAAAACAAATACCAGAGCTGATGTACTGTAAAACTTCAAATAATAGCCGAGTCCCAAATAGACGCCTGTCTCTTTTAAACGCCTGGTGTGACAACAGATTTGGGTAAATAAAGGCCGATCTCAAATAGAGGCCTGGTCTGTTTTTTTTTCTTTTTTTCGTGTCGGGTTGTATTTGATCTTTTAAAACCCGTCAGATCGTTTGTTCTATGTTTTGATTTGATTTCACGTGACAGACGCAACCGTTCATAAACGACTCATCACTATGGCAACATAACAAACAGGTTAACGAACTTTCTTTTAGTCTTCAGTTTTTCTAAATTCTCTCAATGCCACCATGGAGACAAAAAGAAAAAAGTATGATTTGACATTTAAGCTGACAGTTGTCAAATTTGCCGAACAAAATTCGGGAGAAGCAGCGGCAAGACATTTCTCGATTGATCCTAAGAGAGTGCGAGAATGGCGTAAACATAAAGCAGAACTGCAACGTCTGTCCGAGGAAGACGACAAAAGGGCCAGACTGCGAGGTGGAGGGAGGAAGAAGGTCAGTGAAGAGCTGGAGGTGAGCGTGTGTGAGTGGATCCACAGCATGCGGGCAAAGCATCTCAGAGTCTCACGTAAAATGATCAGGGCCAAGGCAAAAGAAGTGTATGCAACAGTGAGTGACGGCAGGGATGAGGAGAGATTTACTGCGAGCGCTGGCTGGCTGGACAAATTCCTGAAGTGCAACGACTTTTCAGTCAGAAGACGCACAACTGTAGCCCAGAAAGACGCCAAGCACTTCACTGAGAAACTGGTGAATTAAAGGCCTGTCTCTTATAGACGCCTGTCTCAAATACAAGCCGGTGCATTTTTCGGCGATTTGTGTAAATAGAAGCCCGGGCTATTATTTGAAGTTTTACGGTATTTAAAATGGTAAAAGGGAAGGGTTTTTTTTGACGGTCATTTTCACATACCTGTTGCGTGCACGTTACGGTTGCGTCTCTCTTCTTCGCTCAGCTCTTTGAGGGCGCAATAGGTAGGGTTGAAGGTGAGCAGTTTGGCCGATCGCGGCCTGCAGAAGGGCTGGCACAGCTTCAGTAGTGCTGCACCCAAGTTTAAAAAGAATGCATCTGAAGCATACATCTGGAAGAAGATCTCTGGCATCTGATTGGCCCATATCTTGGCCCGACCAGCGTTTGCCTGCAGACAGCTGCCCAACCACGTGAGCAGCAAGTGGCGTGTCTCATCAGACCGCTGGAGCAAGTTTTTCAAGATCTGGTGCAGCTTGTCATGAAACTGACCCATGAACTGCAACACACGAGGAGTAAACATCATTAGGCATTTGTAGTTTGACATTCACTTAATGTTTATTTTTTCCAAAAAAAAAAAAAAGGCAAGCAAAACAATCAAACTAAAGAGAATCTGTTTACCTGGTGGATGTTGGCCTCCTGGACCTTTGTTTCCTGGGCGCTGGAGCGGGAGGGGTTCAGGAAGTAGCCATGTCCCTCCACCACACCTGGGGTTTTCAACAAGCAGGAGATACTCAACACTGCTCCCAGTAAGGTCTTCTGGTACTGCAAACCATTAGCTGGGTCTTTAGGCTGAATGTGTTCCACCAATACCTAGGATAGGGGTGGGGGGAAAAACTGTTAGAAGGATTTGAAAAGTTGGGAGCACAAAAAAAACAAACATGAAAAGTTTAGGTAGCACTGTGAAATATTATGCCATTACTGTATACCTGATTATGATTATGTGATTACTGTACATTATCGTAAATTACTTGATTAGAAGTGGGCAACAGTTGTTGTGAGTAGGCACATTTACGTTAACATTTGCAAACATCCCTGTGTGTCTCCTGACCGTGGCAATATCTTTATGGTGGCTGAAATAGAGCAGGACATCCAGGTAGGAGTAGAGGACAGGCTGGCACAGATCCAAGTCTTTGACGCGTCCCTGGAAAATATCAAACACTGGTACTATCACCTCCTCGAAGGTACGCACCTCCTGGTCGGAGAGCAGGCCAGCAATGGCCTCCTCCACAAACTCAACCACCTCCTCTGGCTCTGAAACACAGCGACTTTGTAAGAAACTAAGAAGACAAAACTCAAAGCAAAAACTTTTCAAAGACAACAAGAGAAAAATAAGTCAAATACGCGAGAAAAGAAACAGTCCTGAACCTACGTGCTCCACTGAAACCTTCCAGCAACAGGTCCAGAAGCTGTTCGTAGATATTCTGGCTGATGTAGATCTCTGGGGTGAGCAGAACCGTCCGTGTGTTGGAAACTGTTAGGTTCTTACAGCGAACGGCAAACGGCAGTAACTTATCTGGTACCTTCGTCACCTAATGCACAGATAATCAAGTCACTGAATTATGGAAGAGCATGGGTTATTTTTATGTTCCAATTACCGAGAATAGTCTATTAACAGCTGGTAATCTCTGAAAATAAGGCTACAATTACAGTCCTGTAGGAAAAACTTGCACCTCTTCTTTGGCCCTCTGGTAACAAGCAAAGAGGTAAGGGATGGCACACTTCTCTCCAGCATCACGGTCAGCAGACAGGTTAACAGCACTGCATGACGTCATGTAGATGAGGTGGTTTCCTGGCTCGAGTACCAGCAGACGGTTAAACAGAGCCTGGAGGACACAAATCACCAGTTATAACAAACATTTAGTGGTTTATTGAGATGAGGGAAACAAGACATAGGAAGAATAGAGTGATAACATTTTAAAAAAAACACGTTGTTGACATCTGACCTGTTCTATGTTGTCCATGTCCAGCCAGTCCTGTCCATCCAGATCAGCAGCCATCTCCTCCAGGTAAACACAGCGAGGGGGGATCCCATTACCTCCTCTCATACTGGGGTCACCTAGGGGTGAATAAAACCATTGTCCTTAAAATAAAGTCTGCTCGAATCATATTACACATAACAACCCAGGAAGTTTAAACCACTCCAAGCAATGAATACTGGATTAGTTGTAGTTGAGAAAATAATCAACAGCATTAACATCAAAATTAGAATAAATAAAACACATAAAACTCTTGTTTATTTCCAACTGAGGTGGCAGATCACAGTGGGCAAGGTCTTTGTATAGTCTTAAGGGGTGGTGAGTCATTTGTTGCAGTACTTACAGGAAACTTAGAATTTTACTTTCAAAACAGATAGAGCCATCCAGAACACCTAATTTAGGTACATGATCAGACATCTGTCTGTCTGTCTCTTCCAGGTTGAAGCAAGTATCTCAGGGAAAAGTGGTTTACTGGTAATGTAAAAGGGTCATCATGGATTATATGACCTGATTCTGCAACCCCATCTAACACCCAGGGTTTTACACTGGTCAACTTTGGTATTAAAGGGTTACACAGAAACTATTGTCCAGTGTTTCCCACACATAGCCTAATTCGTGGCGGTGCGCCACAGAATCAACACCAGCCACCGCATATTGCGTTTCGCTTTTTTTTTAACGCTATTTAAAACACGCAGCATATTTGTTCAGCTGCATCCTTTCCCTGCTCTCCCTCTGTCACTCTCTCACGCACGCAAGCACGCACGCACGCACGCACACGCACACGCGCACACACACACACACACACACACACACAGCCCCTCCCCTCCGTGCACACCACAAATTGCTTTCTAATCTGTGGGAAACACTGGAGTCACTATAGAACTGCTGCTGATTTACTATAAACATATAGCTACAATAAGTTAACTCAATATTGCAGAAAGAAAAATTACTGTTGTATGTCGTCTATCCTCTTTCCAGTGTTAGAAACAAGAACAAAGTGACAATTTTACTGGTGTCCAAACTGAAAAGCCCTGTTAAGCAACACAAATGGAACTACTACAGTTGCGGACCTGTTTGTGTGTTACTACAGGGTAGCTGCCATTGACTTTTGATATTTGGGTAATGTAGGTAGAACGTCTTGTATGTGCAGTATGTGGATATACAGTAATCAGGGGTCTTTGAATAAGCCTATATAACACTCGTTTTTCATCCTTTTAGGTTGTGGACAGAAACCAGACTAAGGCCAGGGTCAGTCATTGACCAAAGCAAAACATATGACAAAGCTACAGAGACAATCTCGCTATTAGTGTAATTAAAAAATGTATGTTCAAAGTAAAAATCAGCTTGCACTCTACATTGTGCCATATGAGATAATGTGCATGTTTTGTTTTTTTAAGTACCCCATTTAGACCGACACTGTGACGGGGGTCAGACCAGCGTCTGGGATGTACCTAAATGGATCCCAACCTTTCTCCCGACAATGATTGGACACAAGTTGAAAGCTGCCTGGCTTTGCTGGTCAGGCATCTCTATTGGAGGTGAAGATTAATTCAATGATACTGATATTTAAATTTAATTTACGTAAAAAGTGAGAAAGAGAAAGAATGAAGAAGGAAAGAGAGATGGAGATGTATAAAGAGATAGACAAATCGAAAGAGCATCTGTGTGGACAAGAGAGAGAGGAAGCATGACTAAGGATAGAAAGAGAGAAGTTACACCAAAACTTAACCTTTATGTGGTAATTATTCAATGTAATTCACTGTAACTCTTTATCAATTAAGTGTTTGGAACTTTAATGCAGACTGGAGTTTAAGCTGTGACAGCTGTCTCATATTAATTGTTCCAACATATATTCAATAGACCTAATACTACACTCAAATGCTGTATGAAAGGGGTATACGTTACAGATAAAAGTCCGATTATTTCCTCCTTTTACTTACTGTTGTCCAGAGTAATGAGAAATATTCGCTGGATCATGTGATTGACATTGAGCTGTTCACACAGCTCCTGCCGGGACCGGAAGGAGCGGCTGATCTCTGCCACAGAGTCGTCATTGTCATCGACGCTGTCTGACACAGAGTTTTCCGACTCGGACTGGCTCTCTCCTGAGTCCTCCACTGTAATACAAGATACAGAGGGTAAGTATGACACATTAAAGCCAGACATTAGTATGACCTATACTTACAAGAAATAAAAAAACAATGATGCTTCTTTCTTCACAATTTCACTAAAATGACTTTATATATATTTGTTTATATACATTTTTACTTTGAGATCTCTCATAACTAGCACTGACTATACCTCTTCATAGAGGATTGTCGTAGCTCTAAAAACTTTACTTACGTGGTGGTTCAGCAGACGGCTCTGCTTTCTGGCCTGATGCAAATTGCTTGGCATCAGCCAGTGAGCTGAAGAGGGCAGCGAAGGGGTTGCAGGAGATATTCTGGTTGTTGTTGCCCTGGTCAGTCATCTCATTGGGGCTCAACACTCACTCCATCCAAGATCCCAGTCTTAAGGAGCGATGCGGACAGAACACCTAAGTGGCAATGGTACAAAAGATTAGTGAGCATATACATTATATTTCCACATAATCATCATCCTTTTCCATCATTGTCCCACTATCATCGTCACCTCAACCTTACAGTAAAATACAGAGCTGCACAACTTCAGCACCTTATCATTAACAGCTTGATAGCTTTTTATTATCCCTACATTCAAATTAACTGGAACTTGTGTCTCTAGGCCACCACATAACTCTCAACTGACATTTTTTTTACCAAATTAGGTTGCTACTTCAAATCAAAATGTGCCATAATAGTAGAGCTGCAAAGACTAATCAATTAATCGATTAGTTGTCAACTATTAAATTAATCACCAACTAATTTGATAATCGATTAGCCTAATCGGTTTGAGTCATTTTTTATGATTCAAAACTGATTCCAGCTTGTTAAATATGAATATTTTTAATTTTTCTTCACTTCTCTATGATGGCAAACTGAATATATTTGAGTTGTGGACAAAACAGGACTTTTGAGGACGTCATCTTGGGCTTTGGAAAACACTGATCGACATTTTCTGACATTTTCTAGACCAAACAACTAATCAAGAAAATTATCAGCAAATAATCAACATTGAAAACAATCGATAGTTTCAGCCCTACATAATAGGGGAGTTGTTTAAAGTTAGCATTATATTGAAAAGGTGCTTAAGGGTCGGTAAGGCATCTTCCTCTTTTTCTTTGAGGTTTTAAGGCAGATGGCATTCTTGATGTGGCATTACTGGCTCCAGGATTTAATGCCCCTCATTGCCCAGATCCTACAGTCCAGTTGTGCTCAAAAATCTTAACAGTCACATTCTGTCCTCATTTGAGGACAAACTCATTTGTGCAATTCTGCAAACATATCCTGTCTCTGTACCTCATATTGTCTGCATGTTATAAGGAGGACATGCTCTACTGTTTCTATCAGTTGACACTGATCACAATAAACTGCTGTATATTTTCCAGTAATGTAAAGTGTGCTGTTAAGATTACTGTTTCCTAGTTTCCATCTGCTCATTATTAGCTACATCCTCATTACAATGTCTTCATCTTCTTCTCAAAAAGTCAACATTAGATTGAATTTAATAGAAATGCCTTTTTTGGGGTGCCTGATCCTGATGTTTTTATTCCCGATTTATTATTTTCTTCCACACTAACGTTACGTATTTCCTCTCTGACGAGGTTAGAAACTTTTTGGAATGCCATGAAATGGGAATCGATAACATAACTAACGTTAAGCCTGCTTACAGTGAGGATATGGACTGGCTGTCATGTGTTGTCACGGTTACCCATCACTTCAGCTCTGCACCTTACAGTTATACTCGTGTTACTTTGTGGAGCTAGCTTTCCAACCAGCTACACAATTACGCTATTTCAAAAGTGTCATGTCACCCGTTACGCAAATAAGTTGCAGCTTTAGCTACTTGACGCTAGTTGGCTAACTAGCTAGCAGGGTTAGCTAGTAGCAGTGACCGTTCTGCATCAGTGCTAGTTAGCTAGCTAGTTAGCTAGCTAGCTAGCTAGCTAAGCTGTCATGGGGTCACCACGACTCTATTTCAGCATTGGTGTTATGCACTGTTAAATGGATTTTGCGTATTATCAGTCTAAATAATGTATACAAACGATAAAGAGGACTGTCCTACCTGTTTGGCGAGAAGAAGTGTGTGTTTTTGATTTAAAAAATTGCTTCTACGAAACCAGCGGCAGTTCCTCAGTGAATTGAAATTGTAAACGTCATCAAAACGAGACGGAGCGTCTTCTTTGCTGAGTAACTTTTTACAAAACATGAAAACATGACATGAATCTTCTGGAACCATTTGACAAAATGAGCAGACCACATCAATGTTCGTTTTATATCTTTTGTAGAAATATTTTGGAGGGATAAAAACGATAAATCGTTTTAAAAGTCACTTATTACGATTATTATTAATCTTTTTACAGGTCCGACCAATACCATGTAATCTTTTTTGGTCATGTACCCATTCTTGTATTTTTTTGGCTGTAGGCTATTTATTTGCCAATACATTAGCTCTGAATGTTCCCTCTTCTGTGAATAATGTTTGTCTTTTTATCTTACTCTGCTACCAAAGCAATGCAATGCTACATCTTCAATTTGAGCTTATTACTCAATCTCAAATTCATAAATCTAAATGTTACAATCACAAACCATCCTTTTTAATTTTTGGAAATGAAATCAAACTTTACATTACATCAATCCTATATTTTAAAAACAAGAAAGCTAAGAAACCCCTGAATTTATGTATCTTATATAACATTTTTATGAACTGATTTATAATTTCTGTCTATGTTCTGATCCCCTGGCATTTTCTGTTTTGTATGTTTTATGTTTACCATGTTATTTGTCAATAAATAAATAAAAAAAAACATGAAAACATTATGGAAAACGTTTTAGTAAAACAACTTCTCTGTGTGCCTGTATTATAGACAGTGAACTTATGCAACTCTAAACAAGAGCTGTAAAGATGAATCTAATATTTCTCACGTTTCAACTAGATTCGCAGTAAATATGTGTGGAAATAATTCTTGACGGTTGTGTAAGAAAGAAGGTAAGCTAATAGATAAGACACAAATTCACTTTTTATGGGAAGAAATAGGGAAAAGTGCATCTTCTTTTTAAAATAATATTTGAATAATATTTGTGAGATACAGACTTGACATTATGCACAGCATAAGCAATATATGTCAACTAAATTTAGTGAAAATTATTTTAACAAAATAATAAAAACACTTTGACTTATCTTTTTTTTCTCTAATGTGAGACTGCACTGGCTGTGTGAGGCTTCGTCTGTTGTTCTGTGATTTTTCTCTGACGTGTGCTGACCGTCAGCAGAGGGCAGCAGCAGACTGCATCTCTGACTGGCTCTCTCAATAAACCGGCTCAAGCTGTCTTGAGTTTTGCAGATGTGTCTGCAGTTCTGATGCTTGACCTCAGTTACATTCTTTAGTTGAATTATCTTTTGTAATTAGACTTTTAACATAAGCTCCCTTTAATCATTTTTGTCTAATCCTTTTAATAAAACGTGATGGTGCCAGTGTCTCCAATGTATTTGCTTTGGAATATGGAGTACAATGTCCTCATGCACTTCATATACTGTAGTTTAAAACATTTTAAAAATCTGTCTGTCTGGTCCTTCAATGTTTTCCATACTGCTACCAAACTCACACACAGTCAGCATTTCCCAATAAATTAATAAGGTAGTTAAATAGATTAAACCAAGACACCCAGTGATAATGTCAGCTTTTGTCATCTGATTTGATTGGTTTGATTTGATAATTTAAAAAGCACAGAGATTAGTCTGTGTGGAAAATGTCTTGAAATTCAGTGTCAAAGGAATTCAAATGAATGTTAGGTTTTCCCCAAAAAAACAGAGTATGTGGAATTTTGCAAGGCAGAAATATCATCACTGCTATTGATTTTTAACCTTTTTAATCACTGTGGATATAACAATGTTATGCTGTAAGGCAGTAAAATGGAACTCTAACCCTGTAAATTAGATGTTTGCAATTACTTTTCAATAAAAACTATAAAAATCATGTTAGCTCTGTGATTACATGTGTATCTACTGTGTAGGCTGAGGACAAATTTATATGGCAGCAACACCAAGAAATGTCTGAAAAGGAGATAGAATATTTTCTAAAGGCTTTGTTGATAAAGTGCATCTCCAGTATTTGTACTAATGACTTCGAACAATGCAGACATTTTCAATTGGTGTATTTGTTAACATTCTCATTATATGGTAATTCTGGGGCCAGTGCTGCATTTTCATATAGATTTTGATGCTGTAGAAAGTTAGTTATACCTATCTAAATTTAAGACATTTCTTTAGTTCTCTGTTATATTGTGTTTTCCTGATCAAATTCTCTGATAATACAAAGTAGGACGAAGCTAGAAAGACAGGTAAAACAACTACTACTCTAGATCTAGGTCACCTTGAGTAAATATTGCTCTGAACTAAGTAGTTTTCTAACATAACAGCTTTAAATGTTTGTTACACAGCTTTAAATGTTTCTTATTATTGGTCGAGCAGTTATCTTGTCCAGATGCGTTGTCAGCTGCCCGATTCTCTCTTCATTTAGTTCATCATAATAACATTCGGAACACAAACGCTTAAAAACACAAAACCTGAAAGGATTATCTGATGCTTTATGAAATGATCCAGTAATCATTCCAGATGTGGTCAGTCAGACAGCTTATTAAACAACACAGCTCGTACTCAGCAGCTTTAATATTAAACACTGAGTTACAGAACATGCACATACATGTGTATGCTATACACAGACTCATACCATACCAAGTCATCATTCAGAGATCGAAAATGGAATTATAAAAAATAATAGCCATCTCAGTGTACATAAAGTAAAAACAGTGTTTCTTATACAATTAACATTTTTACATATTTAGCTTTTGAGCAAAGCTGACAGTAAAAAATGTAACTTCTCACATCAAACTTGGTTTGTAAAGACACAATTCAGCTTGATAACAAGTTGTTTGATCATTAACTTTTCTGACGGTGGGTCTCTCTCTTTGATCTGTGACATATGATAAATAAATCGGAACAAATACTCTCTACTGATCTACACCTACCATGTATACCATATTAACGTCCCAGACATAGACAGTCACAATATTACAAAATAAGGCACGATATTTACAGTCTCAAGCAAACCTAATAGTGTTCCAGGTTGTCACAGTTTAGATTTTAGGAAGGCTCAGCCTCTGAGTGAAATGTGTAGAAGTTAGTGCCTATTTACAAGTCTTTGTTCGCAGTGGCTTGGCTGTTCATCATTGAATAAAAAGTATCTTTATGACTGCTTTTCACCATACATGACGTACGGGAAGCTGCACTTGTGACTTCTCTCTGACCTATCCTCCTGGTACATCCTCTCCTGAGCACTCAAGGGGAAGGTATAGCACTCACTGTCCATTATTCGCCCCTTTCCCTCGTCTTAACCAGTCCCTCCAGGGGGATTGGGTTTTGCCCTGATCAGCATCTGAATTCCAGGTGGAGGAAGAGGAGGAGGAGGAGGAGGGCTGGCGTGTCCAGGTGGAGGCCGTCCTGCTGGTCCTGCGGAAAAAGGACATGCCGTTGGAGGTGGACTTTTTCTGAAGATGCTCCGACTGCTGCTGGGACCGGAGTTGCTGATTGATGATGATCTGGATGTCGTCCTGAGGAGAGGTGAGGAAGAAGAGGAAATGAGCAGGAAGTTGGAAGAGCAGGGACTCAACACCGTCAACACATGCCCTCATATCATGCAAACTCACTTACTTGCATACTACTCACTATACTACACAGTATAGTCATCTGACTGTATCAGATTTAAACACTGCTTGGTTGTGCAGAATGTGCCGTTATTGTTGCAGTTACTTTGTTTTGGTTCTGCTCAGTGGTGTTGTATGCATTCCTCTTGACAAGTATTAATCAATGTAAAGGAAAAAGGAGAAGTCTGGCAATATGTCTTATTGTCAACAAATCCCATGAAAAGACCAAAACCAATGATGAATTGATCAAACTAACAAGTGTTGTCTGTAGCCAAACCCTGAAAAACTGTAGCTTGTTCGACTGTCCTGTAGAGCGACATTGTTGTCCTAAAACTATTAAAAACACATCAATGAGGCACACAGTTGCACTGGGTGACATGTTCCTTCATTACAAAGAACATGGGTACTGTAGTTTATGCCGCTGCAGTAAATACTCAGAGATAGAGAGTATTGATTTGTTAACAAGAGAAATTTAGAAAATCAACAGCCTCATCCTCCAGGTGCTGAGGAGGTTATGTTCCCTAGGTTTTTTTCTTTTTTTTCTTTTTTTTTTTTAAAAACAAGAATGAAATGCAACAACAATTTCAGGGAATGGTCACAAAGCTTAATAAATGTAGCACATATCCTGCTTCAAACCATGGAGGGCTTAACATGTAATCACAAGACTAAAATAATACCATACTACTGTATGATAGTGTCCTCTGCCTACAATGAGTGTATGATGCCTGATTGCACTGCCTTCACAATCTACACTTAACGGTTTTCTCTGTTCCTATTAACTATTCTGCTCGGTGTATCTGATAAATGTGTGTGTATTTAACAGATTTAATTAGGGAATTGCATTTGTAGACCAGTTGATGCCAGTCAGTATCTGCACATACAAGTTATTTGTATTTGAAAAACTATGTTTAGGATTTATTCATCATTTCCATTTTGTATTAGAAATCAAACGGGATATTTTCAGTTATTATTAAGATTACTTTCATCTTTCAGCTAACCGACATATCTGCATTATCTTCACCAGCATGCTAGACCCTCCGACAGATGGCTCTGCTAGGCATAGTGACTCAGCAGCAGAAGGACTCGTTGACAGAAACACCTGCTGTTTATCTTCCTCCAAACTGACTGAGCTGAGAGAGATATGGCTGGGGCTGTCCCTGACCTCCCACCGAGGACACCAAACTGAGCTACATCCATTTCCTGTCTTGTAAAATCGTCACTAAAACTGCAATGGTGATTTTTCAAAAGCTATGATGCAGAGCTTAAGGGTGTAAATTAAATGTATTCCTGTTCATATTCGTGGTTTTCATTAGGCGGGAGATGTGCTTACAGATTCCAAGGTAGTTGTGACAAAGAGACAGCACCAGAGATGGTTTAAGGTGGTTAAGGATACAGTAGACTGGATGGGATGGACAAAAAGCTCTACAGAGAAAGGGATCTCACCTGCCAGGCCTCCAGTTCCTGTGACAACTCCAGTTTACGTTGGATGGCTTCTAATAACTGGTTGTTCAGAGACATCATGTCATTTTTACTTCTCACCAACTCAGCCTCCATCAGGTTTTTCCTACCAAGATATAATGAAACCTCGATGAATTCAAACTCATAACTACAGTATGGCTGCAAGTGTAGCTTTCTTCAAGAAACCAATTAATTACACTTCTCTTTTTGTTGTTTTGCAACACATGCATTCGCTTAACAGTATTTCATTGATTTTCTTCTGAATATTCAACCCAAAATTAGCAGAATTATTATGGCAAACAAAATATGTTCTTGTAAAAACAAACAAATTATATCAAAGGCATCAGGGTTCATTTGATTTATTAGAAATTGCACTGAGAATTTTGATGAAGAAAATTAGCTTCTCACTTGGCTATGGCTTCATCCCGGTCTCTGATGGCCTGCTGGACCACTTCAGCCTGTTCCTGCACACCCTGCAGCTTCTGCTTCAGTTCAGCGTTTTCCAGCTGCAGCTGGACGTTCTGCAAGGGGATCGTATATATCTATCCGTTTATACATTGAAAGTATTGTATTACTTTTAACTTTCACTTAATTTTTTACTTTTTTTTCAGTGTTTTGGAAAAGAAAGATGTGCTTATGTGTTTAAAACAAAACCTCTTTACATCATGCACTATATCATTTAATGTATGTCAGTTAAAGCTGGTAGCAAGCAGTCAGTTTGAGGCTGAAAAGAATCAAATTTGAAAATATACCTCCAGTAAAAATGTTATAAAAAGGTCACTGAATCTGTCTATGACACTAGCAAGGTCAGTAATGACACAACCAAATCCAAAGATAATGGGCCTCTATGTGCGCTGCTGCTCCCTGACAGACTGTTTGTTCATCACTAGGTTACCTGATCTCTCAGCTCCAGTGCTGCGCTTGGATTCCCACACTGATTGCCCGTCCTGTCGACAAAAGCTTGATTCAGCTCCTGGGACAGAGACATTAATAAAGAGATCAGGTGTCGGCCGTGCATTTTACAGGGATTCAAACCAAAAAGAAGCGTCTGTGGTGTTGGCCTATTTTCACGGTGCTCCGAGGGAAGGAGGGAATGGGCAGGAATATTTAGTTACAGTGATGAACACCTGCTACGGGTCTGAATACAATGACACGCAACTGGACGATCGTATATGCTTGCTTGTGTCAATTGCAACAGTTCATTGGCATCATTTGCATAAATAAGGACACACACTTCCTCAGCATGGTTCAGTGTGACGACACTATGGTGCCTCTAACAGCCAACATGGGGCAGATATGCTGTGATTTAATTGATGAATGTTGTGTGTGAAGAGGCTAAATTATTTGCCCTTTAATAAGATAAAGAAAGTTATTTCACTTGCAGTACAGTGTTGCACTGTCCCACAAATATGCACCTGTTTTCTCTGCCTTTATCTATCTAGCAGACTTATTCATCAACCTCAGCAAACATGGCACAAACAGCACATATAGACTTTAGAGTTGGGAGTTTTGCACATATACTCCACATATGATATACTGATATATGGTTCAAAGATTTAGAGGACATAAAAGCCACAGCATTATATTCCTGTCCTCCTTTGATTTTCAAACAACAAGGTCAGCCTTTTGTTTTGCATTTCCTCTTCTGCTCTACTTGCTCATTCTGTTGCTCACCTGAGGGCTGGATGCCTGTGCCAGGGTTTGGGCCACTCCCTTCAGCCGATGCAGCATGGCCTGCAGGTCCTCCTGTTTATCCACGACCTCTGACCTCTCTGAGCTGTTTAGTTCCTGAGTCAGTGGGAGCAGTAACTGAAGGATGGATCCCATTTCTTGAGTTATCTAAGTGGAACCGGAAAGGAGGCATGTTGATTTATGTTAATTATGACTTTAAAAAGGGCCAACTTACCTAATAACTTTCTTTTTTTTCATGGCCAAAACTGGGTAGTTTGAGGTGTTGAGTTACTCTCACAACACAATTGTTATAGCTTGGAGGGTGCTACTGTATATTAACCAGACATTAGAAAGAGATCATATTCAAAAACAGGTTCAAAAATGTTCTATTTCTTTCCCCCTTTGCCTTTCAGCGTGACACTTCTTTACACACATCAAGTATTTACACACTGGGAGGTGTGAAAGCATTACCTCATCACTTTATTTAACTTCCTTGAGTCAAATATATTACATGATGATAGTGATCTCATGATACTTCAACAAAGATATCTTGAGGTTAACTTTCATACAGCAGAAGGAATAATCATATGATATTCTATGAGAAGTTTACAGACACAGGTGTAAACATGCACCGAAAGCTGTAAAAACAAGGAAACTCTTCTACAATGTGGCTTTGACAAACAGGAAATGTAGTGAATGACTCATGAGTGTGTTATACATCACATTTTCCTGCTGGAACCAAACAATAACGTTAGACACACAGAGAGTGAGAACTACTTCACTGTCAGTCACTTTTTTTCCCCTCCCAGACATAATTAAAGTTAGTGTTATGTAATATTTCTTTGTGGCATCTTCCCTTTGAAAATCAGGAACTTTGCATCTCCTTACGTCAAACACAAGTCAGCACAACATTTTCTGTCAACATGCAACATTTCTACAGGTTTTCTAAAATTCAACTTATAGAGGATGTTTCTCTAGTGCCATTATACTATTATCTTACAGTACACATCTTTTAGGAAAGACTTTGTTTAATATTCGTGTTTCCAGTCATCACAGGAAAACTATTTCCTTTCAAACATACATGAATCATTGTGGGCAGTACTTCAATAGAAAGAGCCCAAAACTAACAATTGCCAACCACAGTATGGAGATAAAGTCAGTGCAGTCAGTCCCAATTTACAGCCTCTCTGCCTCGTAGAGAAAGCTGGGTGCGTTATTTAGATACAGTATTTAGGGGACTTACTTTCGTTTTAAACAATTACTTTCACTGTAACTGTGTTGTAAGAGTCATAATTTGAAACTATACTTGCTGAGAGTGTGATATGCATAAATGTATGTATCACTGTATATACAATATAATTGTATACCATATTTATATGTATGTCATACATTTCCTGGAAAATCAATTGGTAAACAGTTGCATTTCCCAAGACTGTAAATCTACTTTGATATGTGAAATCGGTATGGAGTTCCCCTTCTCAAATGAGTCTGATTAAAATGAGGATGATTTTGGATTCAGGAGCTCATTACTACAATTTAAGCTTCCCAGCTACAACCATTGAATACTCTTTTCTTCGTTCCCTATCTCCAAACACAATTACTCACAACCCATGTTTTGGTTAGTGAGAGTTTGCAAGCATACAAATGTATTTTCTACAGTTTTGCATAATACATCATATGTATGTATATATGTATATATGAATATATATATATATATTAGATAGAATTTATTTGGTTGTAGTAAATATATATATATATATATATATATATATATATATATATATATATTACACACACACACACATATACATATATACACACATATACATATATACACACACACATATATATATATATAGATAGATAGATAGATAGATAGATAGATAGATAGATAGATAGATAGATAGATAGATAGATAGATAGATAGATAGATAGATAGATAGTACACATTTGGTGATCTAGTGAGTGTTTCTGGTACATGGACAGCGTATGCAAGACCTAAACTACAGTGCCCATGTTCATTGTCATGAACGAACAGGTTACCCAGTGCAACAGTGTGGCTCACTGATGTGTTTTTAATAGTTTTGGGACAATGGAGCGCGATAGGACAGAAGAATAAGCTTCATCAGACTTTGGCTACACAGACAATTCTGTTAGTAAGAACAATTATTGGTTTTGATCTTTTCTTGACTATGAGAAAAATATAGAATATCTCATATAGAGCATATATCTATCTATTTAGTTCTCTCCTTAATTTCACTGACAAGAGAATTCAGCCAAATCTTTCTCCTGTTCTAGCTTGATGGTTTTAAAACACTGTAGTCTGACCGTGTTAAAGGGTAATCTGGCAGCGGCCCAGGTTTGATTCCGAACCCATGGCCATTTGCTGCGTGTCTCCCACTTTCCTGTCCATCTGTACTATCCAATAAAAATGCATAACAGCACGAAAAAAAGAGTAATCTGCTTTTGTACCTCTTCTTTACGGACTCCCAGCCCTGCTGTCTCCAGGCTGATCTCCAGCTCGGACAGCAGGGAGGCGTCTCCGTGGCTCCTGCCTTCCTGCAGGGACACCTCCTCCTGAAGCTCCTCCACCTGGACCTGCAGCTGCTGTGAGCGACCCCTCGCCGCCTCCACCTCCTGCCACGCCTCTGCTAGCTATAAGCACAGGGAGGCTCATTAAGCAATGTGTGAAATCACACGTCAACCCGCAGGCATGTGAATTTCAGGTTAGCAACAAGTACAGCAAATGATAGAGCTGAAGATAAGACAACATTATGAACAGAGGTGTATAGTCCAGGTGCCAGAAAGTAAAAATCCTGCCATGTTTTTGGATCTGCCTCTACATCTAGAACAGGTGTTTTCACTAACGAGCTCATCTACCTGGTAGAGGTGCTGGTTTAATGATGGTTGGGACAGCTGCTGGACAGGATTTCTACTTTCTGGCACCTGGACTATACACCTCTGATTATGAATCCTCAGATCATGTTGATGATAAACAGAGAGAGATGGATATGATAACACAAAAGTGCTATAACCAAAGGCCATGTGTGCCTTTCAAAAAGCCGTCATGAGAGACTTGTTTCTACTAATGTATGTGAGAAATCCTGACATGCCAGATTCTAGCCTGCAGCCCAACATGAAACTAAACGAACACAAGTGGAATCCAGATTTGCGAGGGAAAGTTACAATGACGGTGATGAGGTGATTGTTTAGCAATGCTCACCACAATCCCACCGAAAACCAGTCCGCCGGGCAGGGAGCAGACAATCCCTTTGTTATGCGAAAGGCTCTTTCATTCATACACCAACCACACTAAGCTGTTTTGTGTTGCCTCGGCTGTGCGTGTGTGCCTGCCTGTGTGTGTTTACATATGTACCTGCTGGCTGTGCTGCTGGTTGAGTTGGTCATGTAGAGCCAGGCGTGTGTGTAAGGAGGCCAAACTCGCCCTCAGCTCAGTGTTTTCTGTACACACACTCTCCAAACGCTCTTCCAGCAGCTGCTCCTTTTGGGTGATACGCAGCACCTGAAAAACACACACAAGCATATGATCATATGAAAAAAAGTTGTTTCTTCTCAGAATGGAAAACTCTAACTCCCACTATCCCCTTGCATCACACCGTATCAATTTACCAATGTTGACATATGTGAATGTTTGGAGGTGCCCAAAATGTTTGGAAGTTTATCTCTAATTTTATTCTCCCTGAAAAAAAAATAAAACAGTTTGAAGTGAAAAAAAAAAAAAAAGAAGAAGCAGGTACTTTCCATAATTTTATGTGGGAATGTTCCTTTGTTTCTCTATTTTGGAAAGGAGTAACTAAAAGTATTGAACATTTTTGAAAAGAGTGGTTGCATAAACCATTTCCAGAGTCTGTTCTACTACCAGAAAGAGAAGTTGGACTTGCATTGGCAGGTTTTTGAAGGACTGTTCTCCGTCACTGGAATAGGCAGCTGAAGCCAACATTTAAATTTCCAATCAAAAAGACTAATACTTATCAAGGGAAGATCTGTGAGGTTTGATCACTTTTTTTTTTTTTTTTTTCTTTAGGACTAAAAACTACAAATTTATTGTGAAATTGCCCCATTTTTGTTGTATTTATTTAGTTTTTTTTTCTCCTTTGAACCCTTTTTTGTTAAGTGGTTTGTCATTATTTATTTCTCTTGGCTACCTTTATGTGCTCAGATTTGTACTTTTACCCATTCACGTTAATATTTTTTACTATAAGATTTACTTGTGTTGCATCAAGTACTTTATGTATTGGAAAACTCTCAGCCAATATTTCCCCATTGTAAATGACAGTAAACCAAAGTGAATGAAACAAGGTAAGGCAAGATGAACCAGCAGCTGGCAACACAACAACACGTTTGACAGGAAAATGAATATGAAAACACACACAGATACGCTGGTGCAGTGTGTTCTGGTCATCTTGTCCGTGTGAGTACATGATGCTCTCAAGACTAGAGCATTTTACATGACCCTCTTTTTTACATTTACAATTAGTTTTGGTTTGGTTGCAACATTTAGGAGGTACATGGTGCTTGGTAGCTACCTGCTCCCTCATGGCACTGATCAGCTCCTCGTCCTGCGGCCGGTTGTGGCTTCCTTTTTGTTGGAGCTCCTGTTTCAGAGCCTGCAGCTCACCGGACATGGCTCTCTCCACCTCCATCGCCTGCACACCAGAGAGAAAACACTAGACACATGAGATTCACAAATGAAAGAAAGGAAAGAGACTTGTGGCTATTGAATTTGCATGACAGCCTTCTTTGTGCTGTTTTGTTTACTTTTAGACACAAGGAGAGATTTAAGCACAGAAAAAGTTCACCCAGTCAGAAATCTAACTATGACCAAATTAAGTGGAATCATTGGGATCAGGCTGTTATGTCTGATATCTCAACTTGAAACTCCAAAACAAAGCTTGCCTGAGGGATGAGCTTTGAGAGAATAAATAACCAAATATAGGTTCTAAATCCTGTAATCTAGACGCAGATGAGAAGAAGCACAATATGATACAAGACAGAAAGGTGGGGATTAGGTGACTAAAATTGAACATGTGTTTGGAATGGGTTTTTGCTGCAGGCCATGCAGCACAAGGAAAATGAGGAATGGTTTTCTTTACTGCCTTCGTAAAAAAATGCTCATGGTGACAATATTCCCATCTTGGGAACCCAGTAACCCCCAGTGGGGTCTAAAGATCAAATCTGAGAGGTCACAAGATGATGAAAGGGGTAAGGAAGACTATGTTTATTTATGTTTTTAGTTTTCTTTCATTTTTACTTGAAATAAAGATCTTTAGGTCTCTAAAAACCTTTCATATAAAACTATAGGGTCACATGTAAATTGGCTAAAAAAAAAAAAAAAGGTACCCTATGGAGTATTTGACCACTATTAGCACTGTGGAGCAATACTTGGTCCCTGTTCTGCTTGTATAACACATTTGAGAACACACAGCAACAAGATGCACAATCCTGCTGATGGTTTCACGCTGATCAATTGATCGACAGTTAGGGCAAGAAATGAGGCGATGTGCCAGCTAACTACCAAACATGCATATAAACCACGTAGGATTTAAAATAAGAAAATAAAAAAAGTCCAACTTTCCTGTCCAACTGTCCAATATAAGTAGATATGCCAAAAAGATAATCTTAAAAAATCCCCACCTTCCTTTAAGAGGTCACAAGCCAATAAGGCTGGAAAGCCAGACAAAAAGCAACATGACTCCTGTGATCATGACTCACCCATCAAAAGAACAGAAATGATTAGCCAATGACAAAGCACATGTCATGTTAAGGGTTAAATCATGATTTTGTTTATCTCAAAATCAGCTACTTTCTCAACACTTATCTCTCAAACAGAACATTTTGAAACATTGAAAAAAAATAAACACAGGGATCTTTATAATGCTGCTGTGCCTGGTCCTGGTTAACACCAACTGCCACCCCCCCGTCCTGGTCTGGGACTCTAAGTTCCCCTTACTCAGCAGTTTGGCGGGCCCCTGTCAGGTCCCATCACCACCACATAATACAAGATGAAAGGCCGGCCTCTGCGGCAGATGGAGCAGAAGGCATCTTGGTCTTGTCTGTGACATCATCATGCCACGTTAGACAACAGTGGCGGAGGGTAAACTTGGACATCATGAGGGTGAAGCGGAGGGGAACAGCTTGTGTGTACGTGTTTGTAAGGGTGTACAGAGGAAGTGAGGCAGGCGTGAGGGCTATAATTAGTGGGAAGTGTGCGTGTGACAAGAGTAAAGCCGGCACTGATGGACAAAAACAAAACATGGATGCAGACACACTATGAGGAGGAGAAGGGGGGGGCCTGAAAGATGAACATTTGTGTCCATGAGTTGTCGTTACCGCTGCCTCATCTCATCAACACAGGGCCCCTTCCCCACAATAGAGGCAGCGACCCACTGAGAATCACCAAAACAGGAGTGGAAGGAGGACGCTCCATTTGGTAGAGACACAAAGATGATATCCCCTCACATGGCCCCCCAAGCCTCCAGCCTTCACCGATCCAAACGCTGAGGTATCTAACAGCTGACCACCCCAGCTACAGCCAAGCCCCTCAGGGAGCACACAGAAAAGATGGCTTTCCCCTGGGATGATGGGGTATGAGGGGCGACATCAAAGGAGTAAATGAAAGATTTATATCTCTCCCCAATGTATATTGTCTTTCACTTTTTTGTCCGTGAGCTGCGTGATGCTGGTAGAGGGAGCAGAGGTCACGGGGCTCGCCTCAATTCAGGCATCTCCTTTCGCAATAACGGAAATCTCACAGCAGGGGGAATTTTTCACAGTCGTCCAATAACACACTGTGATCCACAGCCAGGGAAGGTGATCATGTAACACTGGGTGGAAAGCAGGAGGTGGAAATGTAATGTGTTTTTCGTCTGTTAACCAGACACAGAAAAGTATGAGAATATTTTATTTACACCCAGCTTACCCTTATTGTTACCAAATATTTGGCCTGCAACTAATAATTATTTTCATTATCGATTAATCTGCCAGAACTGCAACACTTAGTCAATTAATTGATCGACAAAAAAAAACTGATCGACAACTATTTTGATGATCGAATATTCATTTTCTGGCTGATATATTTACTGGTTGCAGCTTCTCAAATGTGAAGACTTGAAGCTTTTGTGTGCTACATGATAGTAAACTCAATATTTTTGGGATTTGTACTTGACAAGATATTTGAAGGAGTCAACTGTGGGGCTGTTGGCATTTTTCACTATTTCCTGACATTTTATTGACAGAATGATTAACCAAGAAAATATTGTGGCAGATTACTCAAATAGTTTCAGCCTTGAAAGACTAAAAACAAATTGCTTGTTTTGTCTGACAAAAAGTCCCAACCTCAAAAGTATTGATCATTAAATCCTCACATTTGAGAAGCTGACGGCAGCAAACTTTGGTATTTTTGCAGGAACATAATGGAAAACTCCTTTGATAATCATTTCAGCTCTACAAAGTAGAAACACTTGTCTGTATAACACAATAAAATTCAACATCACTACACACTAAAGCTCCTAAACAGACCATAAAGTTCCCTCAAAAACTGTTTAGACAAAAGATGAACGTTATAACAGTTATGAATGTAGGATTTTATTTTATTGCAGGATTGTTGTATCAGACTGTTTTAGCAAAGTGTACCTAATAAACTGGCAGCATATCGATTCAGAGTTGCTGGTGTAAACACAAATTATGACTAATGGTTAAACTTAATTTAACTTGACACCAGTCCAAACCAATGTCCTGAACTTACCTTTAGGGATATGTTATTGATGTATTTTCCCAAGAAACAAACTAAATATTATCAACATTTCCAGCTTATCATTCAATAATCATACTCCCTTTCCAGTATGGCATTTCTTATCCAGTAGATGTGTTTATATTCCAATTTCTAATACACTGATAGTGTTAAGCTGTGGAACATTTTCTTGCACAAGAATCAAACTAAACCAGAAAAATGTCTAAAATCTCATTCTTCATTCCTTCAGAGTAAATTATGGCATAACTTACTGGCTCCTCATTTGATAGAATTCCTTGCTAAACATTCACAGAGATAAGTGATAAATTAACAAGGACATGCATCAGACACAAGACAAACGAATGCTTGACTTCAGTGTTCATATTGTGTGTCAGTCGCAGGAACGATAACATTTCTAATGTAATCAGAAGAAAAACACCCCATCTCTCAACAGTCCCTGATATTTTAACACCTACTTTCCTCAGCTACTGTCTGAACAGTCAGCACTGAACCTTGTGGCAATCTGGCACACGGCAACATTGTTTTTATGTGGCCGTTTCCTCAGATGCACCAGGATGGAGAGTCGCCGCGAACCTTTCCTCTCTCATCAGAGCTTTGCGGTTGCTGGTAAACATGATGAATTCTTTCTCTCTCAGGTTTCGGTGTTGCGATACACAGATGCCCTCCTCCAGATTCCTGGCATGCTCTGGTTACACTCTCACAATTAGGATATAGTGTTTCAAGCTCTCTACCACAGCTTCAGAATATGTAGACTCACAATCCATAAGGAGACACAGAAATGATCTAAAAGATCTAAACATTGTCTTGTCTGCTGATGTTATCTAAAAATCTTTGAGGTTTGTGCCGTTAGATAAATCAAGATATTTGAATGACGTCATCTTTTGCATTTTTTCACTATTTTCCGCCATTTCACAAAGCAAACAATCAATCGATTAATTGGCCCAAATGAGGTTCTATCGGGACACACCGAACGAAATCTCCTGTTCCAGTCGTAACTGTGGGAGCGCCTGTTCAAACACACATAAATCACAGAAACAACTCACCACAGCAGAAGCAGCCTTCTCCACGTCAAGTAAAGACACGTCAGACACACATTCACTCTATCTTCTGGCTTTTTACAACCACACAAGGTCCAGAGTTACCCATGTCTGATGCCACATAAAACATTTTCTCCACTTCCTTCTCCCTGAACAGCCCAAACAGTGATGGCACCTTTTATCTAAATTGACTTTTTCCTGAACTTCTAGGGAGTCGGTTTTCCCTTAATAAGTGCTTCAGCCCTGCCACAGAGAGGGGGAAGACATTCACAGTTCCTTATTCTGTGGACCTTGACTTATGGGAGGGTTTTACACTGTCGTTTGGATTCATTTTTAACTTTGCCAGCTCAGGTTTTTCGGCTCATCTTAAAACAACACAAGAAACTGCTCTACTTAGTAATTGGCCACGTGTAATGCAACACGTCACGACTGTAAGGTTTAGCAAAATATTCCCTACTTTCTCAGGCTGGAAAAATACTCAAGGTTGTCCAGCTGTGTGATCCAATCAGCTCCTCCTGATAAGAGGCAGTAAAATATGTCACCGGTTGGTTCCTCAAGATCGAACACTGACGATCATAAATGTTTGACTTGAACACATAAGCTGATAAGGATTTGAATCAGCTGTATGTTGCTGGTTATTTTTTTCCATTACGTAATATAAGTATCTAAGCACTTTGTGAAAAGTTAACTTCATGTTACTAAATAATCTGGTTAAACAGATTATAGTGTTCTCATGTAGGGCTGCAACGAATTATTATTTTCATAGTCGATTAATCTAAAATGTGTTTCCTCGATCAACTGACTAATATAAAATGTCTGAAAATGGTAACATACATGTTGGTCACAATTTTCTAAAGCTAAGGGTGAAGTCTTCAAGTATCTTGTTTTGTTCAACCAATAGTCCAAAACTCAAAGATATTCAGTTTACCACGATATAAAAAAAACAAAGAAAAGCAGTGAGGGCATATCATCTCACATTTGAGAAGCTGGAAGAAGAGCATGTTTTCTCAAAAAGTGACTTATCTAATTAACGAACCAGCACCTTCCAAAACTTATCTACGCTTTCCTCCCTCTGTCCCAGATCTGAAATCACATCATGGTATTAACTTTCACTCCCCGTCTTGTTTGCATATTGTTTCCACTCTGCTCAACAATGGCACAGATCATTTGCCTGAAGCCAACAACACTTTGTTTCATAACTACGGACTGATTGATGAGCATTTTGTCAACTTTGCTCTTAGAACCGTATGAGAGTTTGGCCTTGCTGAAGAGTAGATTAGACTGAGTCAGACTGATACCTGAGTGGTTTGCAGAGAACACTGAGTTTCAGTGTGAGGATTGGGTGACAGCCCATCTTATATATTTTGACTCAGAAGGCCAGAAGCTTTGGATCCACAGCTCAGGTGTATGTTTCACAGAGACTCAAGTTACCTGTCGCAGAAAGTTTCTTTTAGTTCACACAGAATAACATGAATTGCCCACACTAACACTCACTGTGTTGAGCTGCTCCCTGAGTTGCTGTGTGTGCTCGCTGTGCTCCACCTGGGCTCGACTCTTGTCCCTCTCGGCCTCGCTGAGGGCCCGGGTGAGCCGCTCCACCTGGGCCCTCAGCTCCCTCACATCCCTCTCCAGGTCCAACACCTGGCTCTCCCACTGGGACTGGCTGCCCTCCAGCTTCAGCCGCAGCTCATGCCTGCCCTGCTCCAGCTCCTACACAGGGGGTGGAAAGATTTTACACCTAATTAAAAATGGGCTGTTTATACATTACATTGGTTTGAAATTATGATGCTTACAAATGATCCTCTTCGGCAATATGATGTTGTAACGTATTGTTTTGACAAAAAAAATTGAGTGACAAAATGGGCTCATTTAGAGCTGTGAAGGATCATGGGAAATGTACTGTATGACAGCTGGAATCTGAATGAATGAAACATTGTGTCTGGGATTGCACTGAGAAGGTAAAGTATTTAATTTACAGTATATCATATCAGTCAAATCTGTTTCATATATTCCATTAAAACTGAACTATTAGAAATCTACTCCTTTAATAATTGATTGAGTCATTTTTTCCAGGCAAAACTGCCATCACTCTTTTTTTGTCTTTTGTGATGGTAAAAAAATATACATATTTTTATCTACAAAAAAGCATTATTGACGGTATCTTGAAATTTAGTAAATTGGGTATCTATCACTATTATCTGACATTTTATAGACCAAATGATTAATCAATCGATCGACAAATCAGCCGGTTAGCAATAATGAAAATATTTGTTAGAGACAGCCTTATATTCCATACATGTATAACTATTTATCAATGTATCTCTCAAGGTCAGTTTCTAGACAGATAAGTCTTTGTCACATCTTTATTGCACTTTGTAAAGGGCTGATTTAAGTCGTAGTCACACCTGATAAGATTTAAGATTGAACATCTGAAGGGCATCTCCCTGAGAAAAGCAATGAGGCCATTATTTAGTCTGACTTAACCGTTCAGGTGTGTGATGCTGTGCAGTCGGCATCAGCTTCACAACAAAGACAAAGATGTGTAAAAGTTTTCAGACAACTTCATTTAACCGGCTGTCTCCCGCTGTACTGCTGTTAGATGTGTTGTTCTGAAGACATTTAGAAATGGAAAATCATCTCGGATTGATTTCAAGATGCGTAAAGTGTGTGAGAGTTGATGGGCTCACAGTAAATCTGTAGGGCCTCGCTGCTGAAGGACACACTCACTGCAGTTTGCTCCTTGTATTAGATGTACAAGTTATTAACTGATGATGTCTCATAAGGAGTTAGTGTCTCTTTAGAAATACTTTTGTAGTCAGTGGAACAACACAAAAGAAAGAGAGAGAGTGCAGTGAGAGCACAGAATGGACCTGATCACACTTAGGAAAGTTTAGTAAAGCAACACTTTGACATGGAACTTTTTCCTGCCAGTTTACACTTTTCTATGGTAATGGAAGCTACATGTATACGGTAGATTTTCTATGGATATCTAATAAATTGGCATTGAGTTACAATGTAGCCTATTTTGGAATATATTAAATGAAATACAGTCCGCTGTAGATCATAGTATGGTTACTATTGTTTCTCACCACAATAATGTGCATATCTTTCCATTATCAAAGTGGAGGATTTTAACTTGTCATTTGGACATAGGCTATAACAATAAAGAACCTGCCAAGTGGTCGTATTTTTCATAGCTAGCCTACATTTACCATATGCAGCCTACACGGATAAAACATCTGGTGATCCATGGTCTGTATACATTGTGACACATTCTTTAATGAAAATTACCAATTGTGATGCACTCAGAGATATTTGATATAGGCCTACTGGATTAATTTTGTTAAAGTCCGAAGTTGCTCTGCCCTCTGATACAAGTTATAAAGATGTAGCCTAAGCGTTACTATTGAGTTTCTCACCCACCCACTTCAAATATTAGCAGCAACCAAGTCGTCAAATATTTTTAAACCACATATTTCACCGGAAATATTTCATTATAGGCAACAACTCTATATATTTACTGTATAATTCATGCGGATTAGTCTTACCTCCAGCTTGTCTGCGTATTGTTCATGAAGTTTGTCGCTCTTCTCTTTCAACTGACGGTTTTCCAGGAGCAATGCGTTTCCCAGCTGGGCTGCCAAAATAACCTCTTCCTCCTTTTGTTTCAAAGCAGCAACAAGTTCATTGGGGTCTTGATAACCTGTCATTTCCTCCGCTCCGTAGTCGAAGTAGAAATCCTCCTCCAGGTCCATTTTCTTGGACTTGAAGCTCCATTCATCCAGTCGATCCATAATAACCGAGTGTGAATTCAAACACACCTCCTGGTTAAATAGTGTGTCTACAGACACAAAGGCACAGAAACACGGTGAAAAGTTGTTGCACATGTGCGAATAAGTTGTCCGTCCATGACACCTGAGTGCTGCTCTTATCCAGTGGGCGCCTGTGTCTCCGTGGGGTGATTCGAGTGAAGCTGAAGGTTTGAGCTCCACAGCGAAAGTAGGCTGGCCCGTCCGCCACCAGCTGATGACTGTTTGTCTCCAGGGGGATGTGGCTTCAGTCACCTGAGCAACTGTTACCAACCAGACTGACACCTGTCCTCGTTCTCGTGGAAAATTACCACAGAGCTAGCAGCTCCACCTGTGTGATGCGATCGCTGGTGGAAGAAGTAGTTCTACTCAGACCTTTTACTTCAGTAAAAGTAGCAGTACCACAGTGTAAAAATACAAAATCCTGCATTCAAAATGTTACTTAAGTAAAAGTACAATAGTATTAGCATCATAAAGTACCAAAAGTAGGCTACTTTTGTTTTTGTAACCCATTATTAATAGCCTAACCCATTTCAGAAGAATGTATATTATTGGAATAGAATTAATAGATTAGTGTATATCACTTCAATGTTAAAGATGGTAAATAATAATAATAATAATAATAATGTATACTTTATTACGTGAAATTACGTTTTCACTCTGTTATTATACACATTACACACAGGCCTGAATTACACACTCATGCTCAGTACCTATACATGCACTAATGGAGAGATGGGGGTTCGGTGCCTTGCTCAAGAGCACCTTGGCAGTGCCCAGGAAGTGAACTTTTGGCCCGTATGGGGACTTCGACCAACAACCCTCCGGTTCCCAACCCAACTCCCTACTGACTGAGCTACTGCCACCCCTAAAGGCCAATTTGAATCACTTTATATACTGCTTTGTAACTTAACCTATAATATGATCTCATATTTTATTTGTTGATTTTGTATTAATAATCTGAATCTATGTAACAATAACTAAATGTAACAAATACATGTAGTAGAATAAGTACAGTATTTCAGTCAGACATGTAGTGGAGTAATAGCATTAAGTAGCAGAACATGGAATTACTTAAGTAAAGTACAAGTAGCATACCTCAAAATACTTAAAAGTACTCAAGTACAGAGTACATGTACTCAGTTACTTTCCACCACTGGATTTGAAGTGATAAAATTCATTAAATATTACTTTATTCAAGATGTTTAGTTTCCACAAATTACTGCCTCAAAAAACACCATAGCATTGAACCAACAGATCTCTGGATAGTACATCTCTGTTTCAATATCTCGTGCTTCCTGATGATCCCCTGAATCATTAAATAGCTTAATTATACTGCTGCTCATTCATATGTGCCCTATCCTGTCTATTTGTTCTCTACGCACTTCTTAAAAACAAAGTGCACCAATTTTGTTACCACTTGACAATAGAGGTGGGCAATGTGACAATATGTGTAGTGAGATGATGTACATTTTAGTGAGAGAGTTAGTGTAACTGTTTCATGTAAATATTGGATTTTGACATGATTTTTGCATCAGTGTAATTAAGTACACTTAAGTTCACTCCTCTCTCTTTTGAACTTCATGCTGTCACCATAACTCATCCGGTGCAACTAGTCATCATTGTTATCTACCGCCCACCTGGTCCTCTGGGGGAATTTTTGGAGGAGCTGGATGTCCTTCTTTCAAACATCCCTGAAACTGGCCCTCCGCTGGTACTTCTGGGTGATTTCAACATCCAGACAGAGAAGTCAGCTGTCTTTCTTCACCTTCTCTCTTTGCCTGCCCTCTCACTCTCTCCTTCACCACCCACTCACAAAGCTGGTAACCACCTAGATCTCATATTCACTAGAAACTGCTCTACATCCAACCTCACTGTTACTCCACTCCATATCTCAGACCATTTCTTCATCTCATACTCTCTCCCACTCTCACAAGCTCACAACCATATCTCAAGAGACACTGTACTTGTCCGCCTGTATATTCGTTCACTCTCTCCTTCTTCACTGGCGGCATGTTCTCTAGCTACCCTCCCTCCATCTGACTCTTTTTACTCATGCCTCCCAACGCTGCCGCGGAAGAAACTCTACTCTCTACTCTATCCTCCTCTCTCGACTCTCTCTGCCCCTCTTACTTCACGACCGGCTCATAAGTCCTCCCCAGCGCCGGGAGTTATCTGACTTCAAGGCGTGCTGAAAGATCAACTATACGGGCAGCGGAAAGGAAATGGCGGAAATCTAAACACCCAGATGATCTGCTTACTTATCAGTCTCTTCTTTCCTCCTTCGCTGCCTCTATTTCTGCAGCAAAAAGCTCCTTCTATCAAACCAAAATTGAATCCTCTTACTCAAACCCCAAAAAACTTTTTCTCCATCTTCTCTAACCTGCTAGATCCCCCCAGTTCACCTCCTCCCTCCTCCCTTCTACCAATCCACTTTGTCAACTACTTTGTAAAAAAGATAGATGATATACGCTCTTCATTCTCCACCACACCTTCTGAAATCACCTTACCATCCGTCACATCTAGTACTCTTGCCTCTTTGACCCCTCTATCTCCAAATCAAATTCTTACTTTGATTACCTCTGCCTGCCCAACCACCTGCCCCCTGGATCCTATCCCTTCTCACCTTCTCCAGTCCATTGCTCCTGACCTCCTTCCTTTCCTCACCCATCTCATTAACATCTCCCTGTCAACTGGCTGTTTCCACGATGTCCTCAAAGAGGCAAGAGTGACCCCACTACTCAAAAAACCAACACTCGACTCCTCTGATGTAAATAACTATAGACCTGTCTCCCTTCTTCCTTTTCTATCTAAAACTCTTGAGCGTGCCATTTATAATCAACTCTCTACTTATCTCAACCAGAACAACCTTCTCGATCCCCACCAGTCTGGCTTCAAGGCTGGCCACTCAACAGAAACCGCCCTCCTTGCTGTCACTGAGCAGCTTCACATTGCTAAAACAACCTCTCTCTCTTCCATCATCATCCTTCTAGACCTTTCAGCTGCCTTTGACACAGTGAACCACCAGATCCTCATTTCAACACTCCAGAATCTGGGTGTCTCAGGCTCTGCGCTCTCTTTGCTGACATCTTACCTGTCAGACCGAACCTACCGGGTAACTTGGAGAGGATCCAGCTCAGAGCCTTGCCCACTCAAAACTGGGGTTCCTCAGGGATCAGTCCTGGGTCCCCTCCTCTTCTCTCTCTATACCAACTCCCTTGGGTCTGTCATTCAGTCGCACGGCTTTTCTTATCACAGCTACGCAGACGACACCCAACTAATTCTTTCCTTTCCTGAGTCTGACACTCAAGTAGCAGCACGTATCTCGGCCTGTCTGACCGACATCTCTTCTTGGATGTCCACTAACCATCTGAAACTCAACCTTGACAAGACTGAGCTCCTTTTCCTTCCAGGGAAGGGCTCTCCTACCCAAAACCTGACTATAACAATCGACAACTCTGTGGTAGTCCCCACCCAGACTGCTAGAAACCTGGGTGTGACACTTGACGACCAACTCTCCTTCACTGCCAACATTGCTGCAACCACCCGATCGTGCAGATACATGCTGCATAACATCAGAAGGATACGTCCACTTCTAACGCAGAAGGCGGCTCAGGTTCTGGTTCAGGCTCTAGTCATCTCACGTCTAGACTACTGCAACTCCCTGCTGATTGGCCTGCCTGCATGTGCCATCCGACCCCTGCAGCTCATTCAGAACGCAGCAGCTCGACTTGTCTTCAACCTCCCCAAGTTCTCTCACACTACACCTCTCCTCCGCTCTCTTCACTGGTTACCAGTGGCTGCCCGCATCCGCTTCAAGACACTAGTACTTACATACAGGGCCATGAACGGATCAGCCCCAGCTTACATCCAGGACATGGTCAAACCATATACCCCAACCCGCCCACTTCGCTCTGCATCAGCCAAACTGCTTGCTGCCCCCCCACAGCGAGGGAGAACTAATCACTCAACCAAATCCAGACTGTTCACTGTTCTGGCTCCCAAATGGTGGAATGAGCTCCCCATCGACATCAGGATGGCTGAAAGCCTACACATCTTCCGCCGAAGGCTAAAAACACATCTCTTCCGACTACACCTCGGTTAAAAAAAAATAAATAAAAAAAACTCTTTAACCTGCACTTTTGTTTCTTTGTAGCTTAGCTTATTTAAAGCTAATGTACTTGCACTTACTACTTGTTGTCTAGAGTTTGGACCTTCTCAGTTGAATGCACTTAATTGTAAGTCGCTTTGGATAAAAGCGTCAGCTAAATGACATGTAATGTAATGTAATGTAAAAGTACTTTGATCTGTCAGCATTTAATTAGCATATATTTCCCCATGAACAGTTCTTCTATGGATATTCCAGAAAATGTATCATATATTCAGCACATATAACCAAAAACATGTTTTGGATGCCCAGAATATACTACAATCAGGCCAATGTGATATTTTGGAGTACGGCAGTGAGGGGATCACTGTTTCGGTAATCCATCCACCCAACAAGTGCTCAACAAGTCCACCATAAAGGGAGTGTCTGCCTGCTTTGTCTGGCTGCTTTCCAGAGCTCAAAGGTCAGCCCCTGCAAGGTTTGATGGAGCAGGGGGGGCAGTGTCAGGGGAATAAAAGACGCAGCATCCTGACGCATGGCAGGGCTTTTGTTGTCGAGGGGCGGCACAGCTTCTGTACATATGGCAGCAGGGACCGAGCAAACATAGGAGGCTTGACGTACACCACCACTGTCTTCTTTGTTCCTGTTCAGTTTACAGGCTGCTGATGGAGGGGCTTGTTGCCGTAAATGTGACACATGTGGTCAAGCAGTGCTCACAGAGGAGAGGAGACAACACATTCAGACAAAGCTAATGAAGCACATGTGTTTGTCTGTCTGAGCGTGTGTCCATACAGTCATATGTCAGAGGTATAAGGCAACACTCACAAATGATGAATAACAACTGCTTTCACCACTTAATACAGTAACAATGGCATCTTCTTCTACTGAGTCAGACCACAGAGGGCTCTCCTACTTTGCTCTAACAGTGATGGTACCATTTAAGTCCAAGTTGTTCTGCTGTAAGAGCATCTTCTTCATCAGCAATACCTGTGATAGGTCAAATGATGCCCTAAGAGTAAAGGAAAGGGCACAAACATATTCCAGATACTGATTGTAATGAAGATGAAGGAATAATGTAGCAGAAGCAAAACATGGTGAGTGACTTTATATATTATGATTTTATTAGTCAGGAAAGATCACCTCCACTAAATACACCCAAATAATTAGGTCCATCAATGGTCAGAGGATGGAAGCTGATGTAAATACATCCACAGAGTGAGACTAATAAGTCAAGATGGGTTTGCGTTAATGTATCAAAAGTGAAAGACGCCATTGTGCAGAATTATAGTATTATTGGATTTTATTAAAACTGAAGCATTAACATGTAAGCAGCATTTTAATATTGTTTAAGGTGGAGCTAACAACTTTATGTTGTCATCATGTTGTCAAGTCGTAACTAAAGTAAAAAGTACAATATTTCCCCTTGAAATGTAGTGCCTTTGAAGTATTAAACAGCATAAAATAGAAATACTCAAGTAGTACAAATACCACAAAAATTGCACTTAGTTGCAGTACTTGAGTAAATGTAGCCTACTTAGTTTTACTTTCCACATTTGAGGGCCAGTTGTAACCAATATAAGTGATATTTTGTGATTAGTTAACAGAACTCCAGCCTGTCACAGGCCCTCTAGTGGCTCCTGGTGGACAAACATGTGAAACACATCACTTAGTTCCCTTCCAGGAGAGTTTCATTTTTCTTTAAGGAACAGTGTGAAATACCCTATATAATCATCCTATCACCCCTTTAAATGAAGAGAGGAAGTTTCTAGTCAGACAAGAAGAGGTTGAGGGAGAGTTGAAGAAAAGTATTATGTGGGGAGTAGAGGACAGTTACTACTATCTCTGGACAGTTTGCAGCTATAGAAAATAATTTTAAACCTTTCTTTAAATATCCTACTTGCAGAATCAGTGACATCTTTGAAATCACTTCTGAATTATCTTTTTAAAGTATTTTTTTTATTAATGCCAGCACAGCGCAGTGTTTAATTTCCAACATGTCTTACCTGTGTTATTATTATTGCTTTTATCTGATATTATTGTTGGGTACTTTTTTGCATTTAGTTTTTCTATTATTTTAAAACACTTTGAAACTTTGTTTTGAAAAGTGCTGTATAAATAAAGTTTATAATTATAATTATTATTTTTACTTTACTCAGAATTTAAATCTAAAATATGGAAATGGCTTAAGATTACAGTATCAGATGGTAATTTATATTGTATAATACCAATTTTCCCTTTTCATTTAATTTTAATTTAAGTTTGTAGTTTATAACCTCATTTAATTATTTTTGTTTAAATTGTTTGTTTTACTTTTTTTAAATAGATGGCATGTAGGCTACATTTTTTCTATAAAAAACCATTTTATTTTCATTTGTATATACTTTTTTTCTACATGTTCTGTTTAATTTTTTGTAATTTTACTATTTAGTTGAAATGTTTTAGTTTTATATTCTTCTAGTTTTATTGCTCACTGCTGCGTGAATTATTATTATTATATTGAATTATTAAAGAAGCACTACCCACGCCGGCCAGCAGGTGGCGGTATGTGACCTTCCATTAAACACTGTAAAAAGAGGAAGCACAATTTATAAACACCACGCTTGAACTTTGATTAGTTGGGTAACGTTAGAGTTGACTTAACGTTTCTGTAACAGAGTTATATTAGTTGTTTACCATTATAGTGACAATGGAGAGGAGCTTAGGGACGATTTCGGCCATCAAAGCTTTAGGGTGAGTAACGTTTAACTGCTTCCTTGTTTGCTGCGTAGTCAGATAACGTTAGTTTCATTTGTTGTTACAGCCATAGACATATAACCCGTGTAAAGGTAACGTTAATGTTTGGTATAGTATAATACAAGTTAGCTGTTATATAAGCCCTTCATTCTCTGTGTGTAAACGTGTCATTTCGTATCAACATTTCTGGTCTTTCCAGTATATTAGGTCACTTGCCGCCCTGCAGCAGGTAAATTCACCTGTCGTCTTTACTTCCTGCTCAGGTACCCGGGCGGCTGCTGCCTCACACGGTGTCAATGTGATGAACTTCCCTGTCCGCTGCTCACTTGGCTGACTGCACAGCTGAGGACTCTCTGTCCAGAGCTACAAGGTTTTTATTATTAACACCTGTCTGTGGTGCAGCGTGTCCTCTATGGTGTTGGATGCAGTAAACACCTTTTAAAGGTCCCATGACATGGTGCTTTTTGGATGCTTTTCTATAGACCTTAGTGGTCCCCTAATACTGTATCTGAACTCTCTTCCCCGAAATTCAGCCTTGGTGCAGAATTACAGCCACTAGAGCCAGTCCAGCAATGAGCTTTCCTTAGTATGTGCCATTTCTGTGTCTGTAGCTATTGAGGATGAGAGAGGGGGGGCAAGGTGGAGGGTGGGGGTGTGGTCTTGACCAACTGCCACTTTGCTTGTTTGCAAGCCATGATGTCTCTCTTAGCCTGGTTGACACCAGACCCTTCTCAGTTGTAACTGAGAGTGGGTCTGGGAAAGGTTCATTGACAATTCATTTCCAAAGGGGCGTCACCAATGGACGCCGCTCAAATGCCTCTGGGCGCATTGGATAGTCCAACCAATCAGACCAACGTTCTGGGTGACGCTGCGCTTCGGTAGCCGTCATGTTGAATGTAAACAAAAAGCTGCTCGCCGTCGCTGCGTAAAGCCCGCCTCATCGGTTGTGATTGGTGTAAAGCCCGCCTCAGCGGTTGTGATTGGTGCCTCGATTTTGGGGACATTGGAAATGGGTTTGAATGGGCTCTTCGCCAGACTGACTTGCAGAGCAAATCTCAAATTTGCCGGACGTTCGTCAGGGTTTACCCAGGCTATGTCTCATGGGTGGGCCAAATTCTCTGGTCGGGCAAACCAGAGAAAGGGGAGGTAACCTTGCTCCTTATTACATTACATTAGCTGACGCTTTTATCCAAAGCGACTTACAATTGCTATATATCAGAGGTTAAGTGGGTTAAGTTGGGTCACTAGGGGTTAAGTTTCTTGTTCAGGGACACATTGGTTGGTCACTTTCATTTTCTCAAAGTCAGAGCAGGATACCCAGGGCTCGGTTTACACCTATCGCCATTTCTAGCCACTGGGGAACCATAGGCAGGCTGGGGGAATGCATATTAATGTTAAAAAGTGAAATTTTCATGCCATGGGACTTTTAAGTCATCAGGTGGTGGTTTTTCTAACTGTGCATTAGTACGATAATATCCTGATCTGGTTAGTTTTTTTAAATAAACCGCCTGACGATGACCTGAGATCTATTACAACTTTTAACATTTAAAAACAAACTGAACACCTTTGTAGTAGTAGTTTGTAGTGGTTTAATATTGTATTTTTTCGCCTATTGTTAATGTAGAATAAGTTAGACCTTTATTCATCCTGAAGGAAGTTTCTGTGCCAGAGATGCTCAGTATAAATAGCTTAATAGATATACTGTACAAACTATGCATACATTCATGGTAAAATGAAAAAGATTTAAAGGCCAAGCGATTAAGGATTTTTAAGGCCGATACTAATATTTGTAAATTAAAAAATTCTGATAATGATATTTCGGCAGATAGTAATTTCTGTTGATGTTGTTGTTGTTTTTTACGAGAACACATAACATAGACAATTTTTGTTATAAGGATCCCTAAATCATCCCCAATATCTATATACTAAGTGGGGGATTTTAGAGTTGATAAACTCTAAAATAAAGTAAAGTCAGTGTGTTCTCAAAGTCTATAACATACTTTGTCCACATTTTGAAATGGCCTCAAACATGTATTTGACACATTTCTGTATTGCAATGTCTTTTGACTTATTGGCCAACATGTACTTTACATCGACACTAATGTATCTGCAATAAGCTAACATCAGCTGATATATCAATCAACCTCTAATAGAAAATAGAAAAAAATATACATACATGTTAGACAAAGAAAGATGTAAATTACTAATGGTAGTACAATGCATGAATGAAAGTGCAGAATGCTGAGTTCTATATTATACTGTGCTATATACTGTACAGAACAGTTGTTTTATTTTGTTTATGGTATTCTGTATTTGTTACTTATTGCTGCATGCATTATACATACAGAAACTTGTTGTAATGTGCTGTATAAATAAAACAGCCTTGTCTTCCCTTTTTTTCAGACTCAAAGATGACTGGTGACGTCATGCTGGTGGGAGAGTTGAGGACTTTACTGTCAAACATGTTGTCTCCCCTCACAGCGCTGACCTCAGAGCTGCTGGGGCCGTCCATCCTGAACAAAGTCACTGGTGAGATATAATAGGAGTCTGGTGGGTTCTGCTGTAGAGTTGTGTATTTAAGGTAATAACAGATACATTTCCTGCCCAACTTTTGAAATTGTGAGTGTATCATCTTAAAATGATCGTTCAATTCTTTAGAGTTCCTTGTATCAGAATTACAAGCAGCTCTAATAATGAAGCATAAGGAATTGCATCCTGAGGAGAAGACGACAGGAGAGGAGTCTGAAAAAGAGCAGCGAGTTGAAGAACTCGCTGAGTTTTGTGAGGAGTATCCAGATGATGATGACCAAGAAAGAAGGAAGGCGGAGATGCAGGCAGAATGGATATTACTGATGCACGCCCTTGACATGGATGCCTCCTCTCAAATTACAGATGTGTTGAGTGAGGTAAGTCTCATATAAGAGAAACTAAGATGTGTAAAAGTCATGACTACAAACTAAGAAGCACTGAAAGGATATATTTTTTTAATATTATCTGAATGCAGGTGGAGTCGAGACTTACTCATCTACCATGTGGAGAGATGACAAACCCGCTTCTTAACACCAGCCTCAGCTCAGAGCAGTGGGTATGTTGCCAGGGCTGTTACCAGTTTATTACACATCATATTGAACTCTAACGTTAGCATTTCAACCTTATTTTCTTTCTTTTTCTCAGGTGCAAGTTAAAAAGATCAATCAAGTTCTGTCAGAGGATTATCAGTGTCGGCGACAAATGATGATCAAACGCTTTCAGGTTACACTTGAGTCATTTGCATGGGGAGAAAAACAAAAGGTAGGCATGTTAAATCACTGTATCTCTTAGAACTTACTCACTTTAAGAATAGCCATACCAAAATGTGTATCATTTGGTTGTTGGTTGGGCTTCATTGAGTGTCTTCTGCCCTCACGATGTGTGTGGATGCACAGCTATGCAGCGAGCTACACTTCTATTCTACACACACTAAACGCATTGCTTAATTTCCTGATGAATGAAATTTCATAGCAATCTGTATGATAGTCTCAATTTAGTTTTATATAGTTAAAGGGTTTGGACTAAAGTGGTGGACAGACCTTGCCTTACATAGAGCCATGCCACCAGTGTGGCTAAAAATGACTTTAAAGATTAATCCATTATTCAAATTTACATTTCTGTCAATTGACTAATCCACTACTCGTTTCAGCTCTTGTGAAAATATTCCTTTTGCTGCGGCAGGTAATCTGGGGGACAACCAGCATCAGTGTGCATCACGATAACAACAGACATCCCAGTTCAATAAGTCCTTTATTTACAGGAGCGCAGTGAAGTGCTGGCCACAGTGCCTCCTCTTTCATCACTCATTGGCTCCTGCCGAGTCACCCCGTCTCTTCTGATCGCCATCAGAGAGGATCAGTCCTTCATTGAGCCAATCATGGCTGGAAAAAGCACCCCTGTCTACAAGGTACAACCGTAAACAGTTATAAACCCTGCCTGTGATTCTGAATGAAGACATATCAAGTTCAAGTTACTTTATTGTCCCAGTTGCAGCAGATGGTATAGTACAAATCGCACACAATCACACACCCAATACAGAGGTTGCCTACCTTGCAGGCATAGTTAAAAACAATTTAACAGTAAACAATCAATAAATAGTAAGTCAATAAGTTATCTATGGTTCTTTATAGAATTATTTCTACTTCAGTATACAGATGGCCTCAAACTCTTCTTTGGTCTCACTAGATGTTGATGGGCAGCGTACCAGACAGAGGAGGACGACCAGGGGAAATTGAGCCACCTATGCCAGTGTGGGAAAATCGAAGAGCGAAAGGCCACGGATCAGGGCGAGGAGGTGGTCACCATCAACGTAGATTTTCAGATAAAAAGAAGAAAGGGAAAAAAGAGTAATGTGTCATTCTCTTACTGCTTAATTTGAAAAACATTTTTTTTTTTTTTTTAAATCTTTATTATGAAATATAATATGGCTGTGGAACGCTACATATGATATAATTTTATAGTTGGAAAGGTTTGCTTAATTCTTAGTTATAGTTTGTACATATACATACATGGCTGTTTTCTTTTCTTTCTTTTTTTTTTAAATAATGTAGCTTTTCATTGCTATAATGTACTGGTATATGACCAGATATTTTTGTAATATTTTTGTTGAGAAACATAATGATAAAAATGATTTGATTTTTGTATGTGTTGGCTTTGCACGTTTATATGTAGATTTGTTTACTAAAGAATAAACCTATTAAACACAAATGTATTGTAATTTTGTGTACTGTATTGTGCAGTGTTGGTAATGCTTTTATGCTTAAGACAGCCAAGCAATTACCATTTAATGTAGCTCTCATTTCTAGTGAGAAAACAACACTGATGTAGACTAAATTGCTATTTTGTTTTACTTCATTATTGGAAATGCTGAAAAACTGCAATGTTGGCAGTAATTCAGAGGTCTAAAACCAGGCAACCACCTAAATGACAATTAAGTGACTGATTCACCCAGCACAATGTAAGCTATATTTTTTTTTTTACACATGTAATACTCAATATAATTTACATAAATAAGGATCTGAAAGAATATAATTAGAGTTTATAGATAGATATAGATAGAATTAAAAATTCTGTTTTAAAATGGTCAGGATTTACTCTGAAAAGCCGCCTACAGTTAACCTTTCTTAAAAATATGCCATAACTGTTAAACAAAACGAAAGAGACTGTTATTGTCATTGTTGTTAATATTATAGGTACATCCATGAGACTGAATAAAATAGGCTACAACCATAACACTGTTCATGTTAAGATTTACAGTCTATGGGTACAACCTTATATATATGTCAATGGGTACAACACATGGATGTAGGTACAACACATAGGTGTATATATCTATGGGTACAACACATGGGGAGACTTTTGAGGTTACACCAGTTAAAAATACGTTTCCATCGGATGCATAATTCCAATGTTAATAAAAACGATTACAATTTAGTTTAGGCTAAACAAGATTAAGAAAGTCAAATCAATAAGTTACATAATATATACTTACCTGTAAATGACGAAAGCATCCCTGTTGTTTCCATCATACCGGAAATTACCCGAGAGACATATGATGTAACACATAGAAAGTTCCGGACTATCGTTCGTACTGAAGGCAGAGACGAGAGCGTTTACTAAAGGTCGACATTTCACCAAGGTGTCGCGTCTGTTTTTATCAGGGAGCAAATTTACACATATCCTAATCATTTAAAAATGCCGAGAGGAAGCAGAAGCCGGACATCCAGGATGGCCCCTCCAGCCAGGTGACATTTGATATCCAACATTTGATAAAAGTTGTTATAAGAGTAGCTGCTAGCAAGTTTAGCTAACGTGCTAGCTAGTGTTAGTCAGGGCCATTGCCTAAGATTAGCAGCTAGAACTAAATTGTATGATTATTTTGTCAATCTAAATGTTTTCCTTTTGTACTAGGAAACTGGTGTTTGCTCAAGTCATTGATAAAAGTAATGCAGGTCACAGTGTATAATCTGCATTATTGTCTTTTAATGTTTTATGGCATCACAACGTCAAAATTTAACATTTCAAAAATGTGTGGATTACATAAAACTACAGGCAGCAAGGATCAGTTTCCCTTTAACCTGCAACTAATTTAAGACTTGTCTAACCATTGCCCTGATGAAGGTCTAAAGACAGAAAGTGTGGCTTTTTAACTAAATATGTGAATTTGTCCTAAGTGTACAGTCTGCTTTTCTCAAGAGTTTATGTTTTTGGCCTTCTTGAAACTTAGAATTGGCAGTTATTTCAAAACTAATTCAAACTAATTCGGAAAGACTGATAACAGCACTTGCAGGTCGTGTCAGTTGTTGATTGTGTTGGGATTGTTCTTTTAAATTACTTTCTCTCTACAGCCGGGCTCCACCATCACCACCCCCTATGGCCAGGGCTGCTCCTCCTCCCTCCTATGCCCCGGCTCCAATGCATGCTCCTCCATCTGCTGTGGGTGCTCCAGCTGCAGCACCCAGGCAGCCAGGTATGTTTGCCCAGATGGCGACTACAGCCGCTGGAGTGGCAGTGGGCTCTGCAGTAGGACACACGATCGGCCATGCCATGACTGGAGGCTTCGGTGGTGGACACTCAGAGCCTGCCAAGCCAGACGTCACATACCAGGTAAATAAACTTTTGTTTAGCTGGTATTAAGACTGGAATAGCCTCAGGGCAGATTAGTGTGTCTGACACGTGGTAGGTAGCGGTACCAAAAAAACAGGTGTGTTTGGGAGTTGGTGGTGGAGGAGGCAAAGTAGTGTTGGAACAACAAACCTCACTCATACGATGTAAGCTCGTAGGCTACCAACTCATCTCGGTAAAAGTCTTATAACTGAACCATGTACATAATCATACTATAGCCTTTACATGGGTATATCCACCTAAAGTTGAATCTAATATTCACATTGGTTGTTAATGTTTTTGTGTGCTGATTGATTCCACTTTGCACTCTTTCTTGCCTGTCTTTTTGATCAAAAGAGAGATGTGAAGCTTAGCTATAGGTCATATATCTTGGCATGTGAGACGTCTTCAAACATTTTGACACTTACATGACATATCGCCATGTTAGGCATTTCAAAATTGTAATAGTAAATGTATTACAATTTTCTGGTACGATTGACATAGTGTTACAATTTGAAACCAACAAAAAAATCAAGAAATTTTCAAAGTACCATGCGTACAGTAGATGTGTGAAGGATCCATCATCTGTCTTGTGTCTTTCAGGAACCGTACCAGGCTCAGCCGTACCAGGCTCAGCCCATGTACCAGCAGCAGCCACAGTCCATGTACCAGCAGGAGGCGCCTCAGCAGCAGCAGGCCTGCTCCTATGAGCTTAAACAGTTCATTGAGTGTGCCCAAAACCAGAGCGACTATAAACTCTGTGAGGGCTTCAGTGAGGTGCTGAAACAGTGCAAGTCCTCTAATGGTGAGTGAAAGTGAGGAGTTTTATGAAATTAGATTACATATGGATTTATAGCATGCTGGTAGGTGTGTGTGGCAGTCAAACAGTGCAGTCTTGGACTAATGTAATTGTAGCATTATAATAGTTTTTGTTTTGAAAGACTCACACTCTAATGTCATAATAGATGTATACATTGTCTCTGCAGTCTTGTTTGCTGTAGTGTTATACTTGATTTAACACTGCCAAATAAGGAGGCTTTGCAGAAGTACTTAGTCATCCAGACGTCATAGCCAAATGATAGCACAGTCATGGATCTGTGGTGTTGCGATACACCGTGTGGCCATAGGGAGGCGTAGTTTTAAAAGCTTTCTGCATGCTTCATATAACCAGATTTTCTTTTCTTTTACTGTAGGATTTTTAAATTTGCCAAATCAATTAATATCAATGGTGGGGAGAATGAAAACTTGTCTAATTAACTTTTTGTTTTCTCCACAGGTATGTTATGAGACGACAAAAACCTGGAGAGTGAAGAGCACACAAACTGAATTAAGCAACCATGCTGGATGAATACTAAGAGGGTGTTAATTCACAAGGGATGAATAAACATGCTTTATTTTGACAGTTGATTATCATCAGACAGCGTCATTGTACTCATTCTCAGGAAAGTGCTGCTGCAGAGTTTGTAATAATAGTAAATAATGTTTATATATTTTGCTGCATGTTGATTTCAGTTGTCAGTGTTTTTCATTAGCTTTAGTGCTTTTAATTTAAATAGATGAACAACATTTGTAGATCATGATAACTTGTAACACCACCAGTTTCCACCTTCTGGATTATGGATATCTGCAGTTTGTTTGGGTTTCAAAATAATAAAGCACCCGAATCTTAAAAACAATGTGTGATGTGATGATTTATTTCACTGGACTTTATAAAAAAAAAAAACATCTCTCTTTACACTGTTTCTTTAATTATTTGTCACAGGGGTCCAGCACCTGTCATGTCACTCCAGTCTCTTTAACGAGTTAAATGTTACATGTGGAGTACTGTTGGTAATGTAGGACATATATCTATCTCTCTCTTTCTCTCTCTCTCTCTCTCTCTCTCTCTCTCTCTCTCTTCCCTTCCCCCTCCAAATGTCTCATAGCGAGGGCAGGAGCTGCAGGGTGTTATTTCATGGATCTGTTCAGTGTGCTGCTGCTGTGGAAGCAACAATTTATTTTTGGCATCTGACATTAAAGCTTACCCTTAGCTGTGACAGCGGCCCCTCAGCCCCGGGGTTTGACTGGAGCTGTTAGTCCGTCCTCTGACACTTTGTGAACAGACCGAGTGATACCGATGGATACCCTTTATCTCAGGGATTGACCGGCACCGGACACGGTGAGTGAGCGAATGTTTTTTTTTTATGTATTATTTAATTAGAGTCAGCTAAAGGTCAAAGATTGGGAGATTAGGAGATCTAGTTCACGTTGGCATTTAGCTATATCTACACCCTGTGATATGTCGGATCTAAAACAAAGCTTGTTAGCTTATTAGATGCGGTACAATCAACATGATTGAGACAGTATTACAACATTACAAAAACCTACGGTTGATACTGATAAAGGCGTCCATCTGCACCAGATAACATAATCCAATAATTAGTATACTCCACTATAGGCCAATGTGTTCATTTGAGAAGAGCAGCAAGTCCACGTGTTTGAGAAGCTGCAACCAGCAAATATTTGGGATTTTTGCTTGATAAATGATTGATTTCTTTTCAATTAACTAACTGTTTATTTCAGGTCAATAGTTAAACGAGTCACTATGACCTACTACAACACTGAAGTGCTGCTTATATCAGCAGTTATAATTAATTGACATAATAGGCTCCTGCTGCTGCATAAGACACACATTGTTAATGGTACTTTTAGATTTCTGATAAAATTGTCAAACCTGAAGCTGTGTTGTGTTTCTGTCAGCGACCTGTTGTGGGAGGAGAGCGGTTGTGCAGCCTTGGTGGTGAACCAGAGTCCCAGCCATCATGACCAAAGAGGAGGAGAACCCTGACTGGGTGGGGGCCCAGGAGTTCTACAAGAAGTATGAAACCAAGGAGATTCTAGGAAGGTATTAAATTAGCCTACAAGGGGTTCCCAACCTCAGGGTCAGGGCCCCTACAAAGGGTCGCAAGTTTAATTTGAGCAGTCATGATACTCCTCTAATATTTAATTTTGCTTAATGTGAATTACTGACAAAAAAAAATTCTTTGGGACTCTAAAATTATTCAATTAAAGCACAAATCACGCTTTCTTTGAATTGGTCCCAACCAGTTGACATTTTTTACCTTTGAGGAGAATCCAAATATATTATGTTGCTTCATACTAAAGGAATAATTTCAGAAATAAGCGTATTCCCTTTCTTGCTAATAGTTTGCTGAGAAAATAATTTCTCCTTTCTTCATAATGTGTAGGCCCAAAAATTACTTTTTGTTATTTGAGTAGTTTATCTTTCACCGCATACCGGCTGACTCTGAAGGGATAATGATGATATAAATTATCAAATATGCATCCCCTGCTTGCCAACCCTTTTGATTTTCAGCTTCAATTCCCCCGATTTTTACATGATGAAATATCAAAACCTGCTTATTATTATTATCCTGTTATGAAATTATTTAACTGCACCAGGCCTTCGTCTGCATTTGGGTTCTTCATCTGCTGCCTGTTCTGTAACTGTGACACATCTACTTTATTTAGAAATAGCCTTGAGTCATTGGTGTTTGTGATTTTTCTTTTTCCTAAATTACATAGGCCTACCTGTTCCACAGGCGCGCACACACACACACACACACACACACACAAACACAGTGGTGTGCTGTGCCGTTTATCTGCATGTAGTCTACTCTGCCAGTACTGCTAAACCTGTGCATTAAAAATGTTGAAATGGGTGGCAACAACAACCACCCCCACCCCCACCGTTTATTGAGAAAGTAAATCAGCTGATTGATGGGCGATAGCAGAGGTAAAAACCTGTGAAAAGGCAGTGGCCAATAGGGAAACACCAACGCTGATGTCTTCACACTCACTCCGACCAATGGTGGAACTTCATCACAGAGCGACGGTTTCGAGGTCCTAGGGCTGGTCACTGCAGTCTAGCCGAAAACAAATGGGCTATATCTTAAATTTGTGGTCTAGAAAGTCAACTTTTTCAGTTTAACAGCCCAATATAATATAAAACAACTCAACACATTAGTAATGTTTGTTTGGTTGAGACACTGTTGGCTTTCCTAGAAGTTTCCCAGAAGTCCCTGAGGAATGTCAGCATTGCCAGAGCTTTCTTTCTCATTGTCATTCCCCACCATCTATCAGACGGTGGTGCTGTTACATAAAGCACACAGTGTTTGAGGAGGCTGCATTCATTGACTTCAGCGTTTTTTGGACAAAGGTTTAGTGTTGAGGGCTGCCCGCAGTGCCCAGGATTGGACAGCATCCTGTTAGATTACGTAATTTCACTCCCTTTCTTACATGCAGGTCACCGAATTTGGACAATGTGTTCAGCTGCTCTGGTACTCTTCACATGGCTCAGCCAGCTTCACAAACAGGGGACAGAGAGCCAGTTTAGTATCTGTTCTAAATGGTCCCCTGAAATGGATTTTATAAGTATAAATTACAATGAGGAGGTTACAATCTCTGACTTTACGCTCACACATCACATCAAGATGAAGCGAGGCTACTCTTCCATAGACAACAGGGAAAAACGCTGAGTATTTTTGAGAACATAGCATCCAACAGTTATCACAGAACCAGAATCAGTTTGTTGCTGAAATTCCTGACCCGAAGCACACAAACATGTTTTCTTTGAGTCCAGCTTTCCAAACACAAACCACTGAAATATTAAGTAACCTGACAAAGCGGATAACAAGTGATTTCTCTTCCTCAGGGGAGTGAGCAGCGTGGTGCGTCGCTGCATCGACAAACAAACGTCTCAGGAGTACGCAGTTAAGATCATCGACATCACCCCCTCGGACAAGACGACCCCGCAGGAGATCGAGGAGATCAGAGAGGCAACGGTGAAGGAGATCGACATCCTCAAGAAAGTGTGCGGACAGGAGAACATCAGTAAGCACATACTGACAGATTTGAATTCAAACTTAAAACATGGATCTACATTATATAGTCTCAGAAAGCCAAAAGAGCGTGGCTGGCTTTTGTCCCATTTATCTGCTCAAGAGGTCAGTTGTAGTCACTGTTGGCCTTTTGCTCTCAAGTTATCCACCTATCAAGTGAATTTAAGTCCTTTTTGTTTTGGCCGTCTTCATTCAATACTTAATGTACCTCAAATGTCTCTCCAGTACAGCTCAAAGACTGCTACGAGTCCAAAGCCTTCTTCTTCCTGGTTTTTGACCTGTAAGTGTCAAATCTCAAGTTTTACACGGCTGACTTGTAAACAGAAATTCAAGCAAGCAGCTGTTCAAATGTTTTCTTTCTCGCAGAATGAAGAGGGGTGAACTTTTTGACTACCTCACAGAGAAAGTTACTCTGAGTGAGAAGGAAACCAGGTCAGTTAGAGTGTTACATGACCATTATGAATTCTCCTAATCCTTTAAAGACCTTTTAAGAGTTTGGTGTGTGTTGGTTTTAGGAAAATCATGCGTGCTCTGCTGGAGGTGGTCCAGTTTCTCCACAACCAAAACATCGTCCACCGAGACCTAAAGCCTGAGAACATCCTTCTAGACGACGAGATGAACATCAAACTAACCGACTTTGGCTTCGCTGTGCAAATCCAGCCACAACAGAAACTCAAAGGTTGGTGAAAGCTTACATGGGAACCAGCCAACAAACTTTGTTACAATATCTGAATGAATTTCAGGTAATTTCAGAGCAACAAGTTTACACCTAGGTATAGTCCAAACTGACCCAATTTGCTCACACTGACATATTAAGAGCAGTTAACAATATCGGACATGAACACAACAGAAATTCCCACCCCAGCATATTCAGCTGAGGATATTTAAGTGTCCTTGTCGTATAAAGTTTCTATGTTTACAACATACAGTGCAGTTACAGCTGCTGGCGGTTGGCGGAGAATCTGGGTCCGGTTGCACAACATGCTCCCATCTCTCTTAGCTGCTCTTACAAAGGTTAAGATGCAACAGTACACTCAGATCTATTTGCTGTAGTCCCAGACACTCGGAGTACACTGACCTTTCAAATAAGATTCATCAGATCATTACCAGTGGGAACTGGCAAGTCAAATGTCTAATGGAACTGTGCATATAGTTTGAAAAATTAATATGTAATATTCACGTTTGATTACTTGCATTAGACTGTAGATCTATTTCTGCAGGCATATACTGTATGCATGCAACACATTGTGTGAAAGTTGGGACGACTGACGAAACGAATGTCTAAATGCATAATGAGGTGAATGATTTCAATACATGTTCTCATATGTAGGTAAATGGTGTTATTCAATTCAATTATATTTATAGTGTCAAATCACAGCAGGAGTTATTTCAAGACACTTTACAGATAGAGTAGGTCTAGACCACACTCTGTAATTTACAAAAACCCAACAATTCCCCCTTCAAGAGCAAGCATTCGTTGCGACAGTGGCGAGGAAAAACTTCCTTTAAACAGGCAGAAACACAGAGACGTACCCTGACTCTTGGTGGGCAGCCTTCTGCTGCTGCCGGTTGAGACACAGAGACAGAGTTATAGATATAATATATTGATGTTCTAGTTAGAATCTGCTTGAATGTAAAAAATAACTATAAGTACTCAAGTTACTGTATTTAAGTCATTATTTGATTTATTATTCGCTTGACTACTTTTGCTTGGATAAGAATTACAGAATAGCCAACAGATGTGCTTTTATGGCTTTAAAGTTTGCTTTTCCCAAATGAGACGACCCTTGAGAGACACCTTTTCGTGAAGATAGTCCCTAGTTTTGAATGCATTGCTGTTTTGGATAGGAATTGGCTGCATGTGTTGTTTTTCCTTGTAAAGCACTCTGTAATCTCTGGTTTTGTGAACTGCTACTTAAATATGATACATATTATTTCCATCAGGGTGGTTGTGGTCAAGAGGATGCGACATAAGCCTGCTACTTAAAGAAATCTTCAGTAGAGCAACTAACGTACGGTCATTTGAGTAGTTTTGAAAAAGTAGTTCCACACTTCTTCTACTGGTGTAATAGTAGCCTATACCTGATTTGGACTTCCAGCAATACCCATCAGATTAAAGTGCACTCTAAAAAGTTTTTTCGAGCTTTGTAAATGTGTGTTTTGAAGTTCACAAGTTTGACGTGTCTTGTAATGCAGAGGTGTGTGGGACCCCTGGCTACCTCGCACCGGAGATCATTGAGTGCTCCATGGACGGAGGGCATGCAGGATACACTACTGCTGTGGACATGTGAGTGTGCAGAGACAAAAATCACACGACACAGCAGAAAGTTAGTTAGTTACTCATGTTATCTTATAGGGGTGGGGGGAAAAAATCGATACAGCATAGTATCGCGATATTTTTTGTGGCAATACTGTATCGATACACAGATGCCAAGTATCGATCTTTTATGATATATGTGTTGGTCAGTCTGTCTGCTTGACAATCCCATTTTGCAGCAATAAAATTGAAGTGAGATGAACAGACAGAGAAATGTATCTTTTTAGATAAAACAGATGTTGACAAAAAATTTTCCTTTGGGGACGTCATTTGAAATTGGGAAAAAGGTAATACATTGCAATATATCGCAGAATATTGCAATATGTTTAAAATCGCAATAATATCGTTTCGTGAGACCTCTGGTGATTCCCACCCCTATTATCTTATATCTAACTTGGCTTGCACATTTTCCAGGTTATTATCAGAATAATGGATGTTAACACACTTTGTGAGCTTGATTTTCTCTTGGTTTATACCTGCAGATGGAGTTCGGGGGTGATCATGTACACGCTGCTCGCAGGCTCTCCGCCGTTCTGGCACAGGAAACAGATGCTGATGCTGCGTATGATCTTGTCTGGGAGCTACGACTTCTCGTCTCCAGAGTGGGAAGACCGCTCAGACACCGTTAAAGATTTGGTACGCTCTTTTGTCCACCTCTACTTTTGCTGATTGGCTTGTGTAACAAACGACACTTTGTAATAGTTGACTAATATCACTTATGGCAATTAGCGCTGCTGTACATTTTTAATTAACAGAAGAATGAATAAAACTCTCTGTGCGATTTTCCCTCAGATCTCTCGGATGCTGGTGGTTGACCCAAAGCAGCGATACACCGCTACAGACGTCCTCAACCACTCGTTCTTTTCACAGTATGTGGTTCATGAAGTACGACAGTTCAGCCCATACAGGCGGTTCAAGGTGAGACGTAAAAGGTTACCACTCAAAATCTCAATCACATTCACAAACACGCAGCTGACCATAAATGTTTAGATTTATGTCCTACCTTCCAATGTGTCGAACAGATCCATTTCATATTGACCATGGCCGTAAGACTAAATGAAGGCAAACATGCCCTATTAGTTTGATTTTCTGGCTGGACTGGAAACAAAGGGTGATGATCATTGAAATATGGCCTCCTTGAACACACCAGCAAGCACTGTAGTACCATCAAAGAATATTTTACAATATATTGGTTCATTTATAAACAGTATTCTCCTGTATTTATTCACTTGATTAGATATTTCCTAATGTCTTATTTCATTTTGGCCATTTAGAGTCTTTTTAAGTCTTTGTAGGTACATTTTCAAATACATTTCATTGCATTGTGCACAATGTAATGAATGAAAACAAATGGTTGCCTGGCAGGTGGGACATCAGCCCCAAAACGTTTAGTGCTTAAGAATGATAAAGCCGGTGCAACAAAACTAATAGGAAGGTAATAAAGACATTAATCAAACACAGTCTTTACACACAGAGTCCTGAGAAGAAGTCTAATTAGACAGAATAACCTGTGTGTGTGTGAAAATCAAATATCCCAATATTTTTGACCAAATACCTCGATATCGATACTGCAACGATATTGTAGTGTTGACTATTGGTGCGTTCACAAAATATTTACACAATGAGATTTTTGATAAATAATCATCAGTAATGTGGATATAATGACTAAGTGGGTAAAGGAAAAAAATAGAACAGCTAGAACAGTCTGGTAAGTTCTGAAAACTACATCACTTTACTGTAATGCAGCCTTTAAAACCAGGAAAAGACAACACTTATGTCATATTACAATATTATGATATCCAAAATCTAAGACAATATATAGTCTCATATCACCATATCGATATAATATCGATATATTGCCCAGCTCTACTTTCCACACATTTAATATACCCTTCAATACTCCAAGACACCAGCGAACTTTTCCCAAACTTTCTCCTCCAGGTAATTTGCATGACTGTTCTTGCCACAATGCGAATCTACTGCAACTACCGCCGTGCCAAGCCTGTCACCAAGGAGGTGATCAAGAGTGACCCGTACGCTGTCAAGCCCATCCGCAAGCTCATTGACGCGTGTGCGTTCAAGATCTACGGCCACTGGGTCAAGAAGGGTCAAACTCAGAACAGAGCAGCACTTTTCGAGAACACTCCCAAGGCCATCCTGCTGTCGATTGCTGCCGAGGCCGATGAGCCGGTCCACCACATTTGGTAATAAGCACTCAGGGCAGATCTGCTGGAGATGCTAACAAAGGTACTCTTCTTCTTAGTGTGGCTTTTTGTACTCTTGTTATATAAAAGGAAATTAACTGGTAAAACATAACCGACAAACACCATACAAGGTTAATTTTAATGTGAAGAACGAATTTTGCTCATGAGTTTTTGAAATGCAGCAGTTTGTTACAGCGGGATTGATTTACCTCAAGAATTCAGAATACCACTGTTTAACACTTTACTTGCTTTCTGTCCTAAATGTAGATTAGAATAACAGATTTAGAGAAAAAATGTCAAGTCCGTTCTCAACTGTACAGCCTCTGAAAATTGACTTATTCTTTGATGCCTGTCTAAAGCGATTGGAGGCAGCAGCCACCTGATTGTTATCAGAGAGATTGTTTCTTTAGTACTGTGCACTATCTCCACGTCTCAAACAGACAAGGTTTCCACCTTACCTTTCACTGTATGACATATACAGTTTGTTCAAGATTTAAATTTTGGATGACCACATTGATACAATCAATGAAATTATTTCCGGTTGTATAAATGATGCCCTGGAGTATCACGTTATTCTCTCTACAAACATTTGTCACAACTGACAGGCAAAGCAAAAAAAAAAAAAATGGACAAAACAAACAATTTAGCAACTGGAATATGAAAGCGTGAACCTGCATACTTGAACGGCATGGACTTATTTTGTGTTGCTGTTTGATCATCATGCAGGATGTACTGATCTGAGAACAGCTTCAAGGGATGTTTTAATTATATAGCACTTTAAAATGTATGCCATGGATGTATTTATTAAAATGTGCATTACATTTGAAAAACCAAGACTTGTTATTGGAAAGGTCCTGACTTTATGCTTTTGAATTTTTGTAAATCTGGATTGCATTTTTCTGTGTGTACACAAACTTGAATGTAGAAAGCTAATACACAAGACCCATTTTTTTATTTATTTTTTTAAACCGTGAAAAGTTTATTACAACACTAGAGTGAGATACATCTTTCAAGTATAAACAATTATTCAAGGGCAGGGACACAGTTTTCCCTCTGGAGCTGTGGGTAAAAAAAAAAAAAAAAAAAGCATTTGGAATTGAACATTTCACAACCTGCATTAATAGTTAGTCAACTTTTCATGGACATGTTATTACCATGAGTGAAGGAGTTGACTATTGTTCTTGTGTTCCTGCTTTAGAAGCAGCCACCGGTTACTCTGCAGAATTTAGTAAACAGTTTAAAAAATATATAATAACCAGCAGGAATATTGGCAGAGCAGCATCTACAATTTCCAAGTTTATCATTGTACTCATTCCTGTACAGTTGGATGAGGCTGAGGGAAGCACTCATCCAGTCATTTAGCAGTTATGAGATGTGGCTTTTGCATGGTGTCTGACTGTATCCACCACAGACCAGCTGGAACAGAATTCGGCCATGCCTCAGTGCAGTGCTGACTTTCAGTGCCAGGAAAACTAATTATGCTGCATAACCGTGTGTGCAAACCTACCATCCTCAGGCCATCGCGGTATGGAGGTCAGTCGTAGCAGCCATGTTTCTTTGGGCCACGTGTGATGGCCATGGACTACTGCACTTAGATATTTTGACAAATGCTGGAACAAGAAAAGAAAAAAAGTGTTATGGAGGTCGCGAGATGAATTTGTTTGAGGACAATGTTACTGAGCATGTTTTCTCACAAACAGATTGTGAGACGTAGTGTGCTAAACAATGCTTTTGGTAAAATATCTAAATGAAGGAATGTACGTCTAATCAATAACAAATATTGCAACCTTGTGACATATTCAAACAGTCACATATTTAAGAGCCACGTTTCTGTATTCACTCTGACAAGATCAAAGCACATAATTAGCACTCTCATCCTGTTGTTGGGTCAGTGTGTGAAAACAATAATTTAGCATGGTGTCTGACTGCATTTACTATTTCAAAAGTAAAACAGAATTCGGCCATGCATTCAAATATGTTATTATGAAGTACGAGTTACCTCTCCGTGTTAACCTACTCTTGGCCACGTAAGGATCAACAATCCCATCTTCAGACAAGGTATCTGTAGGAGAACACACCAGCTCAGTAACAGAAAGCTGGATTTCTCAGTGTTGAAGTTTGTAAGAGCTAATTTTTCATTTGAAGAGATACATTTCTGACATAGCTGGGCACATTCATCTCTCAATTACATTCAGAAAATATACGTCGTTCGATTGATTTAGCGGACTTGACAAGGAATTGGCTCAAGTTCCCAGTGTTGAATTTGTAACTTCCAGGATAATAAGAAATGGGATACATCTGCTCCTCCTCACCTCTGCCACATGGTGTGTTTCAGGCTGGGCGATCCTCCATGATGAGTCAGGTCAGCCCATATCTTCCAATGTATTCTGTGCAATGATCACAAGACAGAGGTACACAAACACGTTAACATCAGCAGAATCATTCATGTTTATACACGCCTAAGTATGTCCTCTTAATTTCCTATGTAAGTTGTGGGCCTAAGCCTGTCCGTAACACAACTTAGCCTAACGATAACTCTCTTAACGGCCCTCTGGACCCATCTTTGACCACACAAATCACAATCTATGCGAATAAGGGAGTATCGTGGTGGTGTTTCAGCAAAAACTGTTGATTACTTTCTGACTAAAGAACTATAGCTACCGTCTTCCAGGTGCGATGCACGTTAACTTACAGCTAACGTTAGCTCGCCACCATGTGCAACGTTGCCTCATGCTGTCCATATCCAAAACAAACAAGGCATCCTGCCTGAATCTAGTTAACGTTAGCTAAAATTACCTGTGCTGAGTTGCAGCTTAAATTTGCATTGTTCCACTTGAACCCTGGTTCCGTTTTACAGCAAACATGGACGACTGAGAGCGACATTTTACATGCGGATAGCCACTGACTTCAATGTGGAGTTAGCACACATACTAGCCAGGTCTGAATAGCCACAGACAGTAACGTCGTCTTCCGGTTAGCAAATATGCTTTTCATAGGATGGCGAAGGCACGACCCGCCCTCCTCTCCTTCTGATTGGCTAGTATTTGTTGCCTGATCTGGTTGGGTTGGTTAGGTTTAGTCAAGCACAGTGGGAGGGGTAGAAGCCATTCAGAGGCAGTGTAGGGCGGGACCATGGGCGGGACATGCCGTCCATCCCAAGCGATCCCAGGCCAAGACTGTTTACAGAACATAACATACATGGCTGTTCTCTTGGGAAATACAACTCTTCGTGTTCTGTTAGCGTTTTGCACCGGTTGAGAACTGCAAGACATATGTAACCTACTATGGATTAGTGCAGGATGTGCAAAAAATTTTGAGGGATGTGTTCAGGATATATATGAATGTGCAGAGGACAGGTAGTCCAGGATGTAGGATTAAGAATTTATGCCGGTGGGGGTCTGGGGCCTTGATAATATTATCATCAGTATGTTTCTTGATTAAAACCAGAGTACTGTTTGAACCTGTGTCTCCTAGTCACTACACTTGGCATTAACCTTCATCCTGGACTATACATCTGCCCATGCATATATTATATATTATTTGCACATTCTGCACTCAACCCATTCAGCCTCTTTTTCCTTATGCGACAGTTATTTTGTATATATTTGTTTCTGTATTTGTTTTTATTATTGTATTATTATTGTAATTATTGTATTTCATACTAATGTTTACTATGTCTGTTTGTCTGTTTGTGTATGCGCCTTTCACCAAGGCAAATTCCACATACGTGTAACTTATTGTGGCAATAAACCCTTTTCTGAATCTGATATTCCTGCTAGTTGATTAGCATCTCCTCCAATATGAGCTACTAAAAAAAAATGTATTTCCTAGTTCAGCTTTTGAGCACTTCTCCCAAGTTTGACTAGGCCTACTTCACTGTCTAGTTGGATGAAGCTGTAAGTATGTATACACTTAATACATCTAAGAATTCTCCTAATTGGATAGGCTATGATGTATAATATTAGGATTTTGTACAAACCTACAATAGGCCTACATTTAAATATATATATATATATATATATATATATATATATATATATATATATATATATATATATATATATATATATTACTGTATACTACTGAGGTTCCATATAGCCTAGCACCCTTATGATTTATTAGTAGCTGAATTAATCTCTTATTTAATTTGAAGATTGGTTAAAGGATGTGTCTGTAAGTGGGTATATACATATTATTTTTTTTTGTTAATTGATTTGCCTTTATTTATAAATCAAGCTTGAATCAGATAGGGCAGTGGTTCCCAAACTTTTTTTTTAATAATCTATAGCACTTTGAAATATGTTTTCATCAAAACACCCTCTGAACGGCGCAAAAGATTTTTGGTAGAAAAAAGAGGGACAACAGTGCTACACATTCATTTGGCTATTATTATTTTAGGAATTTTGAATACAAAAATATCATGTATCCTGCAATACTGCAAAGTTCCCCTAGAGGTAGTATCCATTTGAGAAACACTGATTAGGCGGTCGACCCCCTTTATCTAAGCTGAAATGTCTATTATTAACAATAAACCTACTGTAATACAGTTATTGTTAAGGATACCTAATTAAATGTAAACCATGCCAAGGCGCATTTCACTGCAGTTAGCATAAATTAACCATTGGTTGAGCGTTGCTGTCGTCATGGAACCGAGCAAACGGGTGGTCCCTCACCGGCTTCCCTCTGATTGGTCCAGCATTCAACAATTCTCTTCCTCATCGGTGAGCCCATTCGGCTCTGTCTGTGATTCGGGTCGGCTAATTGAATTGAAGCTGCTTGTATAGTGCCTTACCAACGCTGCATTCACCAGTGAGTACCATACCATAACTTTGTTATTACATTTCGTAGAAGATCATTAGCGTGGCGTTGAAGCGTGAGGATTTTACTGCAGTCACTAGTGTCTCGCGGGTGACGCAATCCGTGCAGAGGATGTCTATATAACAGCCTCTCTCCTATGGTTTGTTCACGCAGGCTGCTTTATGTAACGCATTTTGTCACACACCAGTGGACCGGGACACGTGTTTTATTTGGGATTCGTCGATGCAGAAACGTTTGCACATAGGTATTTCAGTCAGTGCTGTATTTTCTACTTCACTGGTTAGGAGACCTCTACTGCGTAGGCTACTGTACAGTTTAACAATTAAATCATTCAGCTGCTGAAAATCACAGACCTCACGTTTTACCATCACCTCGGGACCCTGCTTATTAGATTTACCTTCACATAACTTCCTAATAGCACGATGCCTTACATTAAGCTATGTATGCCATCAGAGTTGTAAGTCCTTTTGAAATGCTGCTGCTGTTGTTTTTAAATGTCTCATACCTGTGTACTTTTTCTTTTTCCAGTAAGATGGCAACACTTTCACAGACAAAGGAACTCTTCCGGAGAGCAGAAGCTGTCTGTTTCGATGTGGACAGCACAGTCATCAAAGAAGAAGGCATAGATGAACTTGCCAAATTTTGTGGTGTGGGGGATGCAGTCACTGAAATGTATAAATGCTGTCAACATCACATTAACATGCACTGAAAAATACACCTTATTTTGACGTCATCACTGGATTTGTTTTAATATATTGTGCAAATGTTTTTCTGTTCTCACAATTCAGGACTCGCAAAGCTATGGGCGGATCAATGACATTTAAAACAGCGCTGACTGAGCGTCTTTCCATCATCCGATGTTCCAGAGAACAAGTGAACAAACTGATAACCGACCACCCACCTCAACTGACTCCAGGTATCAGGTGAATATGTGAAGATGCCTCTTCTTTTGAGAAACCTCAGTCATTCAGTGGACCACCCAATACATAAGTATTGGTATGCACAGGACATTTGAAAGTACTGTACGTTAAAGGGGTGGTTCAGAATTTTGGACATAGGACCTCATTTCCAAGTTAGCCAGTGTGTTATTTATCAGTGGAGACCGTTTTCAACACTTTTCATCCAGTCCTTTCAGTTGCAGTTTGCTGTTGCTAGGCTAGCGCAAGTCAACAGTATCTGCTAGCCTGCCACTAGAAACAGTCTTACCCACTCCACAGTACACCCGAGGCAAATAAATTATAACGCCAGACTATCAATGTAAATGTCTGTGTTGATAGAATAATGTTAGAAATAAAACTACCCTTGCATCGCATTGCAATAGTTATACTTTGTTCCCTGTAGTTGGTAGCATAGGCTACAGTGGCGGCAGAGTGATATTACCTAGGCTACCGAGGAAGCCGGTTTCCATGACAATCACGCAAGTTTATTTACCTGCCGCTGCAATTTGCATGTAAACTGTCCACGCTTACATGACTTTTCTGTCAGCAATTACCTAAAGTTAGCGGTTAGCCCAGCCAGGTATCTACCAAGAGTGTAGCTATACCGTTAGCTAACGTTGTCACTCTCCACAATGCATTGAACTGTAACTTTATCTCCACTAACGTCAGTCTCAATCTATCAGTAGCAGCTAGGCTAACGTTATGAAAAGGGGCTAGCTTTATTAACTAGAGTAGCCTACCAAAAGTTATTACCTGTTCATCAGTAGCTGTTTGTGCATCTGGAAAGACGGATGGAACCGCATTCGTTGTCAGTGACTTACGGTCCTTTAGATTTCGGGGTTTTCAAAGTCGTCTGGTCTAAAATGATCACTACACATTTGCAACTTGAGTAGAGTCTTCGCTGGTGTCTTGATGTCCAAGCCAGCAGCAAGAAGCCACAGTTGGTTCCTTTCTGGATCTCCCAATGGAAATTTGTGGAAACTTTGTGGTGCCCATCTGTTTGGTTTATTTTTACAATTTCTAAATGCACACTGAATCACCATGTTGCCTAGTCTTTTATTTACAATCCAATGCTTCAATACCAATGTACTAGGCTACTACTAGGTGTCCCGACTGTAGTGCGCTTCTCGGTTTACTTTTCGGCGCAGTATTACTAACCGGAGCAAAGCCGCTGCTGAGAAACTAGTCCCTCAAAATGTAATGCGATCATTGAGATGCAAGGGTAGTTTTATTTCTAACATTATTCTATCAACACAGACATTTACAACGGTAGTCTGGCGTTACAATTTATTTGCCATGGATGTACTGTGGAGTTTGTTTTTAGTGGCTGGCTAGCAGATACTGTTGACTGATAAATAACACACTGGCTAACTTGGAAATGAGGTCCTATGTCCAAAATTCTGAACCACCCCTTTAATGATTTTCTTTTTTTTTTTATTTATGGTAACCAACCCTCTGTATAAGGCCAAAGTACTTTTTGATATTTGTGGCCATTAAAGGGGTGATAGAATGATTATATAGGGTATTTCACACTGTTCCTTAAGGTCTCCTAATAGTGTATGTAACATTGGTTGGGCTGAAAATTGCCCGAATGCTATTTTATGGGCCCATAACTACCCTGTGAATATGGCCCTATGGCCCTATTCGTAACAAGAGCTTTTCTTCCAAATATGGTATGAACATGAATATTTAGATGAGCTGCGCGCAGATTGGTTTGAGCGAACCACATAGAAACACATTGGAGACTCGACAGCAGGTCTCATATTTCAGACACTGCAATGTTTTGTTACTAAATTCACTTCTGAGACTTTTTTATGCGAGAAATCAACTATATAAATCTCAAATATGGGCCGTTTTACAAAAATGTATGGCTAATTGCAAATTTGGTAAGACGTGTCGGATTTCAGGAGGTCCACACAGTCTGACGAGACAGCGGCAGCCCCGCTGCGCTCCATACCCAGGAGAAAGTAACCGTTTCTGGGTTAGCTACTGGACAACCGGGGCTCAGGGCTCCGCGGAGCTGTCCGTCTGCCGGCATAACTATAATATATTTACAGTTTGAATTTCGTCACACCACTTATATAACAGCTACCCTGAAGTCTTACAAAGCTAATGCTTGTGTCAGATTTAAATTTAATGCATTTTTGTGAATAGGAGGGGTTTGGTTAGCTGCTGCTGTCCATTCAATCCTATGGGTAGCTAAAGATCGAGGCTAGCTAGCGACACTTTCGGCATAACTATAATATATTTACAGTTTGAATTTCATCACGTCACTTATAGAACAGCTACCCTAAGGTCTTCTACCCTGAAGTCTTACAAAGCTAATGCTTGTGTCAGATTTCAATGTAATGCATTTTTGTGAATAGGAGGGGTTTCGTTAGCTGGTGTCCCTTCAATCCTATGGGTAAAGATCGCGGCTAGCTGCAGGCCCTGGAGCTCCATCAGGGCCTCGGCATTTAGTAGTCCAGTAACCCAGAAACGGTGACTTTGCACGGGTATGGAGCGCCGCGGGCTTCTGGTCGTGACGGAGATCCATTTAGCTCACAGCGAGCCGGGGTCTATGAATGAGGACACGCCGGGTGGCGAGGCGGCACAGGCCGCTGTCACGTTAGCCTGCTGAGCTCCTGCTGAACTGTGACACAGTCAGACCAAATTTGCAATTAGCCATCAACCTTCGTAAAATGGCCCATATTTGACCTCTACATAGTTGATTTCTTGCATAAAAAAGTCTCAGAAGTGAATTTAGTAATTAAATAGCGGACCTCTGTAGATCTGCACGACCTAGCTAGATTCAGAGCTGACCTCAGGTCAGTGGTGTAGCCTATGCAAATGTTGGGGCATGACAAAGACTAGGAGTTGGGAAATTGACGTCAACTTTTAGCTTTGTTGAGATTTGCCCGTTATCAGCAGCAGTTTCAAATTGTGAGATTTGCAGAGGAAAGGGGTGTCAATGGGATTTTGAGGTTCTATGTATGTCCTATTTAAACACCAAACGTTTTTTAACTATGAAAAGGTAAAATCGGTTTTGCATTCTATCACCCCTTTAAAAGAGAAACATCAGGGATAAACAAGATAATGTTGTGAAAACAACAAAATAGTATTTCTACAACAATATTGGTAATTTGTATCTATGGAAGTGGTTTAGGAAAAAGCTTATATATGTCCAAACCTTCTAAAACAGAACGAAGCATCCATTTGAGTGATGATAAACTGTCTCATGAATATTGGGAGGTGTGTAAAAAAAAAATAATTAAAAAAAAAAAAAATAATAAAAATTAAAAATTTTTAAAATATTTGTGTTTTTTTTTTTAAAAAAAAAGGGTGGGGGAGGGGAATTAAAAAATTTTGTGTTGTAAAGTCTCTTCATCTAGTGAGCTTGTGGACCGTCTGCACCAGCGCAACATAAAGGTGTTCCTCATCTCAGGTGGATTCCGCTGCATTGTTGAACACGTGGCCACTCAGCTAAACATTCCTCTGCATCATGTCTACGCCAACCGGCTCAAGTTCTACTTCAACGGTAAGAGCTAGAGGTGACTTTCTTTTTTATTTTATTTTTTAAAGATTATTTTTGGGCTGGGGCGTCCGGATAGCTCACCTGGTTGAGCATGCACCCCATGGACAATGGCTCAGTCCTTGCTGCATGTTCGACTTGCGGCCCTTTGTTGCATGTCATTCCCCCTTTCCTGTCGTAAGCTGTCCTATCCATTAAAGGCATAAAATGCCCCCCAAAAATAATTTTTTAAAAATGTATTATTTTTGGCCTTTTAATGGATAGGACAGTTGAAGACAGGAAAGTGGGAGAAAGAGGGGGATGACATGCAGCAAAGGGCCCCGGCTTGAAATTAAACTCCGGGCCGCTGCGGTAAGGACTGAGCCTTTGTGCAAGGGGCGCACGGTCAACCAGGTGAGCTACCGGGGCCCCCCTAGAAGTGACTTTTCTCTGTTTTCATAAGAGCGGAGCATTTTTAAGTGTGTATGAAATCCCTATGAGTGGACTGACGAGGCTTGAATCCTTCTACCTGATATAAAATTTTTTTAGTATTGTTTAAAGCGGTCTCTCAGATCAAGATTATTTTTTGGGCATTTTAGGCCTTTATTTTGGCAGGACAGCTGTAGACAATAAAAGGGGGAGAGAGAGGGGGAGCGACATGCAGCAAAGGGCCACAGGTCGGAGTCGAACCCGCGACCACTGCGTCGAGGAGTAAACCTCTATGTGGGCGCCCCAGATCGCGTTTCTAATCTGAATCAAATCTTTTCCTTCATCAGTGTCACAGCGCTTCTGTCAGCTTGTTGTAGGGCAACATTCTACATTTCTAAATTCAGTCATGTGTGTTTTCCAGGAGAGTATGCTGGTTTTGACGAGAGCCAGCCCACAGCTGAGAGTGGTGGAAAAGGAAAGGTCATCAGCATGTTGAAGGAACAATACGGCTTCAAGACTGTGGTGATGATTGGCGATGGAGCCACGGATCTAGAGGCATGCCCTCCTGCCGTAAGTGTTCACATTGTGTGTTGCGCGGCTTAAAACTCTCCCCACTTTTCAGTCTTACGTGCGCACATTTGCTAGTCGGTTACGTATTCTTGAAAACACATTGTGATTAGAGTGTCTCTTTTGTCCTCAGAGTGCTTTCATTGGATTTGGTGGAAATGTCGTCAGGCAGCAGGTTAAGGAGAGGTCATTGTGGTACGTGACAAGTTTCGGGGAGCTGCTAAAGGAACTGGAAGTGATTTAAAGAAGCTAATAGTACTGTTACTGAGTTTAACATTTTATATTTGCACCTAAGGATGTGCCTCTGATGGTTTGATCCCCTGCGCGCACAATTTTCCTTCTACATGTACTCAATAGATTTTTATAATGAATGGAAATGTTTACAATAGTGAGACCAATTTTACCTATTGATTTTTATACTAGAAGATACTAAACAAATAACTGTATGTGGAGGATAAGATTTAAGTGCTTTACGCACTTTTTGCATCAAAGCCTATAGGTAAGTTAATACAACTCCTGCATCATATAAGGTGCAATGAGCAATAGAAATATTTTATTTCTGTATGTATGGACACTACGAGCTCTAACCATACATGTCAATGTGTAGTTAAGTCCAGTAAAGAACATCAGCATTAAACATGAGAACATGCTGTCAAAGATGTTGTTTGAACTGCTTTAATTTGTGTCGGCATTCTTCTCCTTCCTACACTGTTCCCAATGAACAAAAAGACAAGATAAACATGCTTCCTTCAACAATGAAATCTGATATTACAGTATGCAGCAGCATGACTGCCCACTCAGTCCCAGATTCACTCAGCCACTGACGGATTACATTTGTTTTCAGAGTTTATCATACACGATAGTTATGCCTCATTAAAACATGTTGGATAAAAACTGTTTTTAAAACCAGGCATGCTGTCTTCACAAGAAAAAAAGTAGAAGCCAAAGTTAGAAACACAGCACCATGAAACCGCAACATTACCATAACAGGGAACCCAGTAGGAACATCCAGGAAAAAAAAAGCAACTGAAAGGAGAAGTTTAGTTTTAATTTATAATTGACCTCAATTAAATATAAAATTGTCAGGTTTACATTTCTTACCATGTTGTACTTTATTGTCTTCATGACTAGAAACGGAAATACAGTTTTCGTGAATATACAGAGGCGTTCTCTCACTTTACTCGGCAATGGCATGGCTTGCTTCAAAGTGCACACTTAAACATATGTATTCCAAATTTACATTAAATAAATAAATAGCTACTGCACTGTGCAGCAAGCTTCAGCAGCACTTTTGTTTCTATCTGTCCTCACACCACACAGCTGCTCGTCTTTTCAAGTAACTTTGGTTGGTTCTAAACTCAGAAGAGCTCTGTTCATGGACCAGTTTTAATGTGGCACCAGACGTTGGCCATAACGACCCATCAGGAGGTTCAAATTGGACAAATTCACTCGTCCTGCTCCAGAACCCCAAAAATAATAAGTTGTGCATCGCCAAGGCCTGTAAGGGGTTTTGACTATTTTAATTGCTGATACATAGTAGGCATTGTTGCCTCCTCCGTCCTGGTGACATCTTGAAGTAATAAAGCAAGGACAAGAAAAAAAGAAGGGATGTTGTTTGGTAGGTCTGACGGGAGGTCAAAACCATGACAGTGATGCTCTGGATGGATGTAACATTCACAAGGGGTGCCACTCGATTTCAGCTTCTAGTTCGCCGCTCCTTCACTTCAGCGGGGAAGCCTTTGTCGGGATCATAATCCTGGAATCCATATGTTGAATGAGAGGAACTGGAGAAAACATTTAGAGAGGACTTAGTGTCACAATAGTTTAAAGTCCTTGTGATATTGATCAGGTTCAGCAAGCTCTAAAAGTTCAATACGTTGTTACTCAAGACAAATGAGATAAAGCCCTTTGTTTGTTTTTTTATAAAGTGAAGGAAAAGCCCTTCAGTCCCACAGCTAGACCCCGGCTGCAAAATAATTTTGCTGCCGCTAGGGTGCGTCTAGATTTCTAGGCTAATGGCTATGAGTTTTCATCACAACTTTGTGTTTAGGAAAGGACTCACCTGTGTAGTACACCACCTCGTCCCAGCCCTCCTGCTGCCAGGCGCCATTTCTGGTGTCTTCTCTGGACTGAAGGTCTTTGTAAGCTGCAATCAACAGATCACACATAGCACTGCTGATAGTACGTGGAGACGCTGCACACAAAGTCGGTAGCAGTTTAGCTAAATGTTTGAGCTGCACGTAACAATTATTTCCTTTATCAATTAATCTGGTAACAATTTTTGGATTAATCCTTGTGTTGACTTCGGGTCACATTGACCCGTTTTCAATTTTTGTTTTATGTCAGAAAATATGGCACGTAGAAATAAGCGCTGAAAATGTGTAGACAACACAAATTATTCTGTTGAAGTTATAACAACTGATTTGTCTGGACACTTCAATACCAGGTGACACCTAAAAAAAAATAAAAAAAAATAATGTTCTTACAATTAGTTTGGTGCGGTAAACGTTTTAGCAAACAATTGCATATTACAATGCAAACAGACAAGGAGGAGTCATGTTTGTGTCCACGTGATGAAAGTGCAATATTCAGTCTCCTGGCAGCAACGTTTGGGGCATTACTGCTTCATAAATGACTTAAAACAGTCAATTATCAAAACTGTTGATTGGTTTTCTGTGGAACAACTACTGATTTCAGCACTAGCATGATTCTGTACACGCTGACACTGTCAGTATGTCATTTTACATAAAGTTGGTATTTGACCGTACCCCAGAGGTGATGAACCATATAGAGGTTGCCGATCTGTGAGAAAAACCCTCCCACAGCTTCTCGGTTGTGCTGGCGGTATCCGATGGCTCTGGCCCTGCAGACGTGAACAACTTCAGTCACAACGCAGGCCAACAACCACCAGGGCTTCATCTGGCATAACAAGACCAGGCCAACACACATGGGACATCGGACACGTCTTCAAACAAGAATTTCATCAACATCTTTGAATTTATTCTGGACCGTTTCTTAATTTACACAATTGGATTTAGTCTGTTTTGTTAACGTAAACTAGACGACAATAGTCTTCCATAGCTGCGATTATCCATTACAGCATCACATCCAACCGTGACATGTGACGCCATTACTTACTGTACACACGTTTATGGATCTTAAGCTGGCCAAGTCCATGTGAAATGGTGTGCTGCTGTGAGTGGAATGTTTTAAAATCATTATGTTTTCCCCCTAAAGCAAACATGTACGTATTCAAGTCATAATCATTGTCTGGACACAAAACTATAAAGCTTCAGTTCTTAGTGTTGTTGTAACTTGAAGAAGAAGTTTAAGCCTTCAACTACACAAATTATATTAAAATTGCCTTGAATTGCTTTGCTGGCATAATCTACGTGACTGTAGAGGTTTGTTTTAAATACTGGCTGGTTAAAGTAAGCATAAACGCAAAAATAGGAAAAGAATAGTAGCTTTAGGAAAAAAATTACCTTGTCCTAGCATGATCTTTTCAACAATGGTGTTTTTCTTGTCTTATATTTTTTTAAATCATGTCCGCTTGAAAAGCCTGGATGTTATTCAAGTGTTTGAAGTTACAGTTACATATAAAATCATGCAGATCACAGTTAGGAACTACCACAAATGTGATAACTGGAAAACAATACAAAAGAGTTTAACAGTAGAACGACATCTCAGAAACACTGGAGGTATCTGTTACAGCCGACATCACTGACAAAGGTGCCAAACAAGTTGTGAAATGTAACCCAGTGGATTTAAAAGAAAAAAAAGGACATTCACTACAGGGAAATCAGAGAGGAAAAAAAAACTATAGAAAACTAAGGCATGTGCAGAAAGCTCACGTCTTCGTTTGTATCAATTGCAATCAACCGCGTTGCACAAACTGATAAATGTTGACCTCTCAGCTCGAGTAAAGGGTCATTATGCTGAACTATTATGTACACACATTTGTAGTGTACATATTATTCCACTTGTATTCGAATTTGGCTTGAGAGCATGACAGTTCAGCTTCAAAATAGCGTCTCTCTGTGGAATAGCTCTTATTAATGACAGCGTGGTGAGGAAGGTTTCATGTAGTGCAACTGTTCTGTAAGTACAATTCAGTGAATCAAATGAATTCAGGCTGCCTTACCAGTAATTACCCCACTCGATCATGGTTCCTGGCTGGAAGAAAGAAAACACAATGTTCTTTATTACAATAAAACAGCTTTCCAAACTGCAGATTGATATCACACCTTCTTCTTCTTTCCAGAGTAAAGACATTAACACAAATAAATGGTAGAGACGTAACACAGGTATTTTGTCATTGGGAAGATAAGCTGAAATAACAATTACACCCAAAGGCTTCTTTAATCATTCTCTGGGGCTTAAGACAACAAACGGCGTGCTGTTTCTAAGAGTCCGTGGTGAGGGATAATAGCTCGCATTCATCACGTCACAGGGGGCTCTGTCAGATCAGGACGAAAGACTTAATGTGCAGCGCATGATGCGTTTCCAGCATTATGTAGCTCTAATGCTGCTGTCAATTTAACCATTGAGATTAACTATGTCACCTGAGTGTCGATAAGTAGATATAAGTGGTTTATGTTGTTAATAGGGACTGTTTGAGCACCACTCTCATCTTGAATGCTCAAGACACAGGGGTCATTGTGGCGGAGGTAATTTAGAGGTCCGAGAAACAAAGCATGGCATGTCATCAGTTTAAACGGGAAAACATGACAGAGGACAAGTGAAAGAGCAATGCTGTCGCTTTCTCCTGAAGCCTAAGCCGCTGCAGAGGAGCTAGCAAAATAATACTTTATATGCACTGGGGTAGCTTCTAGTGGCGATGAGTTGTGATGATGCTAAAAGGGTGAGTGATCAGTCAACTTTCCTTGGACAAAAATTTACAAAACATACTGGTTATTAGCTCAGTCATGTATATCATAATGAAAAAATGTTGGTTCTGGGCTGGGAACCTGTTCAAAACAAAGTTGTTTTTTTTTGTTGCTAAAAAGCAATCTTGGCAGTGTTTAATAAATACTATGGTTTTATTTTCTGTCTACTCTGTACACATAACAGCCACTGTATTACATGTGTGTGACTCATCTGTTCCTCTGCCTGATGGTGTTGTAAGCTGTATAGATTGTAAAGTCATTTTAGGCAACTGTTATGTGACTTTGGGCCACATAAATAAGATGAACTGGACTCGACTTGAAAAGAAAGAGCGCAATATAAGCCGTTTAGTTTGCTTCTAAGTTTGATAAATGTTTGGATTGTTGGTGCACTTTCAAACTCACTCCATCTCTCACACACACATCTATAGCATGGCTAATGAGGAGATAAACTCTCTGGCTTGTTACCCACCCTGAGCTGGTAGGACCTGAGCTCGTAGATGTTGGGGCCCTCTCGGGGAACGGGCTCGTTCCAGAAGCTGAACTCCAGCAGAAGCTGGTTTCTGCGAGACATCAGCATCTTACCCCGCTCCTTCCTGTACGCTGTGAACTCCTGCCAATGGACGGACACCAATCAATAAGCTTTACTTTGACTGATGGCTATACTCTGTTTTTAGCACACTTCTAAAGCACTAAACATGGGGGACACAAATAATGCATCTGAAGGAGTCTTTACCTGGTTCTGCTTGAGCTTGTTCATCACCTCTGTTAGAGCTGGGTATCCACCTCTGTAACGCCACAGATGAACTGGGAAGTAGGAAACAAATATATCATAGATGCAAAATTGCACAAAACACAGAAATGTTAACTAAAAGAAGAAGACATACTTTTAATGATCCCTAAGAGGAAATACATTTTTACACTCTGTTGTTGTACACATTACGTACAGGCCCAAAATACACACACACAAACAGGACCTATACATGCACTAATGGGGAGATGTCAGAGTGAGGGGGCTGCCCCACGAACAGGCGCCTTGAGCAGTTGGGGGTTTGGTGCTTGCTCAAGGGCACCTCAGCAGTGCCCAGGTGGTGAACTGGCACCTCTCCAGCTACCAGTCCACAGTCCGTACTTGGTCCATAGGGATTTGGTTCCCAAGCCATGTCCCTATGGACTGAGCTACTGCTGCCCCTAACTGATATAAATAATATAAAAAAACATTCCTCCAGCCCTAAAACGTATAACCTTTGACATAATTCTTCTCACTTTGTGAGAGGGTTGAATCAATACAGAGCAGGAGTTTCCTGAACTGTTCACATCTTTGTGAAAATGACGTATTTTTCAGTTTTTTACAAGTTAATAAACTGCATCCTGATAACTGAAGATTATTAGCTGGTAAGACAACAAATAATTATTTAAACAAAGAAGTGTTTTAGTCATATTAGGTAATGACAGAATATTTTTTTATGAATATATGACTTAATGGTTTATTCTGTTTGTTTAAATACTATCGAGCCAATAATTCAGCAACAACTAAAGCAACACAATGTAGATGTGGAATGAGAAGTATAAGAAATCATGAACCTGGAAACAGGAATGCCCATATGAGGTAGTACTATAGCTTCTCTAGTAGGGGTGGGCATTTTTTTTTTTTTTTTAATTGTATGTCTGCTGCAATCACATGGGAAAAGTAACTACATTTACAACTGTGAATCGTTTTTTTGAATCGAGAATCGTTTTTGAATCGAAAATCGATTTTGAATCGAATCTTGAGCATAAAAATAGATATCGAATCGTGACACATTCTGAATCTTGCACCCCTATTCTCTAGGTTTAAAAAAAAAAAAAAAGCCTTGACAGGATATTTACATAGTACGTGCATGCGTATAGATATGCAGTAACATGCCTGCTGATTTGCAAACTGTGCAGAGCAAAGACCTATCACACTGTCGAGATCTGTGTGTTGAAATTAGTAATCCTACCAGCCTGGTCTTGTTCGCCATACCAGGTATTCCAAGTGCCCACCAGCTCACACGGATAGTACTTATCAGCATGGATGGAGGGCAAAACATCCTCACTGTGATGAACGAGAAACACCAACCAAACACTGAAATACACTATAACCACAGGTGCACTTCACTTAAATCTCGATTCAAATTCAAATCCACTTTCAAACAACAATATTTGAATAACAATTAAGTTTTTCTGGTCACATGTATTCTGTCTAATGTTACAAGTCCAAAATTAGTCCCCAACTACAAATAGACCGCTTCCAGTCATCTTAGGTATGAGCAAGGTTGGTCTGTGAAGGACTGAAGTCATGCCAGTGTGTCAATCACGTCACAAAAATAGACAAAAAAAAATAAAGTCGTCGTCTTCTTCTTCTTCTTCTACTACTACTACTGTCACTACTTTTGCTTAAGTACGAGCTAAGCATGCATACGGCATGCAGCATAGACAGTAATAAGAAGTAACACTCACCAGAGTTTGTTGTACGCATCCAGGCACTCCGGCTTGACATTATGGACTGGAAAAGAGAGTCATACTTAAGAACGATCTGATCATGACTTCAGGATAAATGGTTTATTTTTAACTACAAATACTGTGACGTGAACTTACACTGAATTTTGTACAGGTTACTTTCCTCATTTTTGGTCAGGAGGTTGGCATGTGTATCTTTCCTGGGATCAACTTTCCTCACAAACAGTGACTTAAACCAGCTGTCCTGTCCGTTTCTGCTGCTTGATGTTGCAAATCCCCTGCAAACACAGATGAGTCATGATACAATTGGATGGATGAGAAATTATTGTATGAACCACTATGATATATCTATAGCAAGACTGGCTTCCCAATCACCTATTTTGATATATTACTAGATGTTAGATTTACACTCACATAAACAGATCATCTTTATATGAGCGACATGCTTCATTGATAGAAAATATAAAAACACTTAATTTCAGGTTTATAGCTGAGCTGTTGTAAAGAAAGATTTTACATGAATACTTCAGTCAAAATACAGACTGGGCTTTGAATGTCAGTACCTCTGATCCATATAGTATACACAGTGTGATACAGCAGGTCACAGTATCTAACGGTCAGTGGTGGACAGTAACTACACAAGTACATGTACTCAAGTACTCTACTTAAGTACAATTGTGAGGTATTTTAATTTTTTCTGATACATTATAATTGTGCTACAGTTCAGAGGCAAATATTGTACTTTTTACTCGGCTAAATCTATTTGATACCTTTAGTTACTAGTTAGTTTGCAGATTCTGAATAATACTACAAAATACAACGTTAATCAACAAAATATTATAGGTTAAGATAAGACTTTATAGATCCCCGGGGGAAAGGGGTAACTACCAAACTGACCTTGAGCGTTCGAGATGCTCACTAACAAAAGATGACAGAAACTTGTATTCTTTCACCTCTACCTGCAAATACACGCAGCTTTAATCTTAAATATCCAGGAATAAACTATTTCAAGGTGTAGTTAGCTTGCATGTGAGTTAAAGCTGAAGGCCACTGAGGCTAACGTTACTGGGGCTAGCTTGCCCAAGCTCATCGTCGCCACCACAGAAACCTACTAAAGAAATGACACAACAGCTGACTGCAAACACTACAGAGATGATTACTGAACATGTACACTGAAGTCTGCCCAAACCTGCTCCACACGACGAGCTGTCCGGCCGACTGGGCCCTGCTTTTAGCCCGACCCAGGGCACCGCTGACTCTGTGAAGGACTCCAGTCGCCATCTTCAACTGTTCTCATGCACACAGAGCAGTTACCACATCTGACCACCAGGTGGCGATGCAGCACCGCAGTGCTGGACCATAGACTGTATATTAAGGTGCTGGACATGGTGCTGGACCGACCAAAGACAGGAGCGTTGTAGACACTGATAGAGGAAGTAGGCCTATTCTGATAACAACAAGTTGGTTCTCTTAATACATCCATGGGTATACGTATGTAAAACTATCTAAGTTTAATCAGGAAAATGTACTTAAAATAGCCTATTACAAGTAAAATTACATCATTCACTTATTACCTACTTACCCACTAATGTAAAAACAGGATTTTACTGTTATAATTGGTTGAGGAGGAGCAAATTGTTATTACGGCAACTAATGATTCTTTTCAGTATGGATTCATCTGCTTATTACTTTTTTTTTCCAATAATCGATTGTTTGGTTTGTAAAAATTCAGAAAATAGTGAGAAATGCCGTCACCATTACCCAGAGTCCAAAGTGACACCTTCACAATCGTTATTTTGTCCAATAGTACAAAATAGTACATACAAATAATTAAAATAATTAAAAAGCAAAACCAGCAAATCCTGAAATGTTTTACATGAAAAATAAACTGAAACGATTATCAAACTAGTTGCCAATTAATTTCCTGTCAATCAACTAATTGATTAATCGACTAATCAGATGTACTTGTATGTACTGTTGGGTAGTTTCATTTGTAACAACATTTGTAGAGTAAAAAAAGTATTCAACAATGCAGTATTGTTATATTGGATATGTGTAAGATATGTTATTAATCAAATTAATAAGTAGCCTAAATGGTAAAGTTATAGAAACAAACAAGGGGACAAAAATATAAAATAAAAGGTTGTGCCAGACTGGTATGCATTCTTTTCTTTACAGCAGATATTTTAACTTGTCATAGTATAAATAATAGGTGTTACTAATAACATTTAGTGTGTTTACATGCACAAAAGTACTTTGGGTATATCCTGGTTATGTTTTGTGCATTTAAACTGCTTCTTGTGGGATCTGGATAAGGCCTTATTGGTTTTGAAAAACCCAGATATGCTACCTGGAGTACCAGGATAGAAAGGATACTGTGGCATGAAACACCTCATACAGGTTTCTAAATATTCTTAGATGGTACAGAATAGTGGCTTAGATGGTGAGAAATCAAGACACAGCAAACAAATCAAGTCAAAAAAGTCAAGTCTTTTAAGAATTTATAACAAAAACTGGTAATCTTTAAAATAATTTATGAAAGTTAATACATGTTCAATAGACTCAGATTCTACATTAGTGTTGCTACATTGTTTTCTGACATCAGGACAGTACTTGAAATTCATTACAAGAGTAGCATCTATGCTTGATAGTGGAAGAGACCTCTTTCATACATTAGTGAGGAAGAAAACCAGTTAAGTTGCTGCTATTGACTTTTTTTTACAGCAGATGTTTTAACGTGTCACAGTAGGGGAAACACAGGTGTAACTGATATAAATAATGATGGCTCTGTTTTTATTAATAAAGCTATCTATTAGTCAGCACAATAACAGGGCCCTGGAGATAGAATACACAACATAAGTGCAACCTTTATTGAGGTTATTAATAACATCTGTGCTTTTCCTGCTATGACATGTCAAAATGTCTGTGCTGACAAAAGGCCTATTGTCTCTTGTAGTGGATATCAGCCGAATCAGGGTCTGGTCCCACACACTGTATATCTGCAGTGCATCATATCAAACAGTAAAATCATCCTCAGCTGGCATACCTAGAAAGAAAGAAAAACAGTGTCTATGGCAGATATGGGGGCCCTGGATATGAAGACGGGTAGAACTCCCTCTCTTAACACAATACAATATCTTTTACTACAACGTAATGGAAATTTCTCTTTAAATACATCTCTGCAGTTCAAAACACTGTAACATTGAGAAATGGAACATTAAAAATAACATATAAAACAATAGCAACATAAGCTAAGATGTAAATAGCATCAAATAAAAATAAATCTACAGCCAAACAAGAATTACTGGTTTGCAAACATCAAGATCCTTTCTAGAAAAGTAGTAATATTATTAGTGATGATAAAAGTAAAAGTAAATGTAAAATGTTGCATTGTGGTCAAAAAACAGTTAAACAGGTGGGGGCGCTACAATTCAATCCATAGCCCATCAACAGCAATTTTAGTGCCTAACTAAGACCACTGTCCAGTTAAATAAACAATATAGACACCATCAGACTCACTTTAACTGTCTTTGACATTGTATGAAACAAATTAGCCCATGCTCAAACTTGTAGCAGCTATCTCTACTTCACAAAACCTTTATTGGAACTCCAAAGTCTACCGTATTGGGTTTGGCAGGTGGCATGGGTGTGACTTTTGCAATTGTGAAAACACAACAAGATAACTTGAGATTCTTGTGGGGTAATTGGGTCCTTATATTTTCAAATACCGATATGCTGTAAGCAATGGATGTTTTTGTGTGTGCTGTATTCAGGAAGCGCACATCAGAACCAGATGCTCAAGGTTGATGGGGTTGCAACCATGGAGGAATTCAGTACATTTGAGATTGATTTATTATTTGACAGAATGACTATGAAGCTAACGGGGACCGTATTGCAAAAGCCTACTTGGCTTAAGGAGAAAGACTACTTACCACCAGTGGAATTCAGAGACTATGGATGGATTTGTTTTAAGTTCAAAGACATGAATCATATGGGAGTGTTTTCTCTGTGAAACATTTTTGAATAACAAAAGGCAAAATGTGGATATGTCTGGGAATTCAAAGTATGATCGTACCCACTGAAATGTTGCTCTTTTAGTTAAAAAATTTATCATGGCGGGTAGAAAAACATTAACTTTTTCACCACAGTGCATGGTTTCACTAGTTTAACCAACATCCACCATTTTGATACGCTGGACTTATTTCCAGTTTTATTTGATTGCATATTTTATAAAAATGACACCTCCTCACCAGCAGCCATGAACAACAGTATTAATGTAATGTCAAGTAGTGCGAGTCCCCTTTTGGAAATCAGTACAGTACAGTTCCTATAATGTCAGTATTAATCTGAATGGCCTGATCTGTATTTTTAATGAATTTAGTTGGAAGTGGAATACACAAAGGGCACATTTTATTAATGGAAGAAGTGAGATCAGCTTTTTAGAAAGAACACCAGTTTCACTGCTCCAGTGCATATACTGTACCTCATTACTGCTACAGTAAAACATATTTTGTGGGGTCTCTTTGCCTTGTTGAGGGAACTTTTGATACACTTTGTACCTGTTTATTTTTTTTACATCAGATGCAGGAAATCTGTCAGTTTTAATCTTTGCAGAAATTAGTAGTGTTTGACAGAGTAGATCCAGTAAGGATGTAAGGAATTAACTGGCTCAGATCCTCATTGAAAAGAGTCTAGAGTGTTATAACCTGCCATCTTGCTGCCACCTTCATCAGGGGCGTCAACTTGCATGTGATGCATCTTTTTCTACTGTTGTATGCTTCACCTGAGCAACATCGTTGTGTAATTTCACTTAACATTAATCATGAATATCATCTATCCCGATCAGTAGTTTTAGCTGGGTAATAAACTGGCAACTGAGTGTATAGCTGTTTCCATGACTTAATAGAGCTAAATAAAAGCAAACCTTAGGTACAATCTCAATTTATGGTCCACTTATTAGATTTTTACAGAGCTTTCAACTGTATCACACAGGTTTTATCAGTGGATGGAGTTCAGATGTCATGGAGATAGATCTGTTGACATGCAAACTAATATACAAACTTTCACAAAACAATCCCAACTCAAAGTCCACGTTCGAGATATTTACCTGTTTTACAAACAAATAACACGGCAATGGAGCAAACTTCAGATGATGATGATGATATAGTCAAAAGCTTCGGAAAAAGAAAGTGGACATTGAGTTATGTATTTTTTTTGTGAAATAACTTTTTAACAGGGTCAAGAATGAACGCTCATGCTTGCCTCTATTTGGGTTCCCATGATCTCTGCACAAGAGTGAAGATAAATGTGATTTTGCCATCAAGCCATTGTACTATTAAAGGACTATCTAAGAACTATCTCAGACTAACCCTGTTGAGGTTAGGAAGGCAGATAGGAAATGATAGGATTTGATTTAGTTTATTTAACTGCTAATAATCCTGTATTATTCCTTATGTTGTAATTATGTGTTTCTTGATTGTATGGCTTTGTACTTTGTAAAGTCTGCCATTGAACAGCTGCTGTACAGTATATATATTTGTTGATGCATGTTCTTCATTTCTATGCTACATGACCATGCTGGTACTGGTTTGGTGCTTCCCTGCAGCTCTAAAATCACCTACAATACACTCTGATTTTGGATAAAGTGAGTTTCACTAAACCAAGGCTTCGAGAAGAACAGCTGTGAAAACAGCTGATATGAATCCTTCACTAATGCACCAGAAAACCATGGATGCCATTTATCAGGGAGTTTAGAAATATAAAAAAAATGTCTTTGCTTAACACTCTTGATCCCACATGGCTAAATCGCTCATACAAAGTATGTCCTGGGTGGATCTTCAGAAAATTGAATATCTCCAAACCAAATTATCTAACCGGCTGTTTTCGCAGTTTCTCTCTCCCTCCTCTTATTATCTTTGGCTTTATTACGGACATGCTTGCTGTGAAAAGCTCTCCAAGAAATGCGGTTGGACTTGTGAGAAAATACTTTGGACATTTTGTTTATAGCCTTCACTCCTTATCTTGTCTGGGCATAGCAGTGAGTGAATGCAGCTCTACCGCACACAGTGGCACTAAAACATTTGTAATAATAATATGTGAGCAGATTAATATCCTGGACTATGTCTATGTTTTTATTTAAACAATGTAATATAGATAAGAAAATAATTGTTGCCAAGAATTACCAGAGTGTGCCCAATCTAAAATGTTATGGAGTGATACATTGTTGACAGACCTCTGCGACTCAGGCTTAAAATAAATAGACGGACGACTCTGGACTCTTATGAAATAGTAGTTTTAAGGAACACTGTACACTCCAGATCAAACACTGACCAATGAAGATAGTGTTATTCTCTTTATCTATCAGTCTAATGGCCCTACAGATTGTGCCTCACGTTTATTAAATGATGACGTCTAGCAAGACACCTTCTCTAAGCAGAATGTGTAATATTCTCTCTAACTGGTTGTACTACTGTATCAGTGTTGGAGGAGGTAGTCATATCCTTTACCTAATTAAAGATAACAATAAAAAGTAGGGCCTACTCCAATGCAAATAAAGGTTTTGCATTGAAAATGTAACTAAAGTAAAAATATATATAAGCACAATTATCAAAATGTACTTAAAGTATAAAAAGAAATAGCAGAAAATTGTCCACAGTGAGTGTTACATAAATATATTATTATATTATTGATAGTCTATATCGACAACGTTTCATTTACGTGATCGTTCCGGTGCCGCCGGATGTTCTGCCGGATGTCCCTCATCTTCCGCTTTCTTTGTGTTGGCATTCTAAACTCCGGTCAATTTGGGAAACATCCTCCGAGCTAGACCATACAACAAAATAATAACAAAATAGACAATAAACCATACATCAAATAAACATATGTATAAATGACAAAACCATAAGCCCATCATACATGTCTCACTCCAGCACAAAGCTTATTAGGAGCCATCCAGAAAGCTAAGGTACTTTCCCCATTTTCTAATGTAGACATCCAATCTGGAAAAACGTTTATATGGCAGTTTTTCAAACGCCACCACCCTATCTCACAAACCCAATCTTGAATTGATGGCACCCCTTCATTCCTCCATCCACTCAAAACAAAATCTGTCTGGCTAACATTAAACTAGTTTGGACCCAGCTTCTTATGTGCTTATCCATCCCGACCATGGGTCCCTGCAATCCGACATAGGTTACCATGTATCCCAGGGCGATAATGGGGCAAGAACAGATTGCTCAATACAATAGCAGGGTGGGGTTCCTTCCCGAGGCTGTTTTGCAGAGGCATTGTACCTGCGTCCGCTTAGAACTGCCCAAGACAATTGTGATTGGTTTAAAGAAATGCCAATAAACCAGAGCAAGTTTTTCTACAATCCCGGAACACTGTGTGGACTAGCCAGACCTTTCTCCGTAACGCTGGGGAGATAGGTCTGGCAATGCAAGACTATATTAATGGTAATTGCATTAATCTGTAAGTGGAAATTAAATTGTATTTGGTCAATTTGGATCTAGTTTACAATGTATCATATTTCATAACATAAAATTACATAGATTCCCAGATTCCCATTATGAACTACAGTAGCCTATATTACAGCTGCTGTGCTACTGCCCTGTAGGCCAGCTATACACATTCCCATACATGCTTTCACAGCCATGTAACTTAAAGAAAGACTGATGATATTATTTACACAACCTAATAAGTGAGGAAAAGAGCCATTATTTATGAAGGCAAAGTCGGTGACACAAATGAAAACTCACAAGTCTAACCAGTCTAAGTGAATTATTGTTAACACAAAAGTAAGGAGTGTTAAAATGATCCAAAACAAAGTGTAAAATTAGATCCATTGCTTGAGTTGTTGAAAACTACAGTCCTGTGCCAAATTATGTTTCAATGTGAAATGTCTAAAGCACTGTAATGTTCACATCAACAACCATACTATATCTAAGATTTATTACCACTATATTCATCATACAATTATGAAATGGTATTTGAGGTTTAACCTTTGTGTTGAACTGTATTGGACAGTCAAGTCCCCCCATTGTCTGGTCTAAGCTTGCGCTTTCTGGCTTTGTAATAACTTTTTTCTTAAGTGATCCTTCAATCAGCCTTTGAGAATGGACAGAATTGGGTCCTGGGAAATAAAGAAATCCTGTGTACTTACTGTGGTATTTAATGACGTTGGACATTATTTTTTCTGTCTCGGCTGCCATAGCTTTGCACTCCTTCTACAGTAATACTTAGACATATAGTCAGAGGTGTGAATGAAAAATTAAGTGATCAGTGCTCAAGGCCAAAAATAAGATTTTTGAGAGGGCGGCAACAGCCTTCATGAGCCAGGTCTTCTTTCACCTATGAGATGTTGGTCTGGAAGCAATTTAACCATTACATTTTAAGACACACAGAAAGGTATCTACAGATTACAGTGGGTTTTTTTCTCAAACATCACAGGCAGCAAAGTTGAGCTACTGATTTTTTTTTTTTTTTTTTTACTGCTCAACTTGTGAGAAAACGTGCTTTTGATGGCTGAATGGTAAGCCTGAATATTTTCTCTCCTTTGACCTGATCAAACATATGCTGGTAGGCCTATTTCAGACCACATGTTTTCTCATGATTATACCATTCAGCCCATTGCAATTCGAACAACTAAACTACATCTGTTCAGGCATAGTTTCTCACCAAAACAAACATATGCAAATGCTTATAAGTGGAATATATCACAGTAGAATACATATGTAAAATACTTCTCAAAATTGAGCATCCTGGATTTTTCCCTCACTGTCAAATGTGCCATTGATGGGCAGCTTTATCTGCTGTCATATCTGTAGAATCATTCATTCATTTTCCATATAAATATTTTTCCTCTTCAGGGTCACAGGGGGCTGAAGCCTATTACTTTTATTACTGCAATGACCTAATGTTATCCCCATGTGGATAAGTAGCCTATCTATCTGAACAAATAACCTGTCTGGAAAAAGTTTGGTTATGCATATGGATGGCTCATCAAGTGATATTGACACTATTTCAGTTATTTAATTCCACGTCTTACCACTTCCAACGTTAAATGTGGTGGACAAAGTAATATTTTAGTTTATCTCTATTTACAGGGATTATACTTGGCCAACGCTACCTCAGATACATAAATGGATAAATAACATTTAATAGGACTGTCATATTATCTGCAGCCTAATATAAAAACTCATTAAACTGTTTTCTTTTTGAAAGATAAATAGCCTACAAGGCAACATTTGAAAACAAAACTGTGTCCACAATCTGCTTCTTTCTTCTTCTTTTTTTAAATAAACACCCAGATTCCTCAAAAACTCTTTTATTCAGCTGGGATGAAAAATATTGTGTCTATTGGACAACAAAAAGATTCATTAGGCTACTCATTTCCCAAGTTGAGACTGTTGTAAATGCAACTAGAAATTACATATCTTCTTGCTTGTTTTGTACAGACAAGACACATTAACTTGTTATATATGAAAATATAAAATAGTGGAAAGTAAGTTTTATATATAAATGCGCCTGATAAAAATGTTGTGATAAAATAAAAATGTTAGTAATCGGGAGACATCGCTTCCGGCTGCCATTTTTAGGTGAACGTCTGAAGTTAGAGCTGAAATATCTGTTAATGTCCGGGTATTATATATAAAGTTTTATGCTGGACAGAAGACTGCGGAGTTTTGAAATGTCTTTAAAAGAGCGGTGAGTTTGTCTGTTTTTTTTTTTCAGATAAATGCTTTTTCTGTGACTCAAAATCAACTCCGACATGTAAAATCGGTGGTTAGCTAACGTTACGTGAAGGAAGGTGCCTAAATTCCGTCTGCTAGCAAACAACAGAAAACCTATAAACTGCTATGTGGTGGGATTCACTAACAACAGGGCAAATAACCCACAATTTAACCATGTATTTATAAGCTGCTGAACCAAAAAAATACAGGCAATAAGACGCGAGGCGTCAGCAGAAAGAATATAACAACTTTGAGACACTCACTATGCCTAACGCTACGTTACGTTATTTTGACTTTGTGCAATTTGTGTCCTAGTGGAAAGTGGATAAAATCGAAGCTATGCAGTGTGAAGTTTGCAAGTGACTTAGCTTGCTATCACATAGCTAACATTAGCTTACTAACAGCTAACTTGTCTTCTGGTAGACATAGGTTGCTAAAATAATCATTTGACATATGTCAAATGATTATTTTATGCATTTATATCTAATGTTTTTAGCTAGCTACAGGCCTTTTGTTAGAGTTTCAGCCCTTGGATGCGTATTGTGGTGTATGGCAAGCTGTTTTAACATTTAATTGAACCACACTCCTATCTTTTCTGTAATTACATTTTAAATAACCATAGAAGCATTTTTGCCAACTGTGGATATCCGTAATAAGTACTAGTCAAAACGTATTGTGTCTGGAATGTTTATTTTTTTCATTTTGGATACCTTAAATTTGGTGACAGTAAATGTAGATATTTTAATAAACTAGATATGATTTTTGAATTTGCAAAAGATTGTATGAGATATAGCATGGTGGGGTCACATTTGACAGACGTTAGTGTTCATTACTAAAGATGAGGACAGGTAATGGTCAAACATGAATTTTAAGGTACAATAATAGTCTGTTTCATCTTACCAAAAACCCTAGCACTACAACTTAGACCTGCAGCAGCAGTAAAGGCCAGACGTGAGAGCTCACTGTATTGACGACAGTTAAAGTGATGGTTCGGAGTAATTCACCCAAGGGTCCTTTGCACCATTACCTCGAGCCAAACAACCCCCCAGAAGCTTTTTTCACCTGGGTCGAACATTGGGAGAGTTAGCTAGAGTAGCGTTATCAGCTGAATGGGCTAATGGACCCACGTTTGTATCTCGTAAATTACCCCACTAATAATGCCCGAAATGATACCAAACGTCTACAAGTAGTACAAATAGGTTATGCTCTCATAAAAGGATGGATTGGAAAGTTTGTAAGTACACCAGAAGTTTATGTAAATAACACTTGTCTGCTGGCTTCTGCTCTCTGCTGTTGTTGTTGCTGCTGTAAGACGAGTGCTTAGGGCTGTCTACAAATTACAACAGCGAAAAGAGATGCAACAAAAATATTTATTAATTTAAAAAGATTTTTTAAAGTAAGTGCTGTAGTATAACTAGCAGGAGACAAGTAATAATTGAGGTAAGTTTGGAGACATTACCTTATTTAATCATTAAATTAATAAATATTTTTGTTGTAACTCTTTTCGGTGTAGTAATTTGTAGATGGCCCTACGCACTCGTCTAACTGCAGGTAACGGGAGCAGCAGCAGCAGCAGCAACAGAGAGCTGAAGAGAGCAGGCAAGTGTTCATAAACTTCTGGTGTACTTACAAACTTTCCAATCCATCGTTTTATGAGAGCATAACCTATTTGTACTACTTGTAGACGTTTGGTATCATTTCGGGCATTATTAGTGGGGTAACTTACAAGGTACAAACGTGGGGCCATTAGCCCCTGCGCTAAGCTATTCAGCTGATAACGCTACTCTACACTAACTCTCCCAATGTTAGACCCAGGTGAAAAAAGCTTCTAGAGGGGTGTTTGGCTCGAGATCATGGTGCAAAGGACCCTAGGGTGAATTACTCCGAACCATCACTTTAATCTTCTGAGGTAAGAGATCCTATACTACATCCTACACAATATTTTTAAATCTATTTGCCAATGGCTGGTAAACCGTTAGCAAATGTACCAGCAAAAGTATTTTTCAACTGGCCGGTGTCAATATACAGTGTCATTTAAAACAACAAGCAGGTCCTATTTATTTTTTAAACAGCATACAAAACACACAATTTACAACATGAATACATCCCTTTCATGCTAATGAATAAAATTATTTTTTCAGCAGATGTCTTAGTTACAACACGATGGAGCTAGCAAAGCAGTTTTGTGTTTATATGTGCGAGCGGGATTTATTCAGTTTGGGAAATCCCATGGTCTCTAAAGCTACAACTCAAATTGTCTGGCTGATTAAACAGGGAGGGACCCATCTGCTAGTGATAGCTACATGGAGCTACATAGATAAATATGCATCAAACAAGCCACTTTTTAATTTTGCTGTTCCCATGAATACAAAAGTTGGGTGACCCTCCCCCCTAGACTAAAAATAATTGGATGACCCTCCCATCAACAAAGAATAAAAAGACATAACCCTCCCCTATTTTCCTCCGGTGGTCCATTCCTTAAATACCGAACCGAGCTTAGCGTGAAATTCTCCTCTGTGGTACCATAGCTACTGTAGATAAAGTAAGTGTGACGGTGGACACATCAAGAGTCATACGTTGCATACCACCAGACAAGCACCAGAAACCTAAGCAGAGCAAATTTGGCTCATGGAGGAGTTCTTTGAGGTGAAGAAAAGATACAAAAGGTAGGATTTAGGGTTATCCAGAATGCTGTTTAGAAAAATTAGACAAGGCTGTCTAGATAGGTAATTTTAAAAGTGTGTATTTTTTTTTTAATAAGAAGAGGTATGACCTTAAAGGTCCCATGGCATGAAAATTTCACTTTATGAGGTTTTTTAACAATAATATGCGTTCCCCCAGCCTGCCTATGGTCCCCCAGTGGCTAGAAATGGCGATAGGTGTAAACCGAGCCCTGGGTATCCTGCTCTGCCTTTTGAGAAAATGAAAGCTCAGATGGGCCGATCTGGAACCTTGCTCCTTATGAGGTCATAAGGAGCAAGGTTACCTTCCCTTTCTCTGCTTTGCCCGCCCAGAGAATTTGGCCGACCCATGAGAGGGAGACATCATGGCTTTCAAACGAGCAAAGTGGCAGTTGGTCAAGGCCACACCCCCACTCTCCACCTTGCCCCCCCCTCTCCTCCTCAATAGCTACAGACACAGAAATGGCACATACTAAGGAAAGCTCATTGTGGGACTGGCTCTAGTGGCTGTAATTCTGCACCAAGGCTGAATTTCGGGAAAGAGACTTCAGATACAGTATTAGGGGACCACTAAGGTCTATATAAAAGCATCCAAAGAGCACCATGTCATGGGACCTTTTAAATGAATTATTTTTTGGCAATAAAAGATCTGAATAAACTCTTATTAGGAATATCTGTAGATTTTATGTCATGCACAAACTTATAATATTAATTTAGTTAGTATTACATTTGTATTGTTCCTTTTACACACAGCCTGTAGGAACACTAGTAATGTGAAATAAAACAATTTACATACAAAAATGTAGTTCATGAATCTGGGAAATTATTAATCTTTGCAATAAAAAGCAGGTGCATGGGATTATGATTATTGGGGAAAAAAATTAAGGGGAATCATGTTGGTTATTAAACTGGCCTTATTTGTTTTTCCTTAGAAATGCGAAAACCCTGATGCCAACAGCAAGTACAGTGACCTTGAGAGGTGGGAATGAGTGGGAGATTAAGGTAAACATGGATGACAGCACATTTTACTGATTTGCACTCAACTTGACACTGCAAATGGTATAATCTTAGCAAAAGGGTCTAAATGAGTAATATTTGTCCAGAAATTTGCCACAGTTTATCTTACTGTAAAAAAGGTCTTTATGGTCCTGTTTTTCCATGTATTATTCAAGTTTGATTTCTCAGTGGCACAGTCTGTCTGTCTGGAGGTAGTAGTCATCTTTTGCATCCTTTGACCATCCATCTTCTAGATGAATACCTATGAAAAGACAAGGCAACCCTTGGTGTTCGATACAGAAGCGTCAGTTATGCCACATCTCCACAATTTGGTGGGATGAAAGAGGACTACATGAACAGAAAACCTACTACTGAAAACGGAGACACTGAAATGTTCTGGGGTTTTTTCTGGACTTTCCATCATATTATGTCATTGTCAGCCTGTGTACAGTGAGCCTTTAGTTTATATAATGTGACAAAAGTTTTCATTAAAATAACAAGCAAGCCCTAAGTGTGTTATTGTTATGTTAAGAGTTTTATCACTGACATTTATGAATAGCTGTTGAGACAACTGTAATACAAAAGGGCTTAGTCAGAAAGTTTACTTTGACTATGCAAATCACAGTGGTTCAATAAAGTGGTTATCATTTTTTATGTTTTGTATGATTTTTAAATTTTTATATTTGTTGCTTGTGAAGCACTTTGTGATTCTATCTGTGATAGGTGCTATATAAATAAAGCTTACTTACTTACTTACTTACTTAAAACAGCTAAAGTTAAAACATTGCTGTCTCTTGTCATCATACTGACATGTTTCTGATCTTAATTCACCTGCCATTCTGATCTTCCCTTCTCAAATGCATTAGAAATTAGCTTTAGAAAGGCTTTAAATAGTGCTGGGTGATATGGATAAAATCAGATATCACAATATTCTTGACCAAATACCTCAATGTCGATTTTTGCGACGATATTGTAGGGTTTACAATTGGTGCTTTTACAAAATATTAGATAAAAGAATTAAAATAAAATTGGATAAATAATCATCAGTAATGTGGATGTAATGACAGCTAGAACAGTCTGGTATGTTAAGAAAATGACATCACTGTAATGTAGCCTTTAAAACCAGGAAATGACAACACTTACCATATTACGATATTACTATATCCAAAATCTAAGACGATGTCTGGTCTCATATCACGATATCGATATAATATCGCTATATTGCCCAGCCCTAGCTCTAAATACTAAGTTGTCATGCTGGCTGTTTTATTTAGCCTAGCTGCAAGATATTTCCAGGTGTAAACGGGTAATACTTGAGTTGAACTATTAATTTAACTTAGTTAATGAAATAAGCTAATGTGACATATGGCTAGAACAAGAAATCAGACCTCAATATGGACATGGTATCTTGCATTTTTAGTTAAGCTTATTATGTTAGCAAGTTGACTGTGCTACCAAAAACTGTTAGACGGACATGTTTGCTACAGGTGCTGAACAGATGCTTTTGTTGACAGCATATGCAAAAATACATTCTCTTTTTAAAAGCCACAGTTTACTGGTGCAGCCTGATTAAAGTACACTGATTACATTTATTTTATTCTACACAAGAAATCTCAGGCCTGAAAATGAGGTTAATGTTCGAGTAATATTCCAGCTGCAAAATATTTGAGTGATCTTTTGTGAATTTGTGAATGTGTAATAGCATTGCATCAACCTCTCTTGAGAGGACCTCAGTTATGTACCATATGTGGCAATGGATGACATAACAGGTAGCTCATAGAGTGAATAGGATAAAAAAGAGAAACCCAACCTGCATCTGTGACTAGACCCCCAGTCAGTACAGTGTAAAACTAGGTTTGTGTGGCAGAATATGCAGCTGTACCATAAATACATTTATTATACTAGTCTTTGTTGGGATCTGATAGATAAATATCCTTTAGAGCTACTGTATAGCTGTAATAAACTCTGGACATCTGGTATGTGTGTGTCAGTTAAACTACATGTAGTGCATGTTGTTTATGCCCTGTTTTCTTTTACAATAATATGTCCAGCATTTTTTTGATATTATAGAGGGTCAGGACACATGTTTAGATGCCTAATACCTAGATCTTAGTTCCTTATTGTAAGTACCATCATTTATCAACATTTTATAAGACACCATGTTACCTTTCACTCAGCCAAATGTTTGCAGTATTAGGTCACATGCAGTAGGCTGTTCAAAAGCATTGAGCCAGACTGCACATCTGAATAATATTATTATCATGAGACAATATTATTATCATGAGACACTGTTTCCATGAATGAAACTGAGATGTGTAGGCATAGAGTAGTATGTTAAGTTGAGTTTTTAACAAAAACAAGGTTGATGTGTGTCCTGGCTGCTTTAGAGGTAGAGCAACATTTGATTCACACAGTACAAATTACAAGGATATCACAAATATATTTTGTTATTTTGACTTAAGGTCATACTCATACCTGACACAATGTTGTTTTTGAAAGATGCCAAAGACCCTTCCGGATTTAAGCGAGTGCATTTGGCAAAGATGTAATAGTGCAAAACATGTCACTAATGCATTAGATTTAAGGATGTTGTCATAGGGTCCATTCATTGTAGAGAATAACAACAGATGGTTTTACTTGATGGGGAAATCCTGTAGGGTTTATTTTTCTGGGACTTTTGCTTGTTCGATAATATTCTTATGGTGGTTAGTGTTTATTATGCAGATACACGCATCTCCAAACTAGCAGGGTCTTCCAGTAAGATTATGAGAAGTTTCTCCAAAAGAGATGATTCTGCCAATATCATGGAAAGGTTTTCTGACAGAATGTGGCAAACATTGCCTCCATATGAGAGTGATTTCCTGCTTATGCTCAAAGTCAACAACGTCAGAAAGGAAAAAAAGGCCCTGAAACGTCAATGAAGCATGTTTTCCCTTCATTTTGGTGGAGTACAGACTGATAAAAAAATATGTCAAATTATGTCCAGGTAGACCAGTAAGACAAACTTAATGACTTAACATTACTTTCTTCTTGAAATGCACTGATTTTGTTGGAAGCAAGCTCGTGAGAAACGCGTCTGATGACTACATTGTTTGGAACTGCTCTAGTCTGTGCTTACATTTTACCTCATTGTTACCACAGAATAATCGATAAAATGTGATGTGTATGACACGTCCAAGAGCCTATGTCCTGAGCAGAAATTTGTAACTGTAAACCTAGAGAATACAGTTGGCATGCATTAACAGCTGTGCTACAACATTATCTTCGTTCTTATCTTTTTTCCAGCTGACTTTAACCTCTATTAATACACTATAATTCTTTATTTTCTAGCAGTTTTAAACAATAATTCCATGTTGGTGTATTATGGGAAAGCCAAAACATTGATGATGATATGCAGCATGTGTGAAATTGCTCCACCATTTGGCCTGCACCATAAATCAACCAAGCTAAAACTTGGAAATGGTCAGTGAAGTGGGATTTAAGATCTTCATGGCTGAAGTTAGGGAAATGATCAGATCTTAGTACTGGAAGTTGCATTTAATGTTTCCAAAATTGAAATTTATTGGAAATCAAAGTTATGCCCAAAGGTTACCAGCACTGTTTAGTCTTCACAGATTGTCCATATTCCCACAGCCTAATGAATTATGGCACCCATGTTTTAATTTATGGAAATCTACTGAAGTCACTGTTACACTCATCTGATTGATTACCTTTTTGTTGGAGCCTTACCCTGTGGCTCCAAACGAAATTTCTTCTATGTTCAGATAATGTGAAGACTTTGTTCCATGTTAGTTAAAATGTCATTTGATCCTGACTCTACCTGAAACTAGATTAAATTGTAAGTAACTGCCTAACCAGAGTGGTTGTCCAGAAACTCACACCAGCCAGGGAATGTACTGTATGTTTTTCTGTTATCACTTTAGCAGTCATCAAAACAGCTAATAGGGTACATGTAATGTGGCAGTGTACTCATGTTGGGCTGTAATACTATCTATTTGGAATTCTACCAAGTCTTCCCACAACTGCAATCATTAACATAATGTTGCTGTCTGGTTTGTCAACACACAACATTCTTTAGCAAAACTGTTGCTGGATGTTATTAGACCGTGTATTGGGCATTTGACTCTGCCAACCCGGGTTGGATGTCTCCAATGCAATTTCAACATCTGAAAGACCAAACACTTAAACAGATGTAATCATTTGGTACACTTTGTGCCAACATAACCTTGAAATTAAGGAGGATTGATTCAGTCTTTTGAATTTTGATGCTACCCAGATGTGAATCATTTTTGTATCAACGGCGCTTTAGTATTGACTAGAAAACCTAGTTTTAAATTACCATGTTTGATTTTTTTTTTGTGGGGTGTCCCACAAAAAGGTTAGATCAGGTATAGTTTTTGGTATCAACATTTATTTTCATCACATCTAGTTTTGTCCAGCCGACGCCCAGATTTTTATTCAGCTGATGAATTTATTGTAAACATTTAGATTTTTGTTTTATTTATAGTTTTACATGTATTTAATCCACAATAGCTCATTTTCATGGTTGATATATAGTCAAAGTACAGTCATTGTATGGCATGTTGTACTGCAGATTGATTACTGTTTCATATTTTCTAGATTGCATGCAGTAAGTTCTTTACTGCCAACTCAAAAATCATTAATCTACAGGCACTTCACTTGACACCTTGTTTTCATTTTGTCCTTTTGGTTTGCATGTTGGATACTTAAGAAATGGAAGTCTCCATCTACAGTATGTAAACACAATTCAGACTTGTTCGGAAAAGGTTAATAGTTTTCTCTTTAATCGATGACCTGCACAAGAATTCCAATATCTTTTGTCATTCATTTGGGAGTTTTAAATTAATGGTAGGCTGCTGATGACCGGTGTAATTAAAATTTAACCTTGGCAGTTATCATCAACATCTCCTTTACAGTTATTCCTCCCACAACACTAGCACAGCTGAACCAACAACCAGATACCTTGACAAAATGTCAGGAGGATCAGCAATTTATTTAGCAGAAAAGCAGTCACACCTTACTTAACATGTATCAGAGCAGACTAGTAGCTGATGGATTGCATGACCCCTTTCCATTTTATGTGGAATAATATTTTTCTTAGGCCTGTTATTCAGGGAAAAATAAAAACAACAAAATATCTGCCTTAACAAAAATCTGACACCACTAGTGATTTATAGCAAACGAGCAGATTTCTGGCTCTCTAGTATATCAGCTGCCTTAATGTTATCACTGGAAAATACATTAGGTTGCCTGGTTGACAAAGGTTAACATTAGTTATTATTAGCACCTGAAATATTACAAAGCGGATTTCATATTACACTGTTGGAACTATCTTTTAAGTGCTACAGTATTCTCGTCTAAAGATGTTTGGTACACTGTGTGGTTGCACTTCTATGTCGAAAAATGCCATTGTAAATACTTTTGGTTGGAGAACTTAGGCACTCATCACATACCCAGGTGATACGCTGCACTATGATAAGATTATAAAGTTTATTAATGCTGGTGTTCAGAAGTGTTTGACCTTGACTGAACTGAGCATTTCGACCAGGACACTGTGGTGAAAAACTAATAGTACAAATTTATTTGTCCTATGCAGTGAAAATTATAGGTATAATTCTACTTAGCCAATAGTGAAATCAAAACCATCTATACTGACGGATCAGCAAAAAAAAACATATTTGGAATACTGTGTGACTGTGTTACATCTTTTGCATGTAGAATTATCAAACTCAACTTTACATTGACTTGATAGTGTTCTTTGAACTCACATCATTTTAAATTCAGTTAGAGTAGTTTTGAAAGATTAGATAACTGTCTTTACTTGTTTACATGTGACTCAACTGCATCCTGTTATTTAAAGGAGTAGGTAGTGAAAATAACAAACTTAACATATACATAACATACCATGCCACATAGTTTGAAGTTGTCTTATTTATATGATTACCATTCAGACATAATGTACATCATCAACTATTCCTGTCTAAAAGCACATTTAATCCTTAATTTAATTTATGTTGAGTAATATTCCCTGAAATCCTCTGAAACATTTCAAACAGTAGGCCATGTGTGTGCCTCCCTCCTTGCCAGTGTCTGAAGTTTTAATGGTGACTCAAGAACCGAGGCATGAACAGAACCTGAGGTTTCCATCTGATGATGTAAAGTGTGTTAACAGAGCTTTGACAGATTCTTAACTCCATCGTCAGGCATCCAATTAAAAAAAGTTAACACAGCACCAATTTTCTCTAAAGTGGTGATACTGTAAGATGGTAGAATGGTTTTACAGACACTGTCAATAGTTTTAAACCAATTAGTAATACCCAAATGAATTAATTAGTCCAATGCCTTGAAAGCTTGTAAACGATACACTTAAAGTGCAACTAGAGTGTATGAGTACAGTTGCAAATTCTGTTATACAGACAGAAATTATTTTTAAGAAAGGACACAAGTTAACATAAATTTAATCTCATCATATATCAGTGGGCACTTGGTGTCTACTCTAGAAAAGCTTTGCCAGGGTAGATTCTCTTCTTACTTACTTTGTTCTGTCTGGTCTTAAGCAAGTCAGATTCAAGTTTGATTGTTTGTCTACTCAGTGGTGGTAAAGGGGGTGGAATCGCACAAAGAAGTTGATCTCAATGCAGACCCTGAATGTGAACACTCTCAAATACCCTTTTCCCTATTCTGCCATGCTATTCCTCATAATAATATTCTCATTATATATAATCATGACATATCCCACCTCTTCTTTATATGTGGTTTCAGATGTTTGGCAATTTATGTTTTTATATTGAAGACATCCAGTTTAGGCGTACAGTTACCATGTGTCTGTATTAGTGCGATTTTACAAATTCCTAGGGTAAGCTACTCTGCCAGTGTGGTGACAGATGGGATACACTGCAGTGCAGCTAAAAGCTTATCACTTTATTGTTTTGTTGTGTTTAGCTTTCCAAGAATCTATTGAGAGTGATTGATTGACTTATAAACCAGAGGTCATGTGAAATAACTTGCAGCCTGCCACCTTGTGATTTCTTTCTCATTCATCTAGAGTGAACAAAAGGGTTTTATATGATAACATTAATACATAGAAAATACAATAAACCTACAATACAAAACGTAGAATGATGTAGAACTTAGAATCAACAATTCCTGTACGGGAATCTCTTTAAACAGACTATGCATTGATCTCTTAGTGGATATTCCAGAAATTAAATGAAATTGGTAACTTGTTTTAAGACAGTCATTTGTAAGCTTCAGTTATAATGATAACTTGCTAGACCTAAATGCTGGATAAAACTAGTGGCCTTATTACAATATCAATTATTGTCTAAGACCAATTTTTGTTTTCGAGACAATTGGTCCTATTCAGAAAGTAGTTAGGACAAGGGTTTGTAGGATGTTTTCATCAGGGACACATTTTTTATCTGTTTGACAATGGATCAGTTTTACACAAGTGAATTGCTTTAACATTGAGCTTTATGCACATTTCGGGTTTCGACCTTAAACACCGTCTTGTACTGTATTTACTGTAATTTACAAGATTAAGACCATCTTTTATTTTTGGTTGTAAAACCATACTTAAAGAAAAGATGGTAAAATTTTTTCATGGTTAAATCCTTTTTCCTTACCTGTCTAAAATTATATTAGATCTAATCTCACATTTTGACGCATTAAATCCTTGGGGACAATGACAATTCTATAATTCTTATTTTCCCATTTAGTTCACTTGTGCACCTCCCAACCAAATTATTAATTATGGTTTTAATCAGTATAATGAGATCAAAGGCTTTCTTGATTCGTTGTGTTACAGTTGTATTGGCTGTCAGAGATTCATCTTGGAACATACATCAGAAAAACTCTTCAAGTACCGTAACACATCAACCCATTAGAAATAGGTTGTTAACACATGTATGCAGACGTGTGCATCTAGATAAGTTAAATTAAAAAAACATGTTGCAGTCTAAATTATTTGATTCGCCAAGACTAGGTTCCTTTTGAAATCAAAAGTCTAGTCGTTGCTAAGAAAGCATGACATTGAAAACAAAAAACATCACCTCTGTGGCCGTCTCATGGTCCCAAGTTAGCAGTATAACAGCACTGACTTACATTCTTGGTCTGCTTGTGTTTGTCCCTGACAAAAAAAACATCCACTGTTAACGGTCTCCATGACTTCTGGCTGTGTCTCATGTTTGAGTTATTCTATTACATTTATCTAGCTATTTTTTAAACAGTATTTATATTTATTGCCATATGAAAAGTTGGAAGTGGTCATCACATTTATTACTCAAGTTACACTTGGCCCTGTTTAGTTTGTAATTGCTGATGTCACAATGTGATATTCAAATGTACAAAAAAGTAAAATACAAAATTAGGACATTTTGGCCAAAAAACTCCCTGTTGGATCCATATAACCAACATACTGTTAAATGTGGCCAACCAATAAACATTTGCAGTTTGGAACACCAATTTATTTGTATAAAATAAGCTGTTACATATGTTTTCTCTTGAGGTCTGTACTCCTACTAAATATTACATATTACTACATTGATATGATGGTCTGGATTTTGTATTTAGACAGTGCTGCTATACTTTACTATACAGTTGATTTTTCATTACTAAAAACCAGGACCAAAATGTCTGACGTCATTGTAAATGTCCATTATCAGACACGGTTTCCTTTTATTTAATTGAGAAACATTACACTCTAGGCTTCGGCGATCTCTAATATTTTCAAATAATCCAATCGTGGTCACGCCAGTCTAACAGGCTACATTGAACACGTAATTGGACACAAACGTATTTTGGATATATCAATGAAACTGGCTACACCGACTCAACTGTCCTGCCTGCTGCTTGGTTGATGTGCTAACATGCTTCTGTGTTAAAAGCGTCTCGTTTCAGTAGCTCAATGCAGTTATTTTTGTCATATTCTTCATTACAGTGGCTAATTATCCGCTTTACATTTAAACCTATCGTTACACTAGTTCACTAAAGCACTCATAGCTATCTCCTTTTAGCGACTTCCTTGCTAATCCCACAGTTGTTTACACGCTATTAGCTCTGTTAGCTACTTAGCAGTTAGCAATCGCTTCTCTCACTCTCCGACTCTGTTGATCTGCATGTAAAATGTAGCTATTCCTCTGCCTCCCAATGTGATAATTTGTTATGCAATAACTTTTTATTTGTCGTGTTATAGGCGAAGCTCTGCACCAGGGAAACTCGATCGTTAACTGCTGTATCTTAGCCCCCAGTAACGTTAATTGGTGTGGGCTGACCTAATGTAGCTCCCGTCCCCTGGCAGCAGCCGGGTAGCCAGGGAGGCTGGGTGACCAAAAGACGCTCAACCCATTATGTGTCAAATCCATGGAAAAGAGATGGAAAACTGCTTTGTAATTAATTTTAAGGATTTAAAATGAATTCGTCACTCATGCTGATTAACGTGACTCAGCAGGCGGACTTACCGCTCCACCAGAAAATAAACAGTAAGGCACAGAATAGCCTAACTAGTTTTAACTACTTCTCAAGTTTTTTGAATAAAGTAGCTTTTCAGTAGCTTAGCTCTTTTATCGATCAAGTAGTGCGGTTGCGTCCACACAGGCTAACGTACATTTCCCCCAAGCCTTTCTGAACTCAATTGCAGCGAATCATGGAAGTGTATGAAGTGTGCATGGATTTAAAAAAAAGTTAAAAAGGTTGTATTCTTTTTTGTCCACTCTCCATCTTACACTGAATCAGCAAAGTCATAAATTATGATTGAATAACACATGGTGTTACACCCTCTTTCTCGCTATTGCAATTTCATCACTCCGACCATTTTCACTTTTGAAAACTGACCAAATGTTGGAATGCTAGGTTTATGACCGTTATCCATAGGACTTGCATTTAGTTCTATTTATGTATCTATTTCTGTAACTACACGTGCAAAAATCAAACATTTGTTTTATGTTAAAAAATAATTCATCCATTATACTCATGAACACCAAACCTCATTCTCAACTGTAATAAATACTGTAGTATTCTTACTTGATTGTGAATCAGGAGCTCTCAGGACTGTCAAGTCTCATCAAACCTTTAACCTTCATGCCAGCAGTTTGATCTAACAAAGGGTCCAAAAGGTGTGTACCATGGCATAGTTGCCCCAGAAGCATTTTTGTGTTATATGCCTGGCGAGGTCTGTGGAAATGTCTGTTCTGGGCTCTTATTACTTTCGTTTAGTAAGACAGTTTGTCCTGCCTGTTGAAACTCTTGACAATACAGTCATTCTACTGTGATGATTTATGAAGCAATGACACAAAATCTTGATAAATAAGTTCTCATCTTTTGGGGTTTTTCCATTTTGAAAGGGCGTTATTGAGCTTTGATTTGATATCTCTGAGGTTATAATGGCCAACTGTAGTGTGCCTTTGTGATTAATGAGTTTAAACTGGAGTCACCCTGTGGCCGACATGAAGTTGTGACTTGGAATTTCCATTTATGTTTTATATTTTCAGGCTTGTTCAGTATCCTACCACATAAGTAATTAGCAGTTATTGCCTAAACATATGCACGTAGTACAACATAAAACTAAAGGAATTGGTCTTTTTTGTTAGCATTAATTGTCATTTAATTGATTCCTTATGATCATATTACAAAAACAAACAAAAAACAAGCAGTTTATGATTAACAGCTTGTATTTTTCCTTTGCTATAAATATTGGCAGGTGAGCCATCAGGCTGTTAAACGGGTCTGCAACAATCATGCACCATGTGCAGTCATCTATCAGCCAACAATCCTTCACTCTCTTTCAAGTTTTTACTGCCTCTCAGAGCTGAGCAGTCTTGACAGATCAAGCCACAGAGGCTGAGGACACTGATTAGAAGAGACGAAAAACAGTTGAACTGCACCAATGATAACACCGTGAGTATAGCAGAAAGCATGGCAGGAGAAGCAGAGCAAGCCAAAAGAAATGGGCCTGACAAAGTGGCCCATAACGGTAGACAATAGCGAGTAGAGTCTTTTGTGAACCTGTTCATATAAAAGCCTTGAAATACTGTTGAACTATTTCCTCTTGCCTCATACACATAGGTTTATGAAGAATCTTTTGTGTGCTACATTATATTAAAGGATATCATTATAGTATACTGTGCTTAGATATTGTGATGAATCACAAAAGCCCGTGAAAGTATGTGGGGGATTTACATGGGGATAACATAATAACTTTAATCATTAACTTTCACGGTTCATTTAATTGTTGCATGTGTTAGTCCAAATTCTGAGTTTAATTTATTATCAGCCATTTTGTGGTTGGTTTCTTAGCTAGTAAAGTGTTAACATGGATTGTTTAGTTGAATTTATTTACAAGTGAAGTTCCAGGTGCTCTGGTTTCCTGCCATGGTCCAAAGATACAAATATCAGGTGGAATGGAGATGCATAATTACCAAAAGGTATTGAGTTTGTCTTTCGAGCTCTGCTAGTGCTGTGGTGGACTCTCAGCCAGTTCAAGGTATTTCCATGTCTTCTACTTAGTGAGATAATTTGGGCAGAGAAAAATGTAATTTTGTGTCGCAGAAAAAAAATCTGTGTATTGATTATATATTAAGTTTAATTTGTGAGCATTGTATATTTACAGTCATCTGTACCAGGCTTATCTTTACATTGGGGGGAAATCCTATGCATTGTTGTCATTTTCAGTGTACAAAGAAATGCATTCTCTCATTCTTGATAGCTTATTGTTTTCCTAAATAGTTATCCAGTTGCATTCTTTTATTGCATGCAATGAGAGTCTTGTGAAATTTCTTTAAGGTTTATTTCACAACATGCATGAGAAAATTTGATTTTATCCATAATATGCCTGTCAGACAGTATTTGTTGGGAGAGGCATTGCCAGGAAATGAGTCAGTTGTGTTCCACCAATGACTCTTAGGCAAGCTATTAAATGATTTACTGACCCTCTGGTAGATATTTAGTCAACATAAAATCCCTATTTTGTTATTTCAAAATATGGCACTGTCTAGACAACATGAATACCACACAAGATTCCCAGGGAACTGTCACCTAAGGATACACATCATTAACAAAGGTGAATGTTTTATTATCACTAGAGGCAATATGTAGAAGCAATGAGAGGCAGCACTTCTTAGTTTGAGCTGAGTGTTCATCAACGTATATCTAACTTACTGATCAATAAATATCTATATAATATCAGAACAGCATGAAAACCAAGGCACTCTTTTTGAAGAAAATATAAAAAAGCCTTTATTGATGCGGCTTATGCATAGCAAAAGGTAAAAAATATGCAATATGCGTTGCGGCACACAGTAATTTCTTCAACAAGAGTGCCTTGGTTTTCATGATGTTCTAATACTATTGGATTACCCTTGCACCAAAGAGCACCTTGTTAGACTTTTTTCAACCACCACCAAAAAGAATCGCTTCTTTTCTCTGTCTCCCCAAATATCTATAACTTTGAAAGATCCAAACCGATGACACAGGAACAACACACATTCACAGACCCCCAGAAATGATTAAAAACATTAAACATTTGTGTGGTTTACTGACATACATTAAAGGTATAATATGTAACTTTTCTGTTTTAAAATGCTTAAAAATGAATAGACCTATGTTAGGGCTGCACAATAACTTGTTTTTTTTATCGTTATCAACTTGCGCAATAAACACATTGCGAAAGGCTGCAACATATCGCAAAATACATTATTTTTCAGTAAGAAACTACACTTTAAAATGTAAATTTCATTCAGTTTTTTAGTAGTTCATTTTATGTTCAATTCAGTGTTCAATTTGTTCAATTTGCTCAGTTTTTTTTTTTTATAAATCAAGCAATTTGCTGTATTTTAGCGGAATACTGAAAGCAACCAAAAGGCAGAACTGAGTACACTATAATATATAAATATATATAAATAAATATATAAAACAAGTTGAGCTAGTGGCAGCTTGGCTCCAGCCCCTCTGCCGACGTGCCGAACAGTGGCAATTCAGCTTCCAGTAAAAACTTTCTGAGCGTTATCAGGGAAAAAAGGTAAGCAAATGTTAGCAGCAGCCCCTCCACCGATGAACTGCACAGCGTCGGAAAATCACAGATTTTTTATGTGAAAACTGCTTTATTCAGTGTTTTCCTGGTTTAAATCACCGGGTCTGTTTGTTTTGAAGAGGAGGAGACCTCTGCAGATAATTTGGCTCCTGATTTATATAACTGTCTAACTCCACAATGCAGTACTACGCCATCTTTTCACATTTTCAACAAGTATTTCTAACATCTATAATGTGTTCAGAAAGAATTCACTGATATGGATTTACAAAGACATTAATTTTTCACACCAAAATTATTATTTCAGTAGAAGTTGAATGAATAGTGTACAGTACGTGAAAATTACCCTAAGTGGCTTCTTTTTTCCAAATGCCAGTATTGCCATGGATAGTTTTTTGTTTTGGTCTGGTCTCTAATTAAGCATACAACATTTCAGGCAGATTGGACAATGTAAACTCGAGTTCCAAGCCACTTCTTGTGCTGTGGCATTACATAGAAATTTGACACCTTGCCACACCCAAAACGGATGATAAATAAATTTAAACCTTTGCAATTTAGCTCTGGCATGGTCTTTAGATTCTACTGACAAATTTTGAAGTCGATCGGTCTAAATTTGTCGGAGGAGTATGTTAAAGTAGCCTGTAAATGGTTAAAATCATCCATAATCTGCACATTTATTTTTATATAGCCGACGTCCTGTTAGGTTTAAGGTATGGCTCCAAGAGGCTTTATTTTATTTATTTTTTTAAAGATTTTTTTTTTGGCTTTTCTGCCTTTAATGGACAGGACAGCTATGTGAGATTGAGGGGGAAGACATGCAGGAAATCGTCACAGGTCGGACTCAAACCCTGGACCTCTGCGTCAAGGCATAAACCTCTGTATATGTGCGCCTGCTCTACCAACTGAGCAAACCTGGCCACCAAGAGGCTTTCTTTTAAGTCATGATACATATGCCTACCAAATGTCATACATCTACGTGAAAAGCACTGCAGGGGTTACGTCTTTGAAACTTTGTAGGGGGCGCTATTGAGTTAATTTAACACAGTCAAGCCTGAAACCCATGCAGATGTCTTCAGGCCTGGACTGTTATCATGTACTGTATGAAAGGTTTGTGCCAGATCAGACAATGTACCTTTGAGTTACAACAACTTTCTGTTTCACGATATAACATCGAAGTTTGCCGTGCCTCATCAAGGTCTTAAAGGTCCCATGACATGGTGCTCTTTGGATGCTTTTATATAGGCCTCAGTGGTCCCCTAATACTGTATCTTAAGTCTCTTTCACGAAATTCAGCCTTGGTGCAGAATTACAGCCACTAGAGCCAGTCCCACAATGAGCTTTCCTTAGTATGTGCCATTTCTGTGTCTGTAGCTATTGAGGAGGAGAGAGGGGGGGCAAGATGGAGGGTGGGGGTGTGGCCTTGACCAACTGCCACTTTGCTCGTTTGAAAGCCATGATGTCTCTCTGTCATGGGTTGGCCAAATTCTCTGGGCGGGGAAAAGCAGAGAAAGGGGAGGTAACCTTCCTCCTTATGACCTCATAAGGAGCAAGGTTCCAGATCGGCACATCTGAGCTTTCATTTTCTCAAAGGCAGAGCAGGATACCCAGAGCTCGGTTTACACGTATCACCATTTCTACCCACTGGGGGACCATAGGCAGGCTGGGGGAACGCATATTAATGTTAAAAAAACTCATAAAGTGAAACCTTTAAGGCTTTCCTGAACATTTCTGAGGTGAATCTGGTCAATCAGCTAGGAAGAGGACATCAAAGCGTAATGACTGTAACTTAGTCTTGCCAGTAGGGGGTTCTATGATTATAGCTCAATATTGATATGAAGATGTCTTCCGGCCAGGAACCTTATAAACCCTGAGCAGTTTGGGGCAGACTGGACAATGTACAGTCTAGTCACAAACCATTTCCTGTTTTGCGAGGGAAATATAAAAAGTTTCGCAATTTAGCTTTGCGAAGGTCTTAAGATTATACTGACTAATTCTGAAGTCAGTCGAGTTAGATCTGCAGTAGGAGTTTGTTAAAGTACAAAAATGGTCAAAATCATCCATAATTAAAAAATGTATTTCAATATAGTGGACCTCCTGTTGGGTTTAAGGGGTGGCTCCAAGAGTAATTTTTTGTATGTCTGTATATGATACATATGTCTACCAAATTTCATACCTCTATGTGAAAGTTAAAGGAGGGGGCTTTTACTTTGAAAACTGACCCTATCATGTGTTTTTGAATAGCCCAAGCACCTACTTTTTGCGCTCAAACGCATATAATAATAATAATAATAGAAAGAAGAAGAAACATTTGTTTTGTCGGTGCTTGGGCCCTAGTAATAATAATAATTATTATTATTCACAATAATTCTCTACTTTAGTGGGTGCCAATACTTTCCTTACACTGACCCTTACATGCTCACAACCTATGAGAATAGCCAGACACAAGCTCAGGCCCAGCAGTGCACCAGGCCGCCCAGCACTCATTAGATAAGATGAAAAGAACAGGAGCAGCAATCACTGCAGAGGTCTTGTGCTGGCTACGCTGAAGCTTTACTACAAGTACAGATTATTGTGTTGAAGCTGTGTACCTACTGATGATGGATGATTTAAACGCTGTTGTCCATTAACATTGCATTCTTGCTGCATTCTCAGCTTGCTCCTGATTGGCTTAGGGTGATGTCAAACAGGACTGTTGCCAGTTGTCAAAATCACAGACGGGAATAGCGTCCAGCTGGAAAGATACAGTGATGACAAGAATAATCACATCTTCAATGAAAACCTACCATCAAGCATATCTGGATTTGATCTTCGAAATGATTTAAGTTAGCGTGATACTACTACAGCATATCTAGAACTAATCCTGTTTAATGACAAATCTTTTGCATTACGCCACATCTTGTGCCGCATTTCTGCCATAGTTTATGGGTACTTTGTTTTTGGAGTCATTCAGTGCATTTACATGCAGTTTAAAAAGTTTTTATTTGGGTTGAGGCAATACCCCAATTTCTCAAGCAGCATGTAAAAGTCGGAGTTCTCATAACCCGGTTAACAGACCTAGAGAACTCCTTCAGTAACCAGGGTATTCCTGCATGTATACACCATAGACTGTTTATTAGTAATATTAACAGTCTATGGTATACACCTTAAACGGAGTATGATCGGTTTAAGTGTCTGCGCATGCTTCAACTGCCCCGTTTTTAACTGGAAATAATCCGTTGCTATGATACCATACAACAAAATAGCGTTGCCCGAATTAGTGGGCCATCGGCAGCAAAGATAGCCTAGAAATCTAGACGCACCCTAGCGGCAGCAAATTTAATTTGCAGCCACGGGGGTCTAGGCACTCGCCGTTGGCTTGCGAGCTGGAAAAACCAAACCAAAGAACTTCTAATATATCAAGAAGTTCCACTCCCTCGTTACTTCCGGCTTCTGACCTGGTTGCAGTTCCACCAGAGATCCATATAGGAGGCGCTCACAGGCCAGTGCAGAATGAATGGGGTTCTATGGAGCTATACCCGTCAAAATCCACTTTTCTCAGGATATAATTTTTTGTCTAGTAATTTGAATGTTGCATTCGAAAGGGGAGGCTAAGAAAATACGCACTGCTGGGTGTTAGATTTTTTTAAAGTCGCTTTTTTGTTCTAAAAAGCCTTTTAAAATGTTAGTTTCGTCATACACATATACGGCCAGAGATACTGCTTTACGGCAAGCTCTGAGTCACTTCCTTTGTTCTCTCGAGGCATCGACAACACAGCTGACAGGTTCGGCTCTCCCTGTTAATACACGTGCTAGAAAGAGGTTTGCTGATGTTTTAAAAACTACGCCGAAATATTTACTCTGACATTCAGGCTCTGCTTCGGATGCCGTCAAGCGGGCTCTCCGATCGTAATCAGACCATCACTGACCAATCAGCATTCATTAGCAGAATGCTAGCGTGTTATGGGCAACAACGACTTCCCCTGTAAGAAATCAAAAGGACATAAGTACTCGTTCATTCAACTTTCGACCTATAACCCATATTGAACTTGCAAAAACTACAATCAAATCTGAGGTTTCTCAACGACAATCGGGTGAAAGAGACACATTTAGCCGTCTAGCTCCATAGAGTCCCATTCATTTTGCACTGGACCGCGGTCACCCCCAGTGGAACTATGGTGGAACTGCAACCAAATTCGGTACAATGGGGCTGAATAGGGAGTGGAACGGCTTTCCGTAGACCGGCTTTGACCAAACTCTGGTCAGGCCAATCACATCGTGTATAGAGTCGGTGTGCGGGCTTATGGCTGCTGCTGCTGGGAACAGCGGTCTTCTGGAAGACTTGAAGTTAAGCTTTTCTTTGAGAAAAGAACAAAGAATGGCACTGAAATCATTCTTAAAAAAAGGAAGATGTGTTTGGAGTTTTGCCGACCGGATACAGCAAAAGTTGAATCTATCAACTAGCTTCACTACCTTCTTCGTTGCTCTGCCTGGTTGTAGCGCTATCCTATTACGTGCAGAGGGAATTTGAAAGACAACCATTTATCCCGCCCCTCGGGTTGAGCCCTGTCAATGGTGAGTTCCCTTGTCAGGCTACAGCAAAGAGCCTGCAGTCCATGATCTGTTTTACTCCCCGCCGAGGCAGCAGCAGACACCGGGAGATGGCTAAACAGATTGTCCACCTCCGGGGCTGTCAATGTTGTGTCTCTGTAAAGAAATCGAGGGTATGAACAGTCCCCGCTGCGGCCGCTGGCTAACGTTTAATTAACTAACGCTACTAAAGTTAGTTTGCTAATTCCACCCGACACTGGTTAGATTTAATGAGCCAAACAAGTTGTCAGTCATCTGACAAGAACACTGTGCTTTCCTATGCTGTGACAAGAGTGTGTTAATGAAACATTAAGTAAAAAGCTAGTTGTACTTTGGCAGAGCGCCACCTACTGTACCGCAGGTAGAGTTACTCCTGTCATTCTTCCCCGCTCATATATAAGGGGAAAACTGGCATAACCCGGTTATTCACTTAACCAGAGTAAGACCATACCCTGGTTACTGCTGTGCATGTAAATGCACTGATTGTCTTTTTTGCTGCTTGACAGTTATGTGCTTTCAGAAACGTTATCTGCCAGCATTAATTTAGATATAAGATGGTCAGGTATAGTAAAATTTGGATCTATTCTGTTACACCTTGAATCACAACTATCTAGGGTAGTCTACAGTTTTTATCTCATGTTGAAAAAAGCTGAAAACAAAATCAAGAAATGAGTTCTTGATGCAGCTGCAGCAAAAATATATTGTGCATTTACTCACTTTTTTAACCTATATACTCTTTTAGTGCTATGAAGTTGTAGATTGTTTTCAAAAACATGACTTATTCATATCAAAAACATATTTCCCAAAAAAATATCTGCAAGTGGCCACAAGACACAAGCCTCTGTGATGTAGGACCTTTCTGCTGACATGTGTACTTCAGAGACTCCTGAGAGAATCTGACCACAATTTAGTGAATTACACTTTGATGAAATATGGGGGAAAATGTGTCACTGGGTTACTTTACTGGACCCAAGTACGTAATCCTTTTGTGTAGCAATATTGTACTGATTTATTTCAAATCATAAACAGATTGTTTGTTGCTAACTGAAGTTGGTTACAACAGGTTTGTAATCACTTTGCCACACTGCCACACAAATACACCTCTAAAACTGTTACGGGTGTTAAACAATGTAATGCGTGCCACCTGTTAAATCTGGCTATGGTGGTCCTCACAACACATGACATGACAATAAACTTTTTATAATATGAGAAGACTGTGACAACAGACATCAGTTACTTCAAAAAGTAAAAACACTGGCACATCCTGGGCACATCTTAGTTCACATTTTCCTCTCGTCATTCCCTCCCAGGCGTGCACAGCTGCTGGAAAACAAGAGAACAAGAGGCACTTCAGGAGAACTGGAGTAACAGAGAACAGGGGGTGTTTTCGTTTCCCTCGTGTCTACATTCAGACCAAGCTGGCACTGCTTATTTAATTAGTTAGCATACAAAACAATAATGCCAAACCCTTCCTGAGCATGTTCAGTGGACATATCAGAGACATTACGTAGTGGTTTTGCCCCATTAAGCATCCATATTTTTATGCCAAGAACCACATCCAGAAATGAACAGGCCAGCTTATAGATATATGAATGTGAGACAACTGGAACAATGTGCCAAAGGGATTGTCAGGAAAAGGTCTCTACTGTTGAATAGTGCATCTGTTTCATGAGGAAATGTTCACTCGTATAGCTTAATGTTTCACTGCCACCCCGAGTGAACAGAACTAATGTCTTTCGAAACAGCAGTGCCTCAGTACAGAGGCTCAAGACTCCAAGGTTTTAGATGACCCCACAGACAGAAGAAATAGATGTGCATAGCCCTTCCCTGCAAATTTGTACGGTTCGGTTGACCTGACCTTGCCTTGACCTCCAGGTCAGGATAGCAGCATGCACCATTTTGGACAATGCCAGAGGAAAAAATGGATGCAAGTGTGGATAGTGTGTATACATAGTGTGTACTGTTGCTGCTATTTAATGCACCAAAACATGATTTACTCCTCCCCTAAATCTTCCTGTTAGACGCCAGTAAATAGAAATCAATATGGCACATTTGTTTGTGCTTATACCAATAGAACAAAGGGATTTATTGTGTGATGTAATTTTGTTGTTTGAACTACAAGAGCAAAGAATTGAGCTATATATATCTTTTTTTATGAAAAAACAGGGTCATTAATGCTTACAGAATAGAGTTCAGGGATTACATGTGCAGGGTACGTTTACACTGATGAGCAGCTACTGTAATAATTTAGCTTATGAAAAGCTTATGAAAAGAAACTGAAAAAAATAAAATGAAAACTTGAATGAAACTGTATGCCACAGCTAGTCAGAAAAAAAGCCCTGGTGTTTTTATGTTAAAAAATGGAAAGCACTGGATAATCCATCTAATAAATGTTATATTGGAGACTTAACTGTACAACTCAGCTGGTTGTTTGTAGTCCATACATATCCAGACACTCAGAATGGTAGATGATTCACAGCACGCTCCTAATCTTGGATTGTGTAAATTATGCATGGAATCTCTTGGCGAAATTTAGGTACAGGGGTCATAATTAATAACAGGGCTGCAGGATGAGTATTAGGCTACATATTTCGCAATGTGAAGCTGAGCAAATTGGAATTATTACAAGACTGGAAGGCTGAAATGAAATGTGTAGCACCTTTGAGGATTATGGCAGATGATCAAACATAAGCAATTTCCTGACTTGACCATTCTCCATGAATTTTTTTACATTAAAGAGCAGGTAGTTTTTGTAATATAGATTAACTTAACATTTGCTTTGGCTTTGTTGGGGGTGTCAGTCAACAAAATATGATAGTAAACCTTAGATATTTAACTAGTTTGGATATGTGATCTGAATTTTAGATAAGAATTTTTTTTGTTTTCCTCTGATGCACTGTGTTAAAGGATCTTAATTACATTACTTGCATGCCATATGTACATTGAGAGAGTTACTGGTCGCTGTAATCATCCCTCCTCTCCATACTGGCTATGAAGACATCCTGTTGTGCTACAACTACACTAAAAAAAATCCAGCCAAAGATAAAACGAGGCTTCATCAGTCTGAGTTAGCCAAATTGAGTGGCTATCTTTTAAAGTTCCTGTCATTACACAATTCCCTGTTTGTGTTTTCCCGGTTAGTTTTTCCTTGCTGAGCCTTATTTCTTGGACTTTGCATTGAAAGGCAAAAAAACAGCAATAAGGTAAAGGTGTGTATTGGATAAAATGGTAATCATCATATTAAGAACAGCTGTTTTATGCCTTCTCTGAATTGCAGATAATACAAAGTTATTGTAAATTGTTATGCTCAACTCATAGTCCTGTGAATAATGCATCGGGTGATATGGATGAAAATTAAAGTGTACAATGCGCCTTCACTGTCACAAGTATGCTTCTATAAATCTTAGGCCACCTCTGCCCCTTGCAACTGTTCAATCAATCTGTATGAACTCTGTAATCACTGTCATTTGACAGCTGCATTCTGTACAATTCTGACCAAATAAGACTTACCAAGCCTGTTAGATTGACTGTAGTGTATTTAGTAGGTTAAGAGTAAACTAGAGACTGGTTTCTCAAAACGGCTTACTATACAGTATGATAAAATCAATGAATTTTTGAAGTTTGTTGAGTAATTGAGTAGCTTAATGAGTAGTTGTGCAACTGCACATGACTTGGCAGTTCTAGACTTTCCAGATGTTATCGGACCGAATTGATCAAATTCTGATTGTGAAACGAGTCATTTCTCGGTGGTTGTGACGCTCAAAAAAAATTTGTCTTCTGGTTTACAGATGTCTCTTTTGCCCTGTGAGTCTATGTGAATAAGTCTTTTTAGGCCAGAGGCCATCACGTGATGTTCACTTTTCTTCAAATGCCTGGTGCACTTCTTGGAGGTCTAGTCTAAAGTGCTTCTTTTATTTTTTCTTTAATTGAGGTTTTTTAATGTAATTGCTTCAAATCATAGATCAAACACTTATTAGTTAATTCACTAGTAAGTGTACTCTATCTCTCAACTTACATCCATGAGACAATCACTGTCAGATTTCATAACATACACAACAACCCTGAATTAAACTATAACTTTTTCTTATTTCCATTTAAAATATTTATAACTTTGCATATTGTTTTAAGCTGCACCAAAGCTACAACAATAGTTGACCTTAGTTTTTGTAACTTTAGAAGACAAAGAAAGAGTACAGCCAAGAACTTGGTGGGTGATCAATTTGGGGCTTGTTGCTTGATGTCTGTGTCAAAATCTGCATTTAGATACACTTGTACATTTAATGCCTGTGCTATTTTAGTGATCCTCTACTCTGTGACATTGGGAGAGATGGGGTTTTATCTAATGTGATCTAACTTTAGGTAAACATCCGACCTGGCATGCAATTTTTAGCAGCTGCACAGGGAATGTAATGACTTTTCAACAGAACATACACTGCTTACAGAGCAGGCCTATGTGCTTTTATGACCAGTTTGATATTGTCAAAAATGCATAATGGGGGTGAGGGAAAGTTTTAAAAAAATATATAATTTAAAGGAGTGTTATATGGCTAAGCTAACCGGTGCTCGTATAACAAAGAAACACAGCTACTAAAGGGGAACCCAGCGCGCAACATTAATGGTATTGTCTCCTGTCCCTGCATGATGCATTCAACGTGAGACCTAAATTGGCCTGGAAAAGCATACACTTTCCAACCTAAGAGGGGCTGTGCTAAACTGACTCAGCCAGCCACCGTGTGGCATTTCGAGTTGCGTGTTATGGAGCCCGGCCTGCTTGCTTTAGGTCTGCTTTCCAGCGTCCTTCGTCAGTGTTGGGACTCCACAAGCCCGTTCTCTGTGTTGTAGTTCAGGTTTTAAAAGTTGTATTTACTGTACAAAATTTGTGTTGTGGGAAACAAGAAATATAGTCTTTCAGAGTCTTTTTCTTCAATACATTTTTCCGTGTGGAAATGTGTGGTTTGAAGCCGTCAGCCTGCTGCGTGCTGCTCCTTCCTAAAACAATCTCCTGAATGAATCTCATCCGTGAATCCTTCCCCACCTGCGGCTTAGGCCGGGTTAAATCAGCTTCACACAAACATGCCCCCTCGTGTCATATGTCATATCAGTTCTGACCCTTATCAAAACTAACCACATAACTTCCTGAAAGACCTATACTGATATAACGGGAGCCATTTGTTGGACTGTGCAATTAATAATCAACTTTGCACTGCAACTACTCCACTGCGTATCAGTGGTAATGTTGTATTATATTATCCTCCCTTACAACAGCATCTCATCATATGCAAGCCATAATGTTGGAAAACACAGCATAGAACTAAGATCAAACTAATTGCCGAATAGTCGAATATGCATTAAGGCTTTACTATGCATTATCTCCTTGCTCTACCTTAGAGTTCCTGAAGAACTTCTTTTGTCTGTGACCAGTCCACCTGTGTGGTCAGAATAGCTAAGCCAAACAGCTGCTCCTGATATTCATTTTTGCTCTGTTGTCTTTATTTTAAGCAATCTGCCTCAAACCTCTTGTGTGCTCTATCATATGACTCCAATATTTCTATTGTTACTCTCTTTATTTGTATCTGGGTTTCATCTCATAAGTGAATAAAAGCGGACCCACTTTGTGTTGCACAAACAGACCTATTTTTTGTTCAACCAAAGGCAAACAATTTTCCAGAGGTGTGTACCCAGGGTGTAAGGGTTTAACCGAGGTACATGACCTGTTTATAATTCTATATAAATCAGAAGTATTTCCACACTTATGTGAAATATGTATTTATATACATAGGCTGTATATGTAGTCAGTGACACTAGAGAAGTTGTCACTCAGTCTTCATGTTTAGGGACTCGTCTACTCATAAAGGTAGAATTCAATTGCTGGCAAAAAAATGTCAGACAGATGTATCAGTTGCATAATTATTTAATAACACTAGTTATTGCAGCAGTTATTTAAAGTCTCATACGTGTTTATGATAGTTTAAAAGAACCCTCATCAAGTGAAGCTGGTATTTACGTTTTGTGGGATGGATGTTTTGAGCCAAAACCAGAGTCATGCTCATCTTTTCAGGGCAGTGCTTGCCATCTGAACTGTCTACATCTAATCAATGTGTAAATGTTTCCGTTCTTACAGTTTACCAAATATTACAGTACCTTTATCCTCAAAGAGTATACACATAATTTTTTTGCAGCATGACTTTCCAAAATGTTACAGTACAAGTAACGTTAGTAACCTCTTTTGATTATTTCATATTTTAGCAACGGTGTTGTACTGTATATGTAATATAAGTGAAGGACATAGGAAATATTTTTAGGGTGAGCACATACTTAGATAAACTGATCCTAAAGGTTGGCAAACAAGATTGCTTGTTCCCATTTTAAATCCATCAATCAAATACATGTAAAGCAATCTCTATCCAAGCAAAATCCATCCTTTAAGCATTTATGTAATTTGTCAATGTTTGATTGGCATTACATAAAAAACACTAAAACCTCAAAATTTGCTGAATTCATTACAGCATCTTTCCTTTTTTATTATTTCATATACCAAGAAGGATGCAGTATTTTAGTTGATTATTTTCTTTTTCAAAATATTATTTTTCTATTCTTCCATGCCTTATTTAAGGTTGATGACCATAATTTGCTGTGTTGATACTGGAATCTAGCTGTCATGATTCAGTATGCTGTTATCTCTCATTAAGTGCCATTAAGTCTTATTATTTTTGCTTTAAATGAAGTGTCTTTTACTATGATAATGATTTATGGCAAAACATTATGGTGCAGAGCAATACCTTAAATGTGCAAGAACATGGCGTTGTGAGTTCAGTTCAAATTCCTAGAACTTTTTTAAAGTTAATTAAAATGCTATAAATGTGTCCTCGTCACAGTATTTAAAGCTCATGTAAGTCATATTTTAAATAGTATCATTAAAATCAAATGAATCGCTGCAGACACAACACAAAATGGTTGTACCTCACCTGTGTCATTAAATGTGTCAAAAAAGAATGTCATACATTTACAGTAGCAAGCCAATATGACTCATATATTTTGTCGGGAATTGCAACCAAAACAAGGACAGGATGAAAGTTAGCTGCAATGGATACTGGATTTACATTGGACAGAACAGGACCGTTTGTACTCTCTGTTTGAGGAGAGTGCAGAGAATGAGAGACAGAAACAGGAAGAGCTGCATTTAGATAAAAAGTAAATTTCTTGAATGATTAGGGCCTCAGTAAGTTCCCGAAATGGATTTCATGGTTCCTTTGATTGTTTTGAACAAGCACATTTTTGGAAAGTGTGTCCTTTGAGGGTGTGAGTCACTTTGACTTGGTGTGAGAACTTGCTGGCTTATCTTTTGGATTGGGTCAGTCTTTCTACAGTCTGCCATTGATTGATGTTCACCCACTAAGAACACACACTGAGTAAACTAAGGTACTTAGTACTTATCACATGTGGTGAACTCCCTTCTCTTGACCGCCAGAGCTGGCCCCAAGAGTTCCATTATGGCGGACATAGGGAAGTTATAACAATGTCAAGGAAGTGTGTTAGTGTGCCTGTCGGAAATGAGTGACGCTGCACTTAAGTGAGCCCTGAGAAATGGGGTTAAACTAACCGCAACTGAATTTCACTTAGAAGTATTTTTTTTATAAATATACGTTTTATCTGTAGAAGCAGGAAATTCCAATTTTGCTGCTCCTTTTTGATCGTTTTAAGTAGGTAAATGTTGGTAAAATACATGGGAATGCCCATGATGTTGGCCTCACTTAATCAGTTTTCCCATGTTTTACAGTAGATACAACCACAACGGCATGTTAACATCTCACTTAAAGGATGCAGTATCCTAAGCACGTCTGTTGGTGGACGCCATCAGACATGATGAAAAATTATTGCATCAGCATTTTATCTTGCCTGTGAATTATGATGCCTACACACTCTCTCACTCTTTAGTGCCGGACTGTCCCTGAGTCCCAAAGAAAGCCTGAGAAACACTCTGATAAGCTGAAAATCAAATGTTCTATTCTAAATTAATTATTTGAGCGTCACTTTTCTCTGTCCTTGCTTTACCTTGTCAGCACTGCTTTAATTTTTAGAAAGGCAAAAGTGAAAACTCTTTTTGTAATTTACTGAGGTGATGGAAACCATTGTGCAGATTTAGAAATTGCACTCAATGCAATAATGATGATGGTTAAGTTATTTTTTCCAAATACATTTTGTAATAGTTTTTTCACCAAAACCTGTTAATCACTCTCTTTCAGGAAGGGAAATGTTTTCCACTGTTTCACTGTTGTAAAATTAGTCTTTTAAAGTGAGAACACAGTATCACATAGGGCCCTATTATAACGATCTGAAACGCAAGTATGAAACGCCAAACGCAAGTAGCTTTGTGGGCGGATCTCGGGCGCTGTTGCTATTATACCGGCGGGATAAATGACTCTTGCGCCCGACACAAATCTAAAATGCGTTGGTCTGAAGTAGCTAGGTGTGGTTTGGGCGTAACGTGAAAATAACCAATCAGAACGTCATCTAACATTCCCTTTAAGAGCAGGCGCGCTTGTTCCACGGCGGACTGCTATTATGACGGCGGATTTGCCCGGCGCACGCCAGCGGGAGCTGTCCGAGATGCGGCAAAGTAATAAATGCCCGTCTTGGCCGGGTGGCGATGTTGCTGCAGCCTCTCGGGTGCATCTCCTCAAGTCTGGAGAGGATTGCTGCAGCCATGGAGCGTGGGCCTCCAAACGCACCACCTGCACCTGTTGTGCCCCTTCCTCCTCCCCCCACTCCATCTCCGTCGCTCCACCAGGAGCGCCTCGCGCATTACTCCCGGACCAGATTCCGCCGGAGTGTCCAATCCCACCGTAGTTCAACATCACGTCTCCTTAAGTCCTCTAATATTTCCTCATTTATTTCATCAATACATCCATGATTCATGGAAATGTTGTGTAAAACACAACAAGCCACAAAGAATGCTGCGACTTTTTGAGGATTGTACTGTAAAGTGCCTCCTGACCTATCCAAACACCTGAAGGGCATTTTCAGTAATATTTTTCTTTGTAATTATGTATGGTTTTCAAAAATGGGAACTGCTGTAAATGAGAGAAGTGTATGCGCGTTGTGCACACGCTACATTATGGCCAAGCATTCGTCCCTAAAATAGCATCTGAATAACGCACTGCGACTTTAGACTAGCCGCTCACGTTTAGACCAGGTTTTTCCTGGTCAGTGGCGGAATTGTTTTCTGAAACTGCAAAATAGGACCACGTAGCGTTTGCGCCGGAACACGCCTCCTCTTTTCGCTGAACCGCCCCCTGGAGCGCAAATACATTCCCTAATTTACCGACGTGTGTCTGTGGAGGGAAAAGTCCGCTGTGCGTCAGGTGCAAAATAGGAATGATACACGCGTCGGTGTACAAAGGCAATTGCGCTGAGTGCAAGATAGGGCCCATAGTCTTAAAATTATCACATGTCAATACCAAAGTCCTGTAATGGTATAGAGTTGTTTTAATTTGTAATAGTAACTTTACACTAATGGAGCCACATATTTGTCTACAGATAGAATTGACTAAGATACTTACTTCCCAGCTCTAATGCCTCAATGCAGTCTAAACTGTGCATTTGGCGGTGCACAGCCAAAAGCTTTGCACATGAACCAACAAAGAACACATACACAGCTTTCTTAGTGGTGCTCCTTGCAAACAACTAGGGTAATAATGGAAATCACTGTCTCAGTACACAAATCTCGCTTAAAGGATGGTGTGATGACTTGTAGTTTATTTTTAAACAGTCTAATCCTAGTCCTAATATTTAATTTTTAAACTAAAAAACCTAAATTATCTTGTAAGCCCTGCTATGAAACAGAGAAGCTACACATAGATAAACTCAGTAATAATGGTCATATAGCCAAGCCTAATCTGTGCTTTATTTTACAGTATATGTGACCAAACTCTTTTCCTGGTTTCACAGCAGATGTGAAACCCATGTAATGAATGTAATGATCACTGCAAAGGTTGAATGATAATGGATAGATAGAGACTTGGATGTTTTACTTGTTTGCATGCAAAGCTCTCTTAAAGTTGGAGTCTTGAAGATTGTAATGCCAAACATGAGTCACCATGCTGCCTGGTCTGGCTCTTACCAGAACTCATCGGTTTTCCCTGGATGCCTGGGCTTGGGTCTGATCCCTGGAACCTACGTTGTAGACGGAGCAATGTTAACTGCAGAGAAACCACATCTGGAGTGTGGTCTGGATGTGTGTATTGCACTTTGGAGGTAGGCCAGCTTACTTGTCTGTGTGTTGGTGACGCCACAGACCATTAAAAGAATGACGTTTGTACTGCACCAGGACACTCTTCATCTACCAGTCTGTGATGGTTTTCACTCTGCAGTGTCCTACTGTGCAAAAAATAAGACAGTAGACATAGGCTGGAAGAATGCCTCCATCTGTGACCATTGTGGTTGGCTTTTGCATGTTCTTTGGTAGCTGAAGATGAATACAGTATGGATGGGACTCAACCCAATCTGTACAGTGTCAGCTTTACATCAAAAGAAGATCCAAGAATCCCTGGCATGCCACGATGCAAATAATGCTAGAACCATCCAACACGGCTGACCAACTTTATTCTGTGATTATTGCATTACAACGATCTCAGAACTGATCTAGTACAGCACCCCACAGCAATATGTAAACACTTACCCAGTGAACAAAGGTTCATTGTACCAATAGTAGTCCATGTGTAGAGTGTTAAACTGCAATTTCCCCTCCTGCTAAAGAAATACACAAGACAAAACCACCATCTGTATCAGTATACTAGTTTCTTTGAACCTGAGACCGTCACAGGCAGTTCAACGTCGATGCCACCAATAAAGGTAATATGTTTCTGCTCAGGGAACAGATGTTGAATTTATCACAAGTGACATCATGTCCATACAGTATGAGTGAGTTGGAAAGGGAAAGTGGGTGGGTTGGAGCCATAGTCTATACAATTTACATATAATTGAATGAAGTTGCATGGTGTAAACATGTTGAAAATTGAAGTCACCTTCTCTATGCAGAAGTGCCAGCAACTCAAAGTAATCATTTGCTCATTATTCCAGCGCCTGAAACATGTAAATACTCATCTTTTATTAAACTCTCTTGTATGTAAATTGATTGGTTGTGGCAACCCAGCATTTATATCTATCTCACTCAAAAGCATTTCCAACTCTTGAATTTACTCATTCACTTCCCCAAAACACATCAGTTTCACATGTAATGTGTGCCATTGTGCATTTCATGCATGTCATTTAATACTGACAGGAAGTGCCTCCTGTGCTTGATACTGAAGCAAATCCTACTTTCTGGTGTCACCATGGCTGATCTGTGATGTAAGAATATACAGGCAAAGATAAAATGTCCTGTTTGACCATTACTCCATGTCAGAAAACAAAGAAATGTAATTGTTCATTTTCATTACTTCCTAATTTTAAAACCAAATCCGTAATTCAGACTCAAGAGGGGTTTTACTGCACTGACAACTTACCTAGACTCTATCTCATTTCAGCAGATACACCATTTGTCTGTCTCAGATTAATTTTTAGAGCAATGCTGTTGTCTGTGGGACCAGGTTATTTTAAATTGGATTATTGCAACTGGGGAAACGAGATCATTAAACCTCCTCTACCAATCGGTCTTTTTAATTTATTGAAATGTAGCCAGGTTTTTTTTTTATCCATCCCATATAAATGTCTTTGTTATCCTGTCAAACCATTTAAACTATGACAGGGGAACCTCCAGAGGAAGAGCTTGGATAAGGTAATTCAGCTTGGGAAAACAAACCAAAGGTACAGTTAGATACATTATGTTGCTGTACACAGTTAAACAAGTGTCATTACATTTAAGTGAAACAAATGACTTACCACATGTTTTAATGGTTAAAGACACACTAGTAAACTTAGAATATACTACTGTTGACTATACCGCAAACTATACATTCTATATCACTTTCTCGTCATAAAAAAGTGAAAACAATAACACTTTGTTAAGCCATTTCAGTAACCTTTTTATAACACTTATAAAGAACACGGTTTATGGTATTAATTAATAAAAGTAAGTTCTGTGTGAACTCTAATCATCCCTCACCAAAGTCTATGTTTGATGGCAGCTTTTTTTGGCAAAAACACCATTCAACTCAGCCCAAAGCAGCACCAGACATGAGCTAAAATAGACATTTAGAGTCGCAAATGGAGAAAAACACTACTCTCATCCAGAATACACTTTTGCTTCCCAAACAGACTAGTCAGCTGGGGCTTTTGGTCTTAAATCAAACGTGGAAGGAATAGTACCATGCAGGATACAGCATTAGGTCAGTGTCCTCCTGATGTTTGGATTGTAACTAAAGATTTACTGTAATCATAACAGCTGAGAGCAGTTCAAATGTTACTTTGTTACTGACTATAATAGTTGAACTTATTCATTTTGCTTGTCATGTATCTGATGAGTTCGCTGAGAAAAAACAATGTTTCACTAGTTGAAATTATTCCAGTATGTACAGTATGACTATAGGAATATTGTAAGCAGTCATAAGTTGCCATTGGCTATGAATGAAGTGGCATGGCACACTAATGCAATGGGATCTCAGGTGTGCCCTGAAAAAAAGCTACGGAAAATGAAATTGTTTAATCAAATCTAAACAATTCAATGACCTTTTATACAAACTGTGCAAACCTAATAACCAAGTCTTGGAGCTCATTGTATTTACTTGCTGGCCCCTTAACTTGTTTACATGCCTACCTATACCTATAGGGTATAGGTAGGCTACTTTTTGAAAATAACAAGAATATTATTAATTAAGCTGGCGTCTGACATTTAGGTTACTTAATAATGCTTGGCTTTAATTCTTAAAGTATCTTGTCTGTCATGAAAAGAAATCACATATTTTTGATTAACTTAAATCACTGTGGACATAATGGTTGTCTGCTGTACATAGGTCTCGAAAGGTGTGTTTACACGAAATGTAAAGAGAAAATTAGTGGCATGACAAATATTACAACAGAAACAGATTGTACTATGCTGCACAAAGTGAGGAGAAGATGCATCAGCTTTAATCCAAATTTGTTCTACTTGAGGGAAAAATGCAAGTTTATCTGTATGACTCTACTTAGTAATTCAAAATAAATGATGCTTTGTATTTAGTCTGAACAGACCTTTGACAGCTGATATTGTAAGGACGCCTGACCTAACTTTAAGAAAATCAGCATGAGGGAATAGGAACACTAATGGTGAACGTCACTACTATGAAGGATACTGTGTGTCTTGGATAGCAGAACCCATTAGCATGCGTGCAACAGCCCAGTCTGTCAGGTTTGTGTCTGAGAGAGTAACGACTTTGGCTGCAGCTCTCGCCAGTTAAAAGTACCTCTGCTCAACCTCCTACTTGAAATCCCAAAAATGTGTCCCACGGCAGAACAAAAAGATGGACAATGACAGCCTTGTCTGTGGTGAGGTGTTTCCTAAATAATGGCTAGACATGTTAAGCCAACATGAATCTGCACACAGTTGTCTGGAGAGGATGTGTCCTGTTAGTGATTGAACTCCAAGACAAATCTGCAATCAACACAATATCTGTGAAATAGTTCGTCAGTCAGGAGTTTGCAAAGTTGTTTTAAAGTGATGTGTTTATATTATAAAGCCATAAAATTATTATTATATAGATACAGAGGCTTTTTGTGTTTGTTTCTTACGAAGATTTTTTTTTTTACCAGTGTGTTAACAGCCATTTGCGAAAATGAGATCATGCTCTGCCAAAAGTGTTTACCCATATAGAAATAAAGGTCCAATAGCCTATGTTGGTGTGATAATACAGGTGACCATGTATCTAACTAAAATGGAAGAAGTCTCTCCAGTCTGTCCTTTGATTTTCTCAACAACTATTCATTAGATCAACTTCACACTTGGCCTTTGATTGCTGACGACCCAAGGAAGTGCAGTGTCAAGTTCGAGCTCTTGAGATCTACAGGACATATTTATAAGTAGTGAGTTCTATACACGCTGTGTAGTGGAGGCAGTTTATTTTTTGCGTCGCTGGGAAAAAATTCCATAAAAATCTTTCAGCACATTGTAATTTAAGTGGTCGATAGAAAACTAGACTTCTGCATCTCCTCATTGGCTCTGTATCCAGGCTTTAGAAAATATAGCCGTCATGGGAGACTTTGGCCAATCACAGGTCATTTCGGAGAGAAAGAGCGTTTCTATTGGCTGTTCTGCCAATGCAGATGAATGTGCAGGTTCCTTCGGTGAAAGTTCTGTTTACCATAGCCAAAAGCTCAGGGCTGCAGCTAATTCAAGGCTAAACTATTAGATAAGAGACTTCATTGTGATCAATCTATACAGTGTATATAGGAATGAAATTGTGTAAAAAAGTAGTCCATTTATTGTCCAGGGAGCAGACTTTTGCTGTCTGCTAGGGATAGCCTTTAGCCTAGCACAAACAGCAGCTAGTTTTGTTTTGCGTTTCCTCGCACGCAGCCTCCGGCATCTCCTCGTTCGGATGGCAGCGGCCTGCTACGAAGACCAGAGGCCGACGCCTCTGCACCACCTACTGCTGCCATCCGAACAAGGAGACCCCAGAGGAGTAAACGCAGTAGACAAGCAGATAGTTTAGCCTTCTGCTTACCAGGGTTTCTGCGGGGTCTTAAAAAGTAAAATTTTAATTTTAGGCCTTAAAAAGTCTTAAATGTGCTGAAGTATTGTGTTCTAGGTCTTAAATAATTTAAAACAGGTCTTAATTTTCCTACGTCCAAGTAACGCTACCTGTAATGCTCATTGAAATGCTCCCGCAGCTCTTTACAATTTTTTTATTCCGGTGTTGTAGTTTTTTCTTTCATTAGTCCAAATATAATTCGCTGTATTATGATTACAAATGAGACCAACATGCAATTTATATTGCAGCCAATCAGCTTTCGTGTTATTGGCGCAAGTCTCTTTCGGATTGTACCACAGACATAAAACAGATTTTATTCTTCAGCTATGGGGAAGTGCAAGTTTAGCGATACTTAGCTTGAAAAAACTGAATTCAGGGCTTGGTTAAAGCCAGTGTTGTAATGTAACGAAGTACAAATACTTCACTACTGTACTTAAGTAGAATTTTCACGTATCTGTACTTTGTTATTTATATTTCCGGAAACTTTTACTCCACTACATTTCCTAAATTAAATGTATTCTTTTACTCCACTACATTTCCCCTAAGTTTACTACAAAATAAAATCAGAAGAAATTTATTATACTGAAAAAAAGGAAGTTTGGCAAATCATTGTTCCTAAATTGCCAAGATAATGTACGCTCCATTCCAGTTATTGACGTGATGCCTGTCAAAAAAAAAAACATAAGCCAAAACTAAAGAAGAAGAGGAGGAAGCATAATGACCGATAGTGTCATGGAAGCACCTGGTGCAGGCTCTGCCGCCATGGTAACAGACGATGATCCCCCCGACGACAGTGGTGATGAAAATAACGTTACACACCTTTGGCCATAAAGTTCATAATCAAAGTTTTTTTTTAACTTTTACTTCTAATGCTTAAGTACATTTAATATCAGAAAATTGCTATGGATAGTTAAGTACTGTAAATATCAGACTTTAATATTCAGACTTTAACTTTAACTACCAAAGTCATTTTCTGGGAAGATACTTGTACTTTTACTCAAGTATTGCTTTTGAGTACTTTATACAAGACTGGTTAAAGCCAGTTGCTAACAACGTATCTGAAGCCTACTGCTTCTCGTGCAAGAAAGCAAGTTAGATGTGCGGGCGCTGGAGTCTGATGCAAAAAGTGAGAAACATTTAACTGCTGTGGAGGGTCTCCAGCAAACGACAGCCATCAGCCAGTTCTGCCAAATATCTGGTGGCTCCAGTCCCGGCCCCAGCACTACCTCCACACTGCCTAGGCGAGACTCACATAACAGCTCCACAAGTCCCATAAGCGACCTCCGTGTCGCTTTTGGATCAGAGCCAACACTAAGGGCGGAGGTGCTCTGGGTCCTCCACACTGTCACTAGACACCAGTCCTATAATGCCAATGAGGAAATCGGGGAATTGTTTCAGACGATGTTTCCGGACTCCGACATCTGACTTTTTTCCTTTTCCTATGATATAGGTCTTAAATTTGATTCATAATGGTCTTAGAAAGGTCTTAAAAATTGTACATTTGACTTGGTGAAACCTGCAGAAACCCTCACCGCTGCTGCTAATTCAAGTTTATGTTTATGTAGCTCGAGCCTCGATTCACAGTATGTCATCTCAAAGGCCTTTACACAAAAAAAAAGGATTGTCATTCTCATAGAATTGCATATCAATGAATGATAGTACTCTAGCATTGCTAGGTGACGCAACTATGTCATGGCAGGTGGCAGAATGAATGGGACTCTATGGAGCTAATACCCCTCAAAATCCACTTTTCCCAGGATATAATTTTTTGTCTAGCAATTTGAATGTTGCATTTGAAAGGGGAGGCTAAGAAAATACACACTGCTGGGTGTTACATTTTTTTAAAGTGGCTTTTTTGTTCTGAAAAGCCTTTTAAAATGTCAATGACGTTATACACATACATATACAGCCAGAGATACTGCTTTACGGCAAGCTCTGAGTCGCTTCCTTTGTTCTCTCAAGGCATTGACAACACAGCTAACAGGTTAGGCTCTCCCTGTCAATATACGTGCTAGAAAGAGGTTTGCTAATATTTTAAAGACCACGCCGAAATATTCACTCTGACATTCTGGTTCTGCTTCGGATGCCGTCAAGCGGGATCTCCGATCGTAATCAGTCCTTCACTGACCATTCAGCATTCATTAGCAGAATGCTAGCGTGTTAGGGGCAACAACAACTCAACCTGTAAGAAATCGAAAGGACATAATTACTCGTTCATTCAACTTTCGACCTATAATCCATGTTGAACTTGCAAAAACTACAATTCAAATCTGAGATTTCTCAACGACAATCAGGTGAAAGAGACAAATTTAGCCGTCTAGCTCCATAGAATCCCATTCATTTTCCAGTGGAACTCTGGTGGAACTGCAACCAAATTCGGTACCATAGGGCTGAATAGGGAGCGGAAAGGCTTTCCGTAGACCGGCTTTGATATTACTTTCTAGCCCTTCCTCCTACGGTGGCCGAACCCGAAATTAGCTCTCTCCATCGTTTACACGCAGCTGTTCTAGCCACTCCAATATTAACTTTGGTCTTGTTGCTTTGCCTGTTGCGTTGTCGTTTTAATTCTGTTTTTCGCTTCCCTGGCGATTCCCCCTTGCATTCGTCACGGTGCCAATAGGTGTAAGAGGGCGAAATGTGGAGGTATGTCCCTCTTTGGCTAATGTATTTTCAAGATAGAGGTGCTACATGGCTGCTGTCATTCTAGTGAGTCGCCCCTATGTATTCTGAATGATTCTGAATGTCAGAGTCTACGCTTACGAGAATACTTTGATTAGTTTGTGGAAGTAATTACACATGGATGAGTACATATTTGTGAAAGAACAAAGGGGGTTTTGCTAAGAATCAACTAAAAAAATTACACAATGTAGGTTTAAGACAGCTGGAAGCAGCGATACTGGAGGCCACGCAATCAGCCCGTTCCGAACAGGCACGTTTTAAACAGGCAGTGCTAGTGTACAGGTAATATCAGGAAAGCAGAGAATCCTGCCATGATTGATTCGACAGAATATGTTGAGCACTCGAAACCCATAAAATAAATATTTAAGCCACATGCACTATTTGGTGATCTGTACTTTGAAGTTCCTGTTGAAAGAACATACGGTAGTTAGGACTGGTTGTGAAAAAAAACTATGGTACGATGATTGATGTTCCAGTTGGTCCTCGCTCTACTTCTGATCTCTCTTACAGGACTGTCAATGACAATTATTCTGATGAGTCCACTGAGAGACTACACAGACTAGCATTTTGCTCTTGCTCTCTGTCATCTATGTGTGATGCCCAGTTTTCTCATTTTGTTACTAGAACCACTGTGATGGGCTTCCACACGTGGACTGCCAGGCACAGTGCACTGCTATTTTCAGCTTATTCCTACAGCCAGCGAGTTTGTGATTCCTTGTTCTGAGATTTTGTAGACACATGCTGATGGTTGCTATGTTCTCTGTGTCAACGTTTTCTGGATTACTTGCTTAAGAGAAACAGCAAAAATGACTCGTACTGCTTGTGTTGAAAACCAACCAGCTGAAAATTAGAGCTATAGAGAAGAGGTAATGATCTGGGGATGTGGTTTGCTCTTCCTCAGTCTCTCTCTTGACTCTTGTAGCTAAGTACGCTCAGTATCCAATCCATGCAAATGTTTGGCAGACAGTTCAATTCCTTCTGGATGAGAGGGGGTCTCTCTCTCCCTCTGTGTGTGTGTGTGTGTGTGTGTGTGTGTGTGTGTGTGCGTGTGTGTGTGTGTGTGTGTGTGTCTTTCCCTCTCTCGCTCTTTCCCTGCTGGCAGCAGTGTCTGTACTGTTGGCAGGAGTGACCAGAATAAAAACAGCAACACCAGACATAGAGGAGGAAAAAAAGCGAAGTAATCCATTGAACCAGAGTCTTTGCCCCTCTCTTAATTACGTATAGTCCCATATCTTTTCCCTTTTTCACTTTTTTCCCCACTCTTTAAGACTTCGGGCTTGTTGTAATTAGATAGAAGAGAATAAAACCAGCTGATCGAGAGAGGGGTGTGCATTTTGGAGCGAGATGGCTAACAGAAACATTCTGTTGCTCTTCTGTGGACTCTTCCTCTTAGCACTGATTCAGCCCTCTCTTCAAGGAGGTAAGTGTGTGCTATAGGTGAACTGAGCCATTATCTTTGCTGTATTAATCACAGACTGAGAACAGGTTCAATCTGTTTTTATCTATGCCTCTTTGTCCCTCAGAGACATAAAACTATCATAAATAATTACAAGTTTTGCTGATGCTTATCAGCAATAAGGTATTAATGAGTAGTTTCATTTATTTTAATTGAAACATGTTTAATATTTTATAAACCATATATCTATTGGTTGCAGTGTCATTTAGTGTAAATTTATAAGAAATAAAAGTATTGTGTTTAGTGCTAACTTCTGTTGTTTTTATAGTTATTTTGGCTTTATCTCATAATTCTCATAACTAAAAAAAAGTTCTGCAATTGCATTGCAATGTATTTTTTGTTTGGTGATTTAAATACATTAATAATATAAAGCCACGCACTACAGTCATGAAAATTAAAGATTGTTTAGTTTGGCTGATCTTCTGCACACTTACTGATGCTCTGAATAGTGGTGCCCAATCACACCGCTGTTGAAGAAGGCAATATAAATAATGCTAATTCAAACCTAAGCAACTATTCATTTGTGGGGTTCTCTATACTAGTTTATCGGGGATATGTATTTTTAATGTATTTCAGACAGTGAAATTGCATCCTACACACACCTAGTGTATGTTTACATGGCTGCAGACCCTATCCTATAAGATGTCAGGAAGAGAAGGTTCTCCAGCTGGTCCCTCTTTCCACCTAGCAAAACCACTTGGTTTAAATTCACCCCTGATGAACTCCCAGGTGGACAGATAGTATATGTGTCACTCTTACAGCTTTGACCTGGTCTTCTCTTGAAGTCAGAGTCTGCCCAGAATCCATGAAGCAACAACATGCAGATTTGAGGGGTTAGCTTCAAGTGCTGATCTGTTTTTAGATGGAGAGAGAGGTTGGGAGCATGCCTTTCCTTTCAGTTTGCTTTTCTCCTTTTTCTGCATTGCTTTGATTTGGTTCTTATTCAGCCCCCCAATGGAAAACATGTCTAACATCTGGGGCTGTGTAAGCTGGAGTGAAGTCCATTTTTTGTTGTATTTATTTGCTTAAAAGTCACAGCTGTTTATGTTTCTTATCTTCCAGAGTCCTTTCAGATGCATTGTTTAGATTGTTAAAGTCCTTAAAGAAACATTCGTTGTCCATATAAAGTCTCATTTGTCGTAGCTATTTTATTGGCCTCCTCTAATATGATCATGTTGAAAAAGTCTACCAAGTCTGTTTTTGTCAGGTCATAGATTTTATGATCAAAAACTGTATTTGCCCCTCTTCTTTCTGCCTCAAAGCACATGTATCCTTTCTTCTTTGTGCCAGCCATTTATCAGTTGAGATTTTGAGGTGCATTCAGGCAAATTATGGAGCAGGTATAGGAGCCAACAAATATCAATATTGGCGTTGCTGCACAACTTTGATCTTTAAGTTTTAAATCCATCCATATCAAACCATTCTGTGGCTCTCAAACTAGTTCAATCTGTGTCTGTGCAGTCTGACTTGGAAAGAAAAATGCTCTCGGCATGGTCCAAGGGTCAATTATCTGTGAGTAACATGAACCTCATTAACACCCAATCCACTCATTTAATGCCTCTGCACAGAAAATACCTCTCATGCTTGCGAAATTCAACCCTTGAATGATGATGTAGTGCAAGGCTTTCCATCAGCAAGTGTAAATGAGTTATGGTCCTACATGAAACATCTGGGATGGAGTATGTTAATAAATATGCCACCTGTCATGTTACCCTATAACCTTGTACTGTAGTATGTTTGCTGGTTCTCCCTCGTACGATGGAAGAGGCAGACTTACCTTACATTCTACAAACAAACATAATGTCACAAGTAAGTTGGATGGTATTCTCATCAAAATGAATTTGTGTTGACGCAGCTTGGGCTTAGTGGCCTCTATTTGTTATTGCTGCATTTGATAACTGAATCAAACCTAAGACCTAAATGGTTGAATAAAATTATTTGAATAGATTCCTCAACTTAGGAATTTTATCAAGCTTATTTTTCACTGCCTTAATAAAAGGAAAAGTGAACAGGTGATAAGGTATTTGCAAATTCCAATGATTCTGACAATGCTGTTTTAATATTTACTTTTACCTTGTAAATGCCCAGAATGTATCAAGTATCCTGTTGCTCTGTTTCTTACCTTGATGTTGTATTCCTCCAGACAACCTCAACAACCAACTAGTGGGCTTGTGCCAAAGTCATTAGCTTGGCTTTTAAGACACAGTTAATGGCAGAATTCTGATGGAGATTAAAAGTGAAAAATAGCTGTTCTGTTCTTTCACAGTCTCCAAAGAATTAAAGAGGTTGTGAGATGTTTTCTTTTCTGCTTGAAGCCAGTTTGCCTCATTTGGCATTGGCCGAGGAGTTTAACACATTAATCGGTGACACTTGCCTGACTGTAGGTGAACTTATACGAAAACAGTGCCGATTGGATGGCATGCCTTAGTTGTCATAAAATACTACTGATGAATTGCAGCATTACCCCAACATTGCTGGTTGATACTCAAACTGATTGTCTTTAATCCCCAAGCAAGTGCTGCTTCAGGCTTTATTGGTAGTGTGTGTTGTAGACACCTCTGGCTCTAATCCCTCTTCTGGCAAGGTTGAGTGCCAACCTCAGCATACTGGATTAATGTGACACAAACAGTAGGCATCCCAGTGCTCATAAACTCTAAAGAAATACATCATTTGAAGTACCGTCCAAGCAAGACATGGAGTTTTTTCCTTCAATGACGGTTTTGTTCAATTTCTTCAACTTCTTTAATGCCGGACCCACAAATGCATTTTAATTAGTTAGATGTTGAGTGGTTTGGTGTAATTTGTAGTGAGGTGACTTCATTCAGACAGTTTGTTTGGGAAGGAACCTTTTGGTAACAAGCACTGACTGACCAAGGTTTGCTGTTGTGAAAGAACTTTTATTCCATGTATTCATTCTTACTTTGGCACACATCCTGGCAAAGTGTTAGGAGATTGGACAATTCCGTCCACGGTTTGCATCAAAGCTGTCTACATGTTGGCTGGCTGGGAAGTCACTTTCTGCATCAAAGCTCCTAGCGAGAAAGCGATAACTAACATTTTCATATCACCATTTTTACCATAACTACTGTTAGGAGTGTTGTAGGTATCAGAACAAAGGTTTGGGATGGATGGGTTGTTTAAATAGACAAGTATTTCAAACGGACTGCACTGTAAATGTCTAGGGTACAACTCCTTTGCACTAGACTCATAATATTTTATTATCAATAGTTTTACCTTTGTAAACCCGATGGACTGTTTGATGCGATCCAATTCCTTCATATGTGGATGGCTGAGTTGTAAGAATGTTGGATCACAAATTAGTGAGTCAAACCTCTACAGGTTTCTCACAAAGGCATCACTTTTACATGCAGAAATATGGCATGTGCACAGTTAATGTGAGGGTACAGTAGTAGTGAGTTCTCACTATTGCAAGAAACACATACAGTATCAGTTACTAATTTGTTTAGTCCTTACTTACTTTGGTTGTGAATGAATGTCAGTCCCAGCATTTCCCAGTCAGATGTTTGGTCTGCAATCAACCACTGCCAAGTGTTCAACAAAGAAGCACAATAACTCAGATGATTCACTCCAGCCACTCTGCAAGCAGCCCTCACCAGGCTGTTGGCTGCAAGGAGCAGTCTCACTGGGTCAGCAATCTGAAATGGCTCCTGTTAGGAATGTTTTCATCTTGACCTGCCACTGCTTACTGATGTCCAAGTTCAAGTTCAACATGACAACATGAGCACAACATTTGTATAAAAAATATATTTTTAATAAAAAGCCATAACTGATGATGAACTGATGAGAAAAGATGAAATTCTGGAAAGGGTGGGGGTAAACATGGCACATTTAGGCTTTTGGCATCAATAAGTTGGTCTAAACCAAACAGTATTTCTTTAAATGTTTTGTTGGATTACTGGAGAACATGTCCAGTTCTCACATAGTATTTATTAAACATCTGCAGACCGGACTGGATGATCATGAATGTTTTCTCTTTCACATAAATCATAGATTTTATGCTTTTATGTGAACTTGCCAGGATAAAAGTGGAAATGCCAATATCTTGTGCAAAATTCTGATTGATGATTTCTCACTCAGTTATGTTTTTCCTCACAATTCAGATGTTAGGCCACTATATTTCATTCCAAAGCTCAATTTCAGTTTTGAAACCAAAACTTGCTTTATGTCCCATACCCAATATTTCATTTTGTGTCTACAACTTTGATCATCTTGCTGTTATTTTCAGTTGTTGCATTAGTTAATTTAATGTATATATTGTTGAAAGACCTTAAAATGAAAAAAAATGGCTCATTGTATTTTGGTCCAACATTTCACATCCTTCACAATGGTGAAGGTATCACTTTATGGTCCTTCTGACATTTTACCTTGTTGCGGTGTCAGTTCTACTGTACAAAATAGTCACATACAGTAAATCAGTTTCTGAAAATTGAGTTATAATGTGAGTTGTTTGTTATCTTCAACAGCTGTTAAAAAAAGTTTCAAAGGCATGTCTTTCCTAATTCTGTAATGATTTCCTGTCAGCTTCCAGTGGGAAGACTTCACCCAAGACACCCAAACGCTAGCAACTGAACAATGACAAGATTAGAATCAGGTCTTCTTAGGCGTTAAAATATTGCCATCTGTAGGCTGTGAGTTTGTTTGCTAGTGCATCCCTCAAACTGATGTTCTACTTCAGAGAAGTGTCACTGAGACAAGGTTAAGCAAGTGTATAAAGTATGGAGTCAGGTTAAAGTGGGTGCAAGAACAAATGAAATTTTCCATTTTAATTTTTACTTTCTTTGATGCTCCTCACTCTCCTCCACTCTCCAACATGCTGTGGAAAATAGACAGTGCAAGGGGTGACTGATAGTGGGCCAGCTGTCACATGTCTGATAACGGGAGATGTAAGGGTGCCAGGAGTTCACTGCACTGTTGCTGTATGAGAGCTTTCCGTAAAGAGATAACCAAACCTCCTATTCTGGTGATTTTGGATTTGTCTGAACACAGCAAACAGTTTTTAGTTTGCCAAAACATTTTATTAATAAAAAGGTTATATTGAAAGTGATGGAAATGGTGGTGCAGAATTGTGTAAATGTCAGGTGGTCAAAGTGGTGTAAACACATTACAGAGCAGTTTTCCTCAAGACTTCACAAACTATGTGGAGCACTGCACTGTGATCATGAACGGCAATGGTCATGTAAGTCTTTTGTAAGGGAAAGGGAATGCCGTAATTAACTTTTTTGAGGTTGCATGTGTGACTGTTGAGTGTGTACTCACATGACTTTGTTTTGCACGCCTAAGTATCAGGAAAATTGTTCCATCAATTCGTTGGCATTCCATTATTATAAAACAACCACAGCGCAGGGTCTTGGAAATGTCACATTACTCACCAGCTTGGTGTATATAAAGTGAAACTAAACTCTCAAGTCACAAAGAGCAATTGTAAAAACTGTCATTAACATGGGAGGTACTATGGAAAAACACGTCATTGGCTTTGGTTTTATTCAATAACAAAACAAGTTCTAACTCACAATTACCTAACTTCTCCTCTATTATGTTATTATTCGTCAGCCCAGTAACCCATACACCCCATAAAACCAACTGTTTTAAGAGAGAATAAATTCTTCACATTGATTGCAATCAGTAGATAAATTCATGAATTACGTAGATTTCTTTCTGTGGGCTGTATTGCCAGTATTGATACTCAGGCAAAATAGTTTGCCAGCATAATAGTTGATAAACATCTAAAGTTCTACGTCAACACTCAAAACATGATATGATCCAAAACTAAACCTAGAAGGCGCTGGATACTGTCTTTTCCACCTCTTAGCTTGTGTATGGTGGACTACGACATTTTATCAAAATTCAAAACAACGGAATTGGAGAGACCAAAACACTAACATACACATATGTTGTGTATAAAAATGATTTTTATCTAAGCCTATGAGACAAACCTTGTCCTTTTTGTGCTGTATAAATACACATTTGAATCCTCTGGAAACTGAATGAAAATTTTAATTGCTTCCTTAATAGATTTGGGATTTAATAGTGAAAGTTTCAAGAGGTGACAGAATTTTCATTCATAAAAGAAGCATTCACCCACAAAACACTTCAAAAATGATACATACAGGGCAACCTCTAGCTCACCCAGTAAGAGCGTTCACCTCATGTTGGCTGAGACCTGCAGTGGTGCGGGTATCAAATCTGACCTGCTGCTTTTTGCTGTGTGTCATCCCTCATCTCTCTCCCCCTTTCATGTCTATCCACTTTCAAAAATAAAGGGAAAAGCCCCAAAAAATTATATAAAAAAAAAAAATTATACATACTACCGGGGTTTTGCTAAGGGATTTTAGAAAACATTGAAAATCACTATGATATCACAAGACAGGACTGTTTAGATATGCCTACTTGTGTCACGCATGTCAACAATCATCTTCAAGGTCACTTCAGAATTATAAGAACAAGTATAAAAGTAGATTTTTCTTTCTATCTTTGTTTTTACTTAGTAAAGTAAGTATGTCTTCTGGCTCTATGGCTATCAGCTCAGGTGAAGAGGGTGAATTATCACGTCCTTGTTCCTGCGGTAGCTACTCCTACTGGTTGGCTGGGATACAGTATGTGGTGAGACAACAGAAAAGATTGGGGAAAAAACTGGGAACAAAAAATATTTTTTTACATTTTTTGTCTATAAGCCATGTTTATCCCAAATGCTATCAGGCAGATATCGCAAATGGGACTGAGGGTTGCCCATATACTGTATACACTTTATAGCCCACATGAGAATGCATTTGTGTTGCCAAACAAGGACGCAAATTTAAAAATTAAAATTATAACCCATGTGGGACCCATATGGACATTTTGACAGGGAAATAATTTATGCAATACTCCCAAGACTTGTTCTAGATATACAATGTTACTGACATGGAAACATTGCAAGTGTTAGTATCTCACTCCAGGACCATGTACCTTTCATATTCATTTGACTTATGTATGTAAGAAAATTCACAACAGTCTGATGTTTTATGTCGATGCTTCTGTCTTTCCTTTTTAACATCGTTAATCTTAACAAGTAATACAATTCTGTCACATATATTGCTGTGTTCCAGTGTAATGAACCTGCCCCAAGCTGAATAATATAGTTTTAAGAATTGTCTTCTAACTTGTCATCCTCTAGTTGCTTGTCTTGTACACATAAGGCTGTTGACATTCTAACTTTCTTATCTTTTAATAGATAGATTAATAGATAAGATCGCTAATGAAAGTCACTACATGGTAATATATTTTCAAATCTTCTTTCCCATGGTTTTTTATTCACCAACATTAATCATATCACAAACACTCAGGGCAAAGTCTTGACTGGAGTCAACTGACATAAATTATGCCTCGGCTAATCCCTTGTGCTCTAGAAGTCAGTCTTGTCCTTCACACAAATTCCAGCACATTCCCATGACCTGGCTGAGTTTACAACGAACGTAACTGCATGATGATGATGATGATGACGACAATAATTAGGACAATCATGAAGAAATCTTCAAATTTATTGAGGTAGGTCAGGTCACTTGGCAGAGGTCAGTATGTGCCTTTTTTGGATGCACGGTCTCAGTGAACCTAATGCACTCTGTAACAGGGGTACAGTAGCATTATGGGATTCTAAGCAAGAGGAAAACTGGAGCAGACACACACTCACTCTTGCCTTGCTTGCATTGCCGAGACAGGAAATCCTCCTTTTGATTGTGAAATGAAGGAGCAGAATTTACAACAATCACTCCACCCCCGTCATGAGATCTCTGCTATGGAGCCAATGGCACGGGCAAACTGACAGAGACACAAACACATGCTAAAATTTTGATAATCAAATACGTAACCTTGGACTTTATTATGTATTCCTAATTTTGATTTGAGCCTGTAGGATTTCGACTTCTCTTCAGTCAGTCCTCAGTATTACAAGGCCAAACCCCAATAAAACAAAATTGGTTCTACCATTTTCCAGCTCCTAGATCTGGACGAGTCAGGATAAGTTAAACGTCAACCTCCCTCTCATCTGTCCATTTGTTCATTAATTGAGTAATTTTGTGTCCAACGCCACAGCTGGTGCCATAACTGTTTCCATTTATATTTTTCTCTCAAACAAAAACAGACAAATGTTTTGTTACCTTTCTAATCAGATTTTGAGTGTGGTTTTGGAATATCTAAGTAAATATGACAATGTTGTTCCTGCTTCCCTCAACATAAACAACTTGCAGTTATATCAACACTTTAAGATTCTGCAGTGTCATTTCAGATTTTCTTAAAGGTGCTCTAAGCGATGTTGTTGTGACGTTACTTCTTGTTGACGTTCAAAGTATTTTCAAACAAAACGAAGACTAGCTCGCTCCTCCCTCCTCCTCATCCCATCCCCTCCCTTCTGTGTTTCAGCGCACTACCCCCACCCCAAATCCTTCTTGTCCGTTATTGGCTGAACACAGGAACACGGTTTGTGTATGTCTGCATGGTCCAGGTTGGACCACTTCTTTTTTTGTTGGCGGGTGTGGACCCTAGGCTGTCAACAGAGACTGCATTTTTTTACAGTGTGTTTAGGGGACCGGCAGCTCGCGGATAGTGCAGAGATGTTTGCTGTATGTGACAAAAAATGTTGTAGCCTAAAAAACGCGTGACATCGCTTAGAGTACCTTTAACTTTCTACCCAAAATAAAGGCATACTCCCTAGCCCATTTTCTTGACAAGCTAGTGATCCCACAATTGTTTTTTTAATATCCTGTTTGTGCTATACTATCTTCTAAACCCATCCAACAGTTGATTCTTAGAGTATGCTTCTGGATAATTTATCTCACTGGTTTATTTCATTGATTGGCACTGACTGCTCAGTTTCTTAACCTCAGCAGTACAATATATATATATATAGTTATTGGGCACATACAGAACTCGAAGCACAGTGTTCACACAGTATTCACTAATAAACACATGAACGCTTTTGACATGTGGTTTAAATTAATTGGCCTCCCAACACATGTAAAAGCCATTAAACATAATCATTGTGGTCCTGTAGCCCCATGCTCTCCTTTGTGTTTTGTTTTTAGTGATATAAACCAGGTTTTTCCCTTAAAAATATAACTTTTGTATTTTTGGCCTTAGCTCACCGGTCTCGTTGGATTTAGCTGTTAGTCGTCCCAGAACAACTGGAGGGATTTTCATCCTCCCTTTCTTTTATTTCTGTTGCTGTTTCTTGCACACATGAGGCCACCATGTCTGGGATCCAGAACGACCATCTCAGGAGTTACTCTGGGTTGCAGCCAAAAATCAGTCAAGAAATGAGGCTAGGGGATGTAGGTGGGGGTTGAGGGTGTCTGCAGTGCTGCAGCAACTTTCTGAGAGGTCTCCAACTGCAATACCTCATCAGAATGAAAACAATTGGAATTTTCTCCTAATCAAGCCTATAAAGTTTTTTTTATTTCTTGTTTTTGCTTTCATTTTGGCTCTGGCTGGAGCTGCTGTGTTCACATTTCATTGTGCGCCCCATCACTGCCATGACTTGGGGCAGATGTGTATGCCAAGGACAAATTCCAGTTTTGATGTCTGTGTCACAGATGATGAAAGTGTTTGAGAATGTTTATCTGATAAATGGGGTCATTGTTTAGAAATGCTGTTACACACATTGCAATAGAAGAATAATAAAAAAAGATTTTGATGGCTTAGAACTGTCTGACCACACTTAGCTAGTGTCATGCGTGTTGGTGATAGTTACTGACCTTTCTCTGTTGTGTGTTCTAGGTGTGTATGTACCACCTGGTGCTGGGATTGGACCAGGAGGCACTGGACCAGGAACTGGATTCTTTCCAGGTAACAGAACCTCCAATGACTGTCTGGACAGTTTAAACAAACATACTCCACAACACAGCCACAGAAAACAAAGTCTGTTTGTCTTTAGCAGATGTATAACAATTTAATTATACTACTGTGGAAAATGATTAATAAGCACAAATACAAATATATGTATACATACTGTACATGCATGGTGTACACCATACAATATCTTCTTACTTTCATTGCGGTATGGCCAAATTTAAATAGGACATAGGTTTTGAAGCACACACACGTCTGTATGGACCTTTGCTCAGTCACCATATAAAAACATATATGCATACATGCATAAAATGGCACAAGAGGCCAGAACACTTTCTCCTGGTGTCCTGAGAGAAAGTAAGACAAAATTATAACTTGCTGGGCCAAAAAACTGTCCATTACATCACTACATGTAGACACAGCATAACTCTATACTCTGTATGATTTTTGTTTTACAAGGGTCTGCTGGAGGAGTCCCTGCAGGCTATAAACCAGCTAAAGCTGCAGGTGAGTAGAAGATTAGATTTATGATTCCCCCCCCCCACCACATCCACTGTATAAAATATTTTAATAAGAATATCATCTGGTTTATAGTGAACTGGTGCACTACTGTTTCAGTGATTTGGATATAGGAAACTTAAACTGTTTCTATGTAAGAAATTATATTGTAAAATATTTAGAAAATCAGTCTTGAATACATTTCTTAAAAAAAATGTTTAGCGTCATTATCACCTGATACCTGGTGGATTTTATGAGTATTTATAATAATTATGTAACTTTAATCATGTGATAAAATAATTATTTTTCACATAGTAATCTCTCATTTGTTAAAGCAGTGTTGCTTTCCCAGGGTCCTGAATGTCTTGTCCAAATGGGCATTCCCTGCTTTGTACTGTACTTAATGCACCTCGGATTTGTCATTTCACACATCCATAGCAGATACACTCAGCTCTGCATGCACAGTCCACTTAAGCAACAGTTCACCAACCATAGACAGTGTCCTGTCATGACTTCAGCTCCCATTTGCTGAATAAGTATAGTAAGTATAGCTAAGTATTCAAGCCATGACTGCAGGAAGTACTGATGTGAAGAGAACTGTGATAATTCTATCATGTGAGTTGAAAAAGTTGATGAATGTTGTCAACAATAATGACAACGACAATATTGTTCACAATCACACCTGTCTGTGTTTAACCCTGACAGTAGGAGGTTATGGAGGTGGAGTGCGTGGTGTGGGGCCAGGTGGTCTGGTGCCAGGAGGTGTTGGGCATGGTGGCTTGGGCAATGGAGGACTGGGAGCAGGTACAGTATAAAGATAAAAAAAATAAATAATTAACAGACACCTTTTTGTCAATCAGTAAACAGCTGCCTTTAGGGGTTTGGCTGTCATTACACATATGCAGGCCTTTTTTCTAACCTCTCAATATCATTAATTCAAAACAAGCCTGTTGAATAGAGAGACAAAAGAATTGTAGCTCTCTATTTTGCAATCTTTGAAAAGTTGAAAACTGTGTAAAACACTGCTCGTAACCTGTAGGTCTTTTGAAATGATATTTGAATCTTAAGTCTATAAAATCATATAAAGACAAAATGGAAATTTTTGTATGATAACATGGAACATGTTGATACTACAGGGCAAAAGCATAGCCTAAAATACGTTTTACTTGTTTTCACCCAACAGGACAAGGTGGAAAGCCCCCTAAACCAGGTAAGTTGGAACATTTATGCATGGTATTGTGTGGAAGGGTAGGTTTTATGTTTTATTTATTTGTCCTTTTTTTTGTCAAAATTACATTTTACAATTAAGTTTTATGAAATACTTTCAAGATGTAGTCACAGCCCCGTGTTTTTCCAGTACAGTGCAGTACAATACTGTAATAGCTGTAAAGCTGTAATGTAATAGAGGCGACATAGACAACATGGAAAATTCCTCTGCACTACATATACTGTTAAAGTGCCTTGAAAGGAAGGAAATGGAATGTATTGTTATGGGGTGGATAAAGTAGGTTCATGTATAGACTACATTATGTTCACACACCAATAGGGAGACCTGCACAGATGCTAAAGAGAAACAATCTTTTGATTGGTTGTCACCAAGTTTTTCTTATCACCCCTGTGTTTTCGTCGGGGTTGGTTTACACTGGCTTGGCAGCTGTTTGGGACGTCTTGACTGGCTGGGACCATACAGAGATTCCATGACTCTTAAACCTCTGCTGTATTAGGGAGTGATGATTGGCAGAGTGCAAACGACCATCAACCCCTGCCAAACAATGGAGCCAGAGCACTGATTACTGTTATTGTAATGTTATACCCTTACAATATCTGGAAACCTCTGTGTCGAAATTTACCACGGCCGTTCTCTCCGATACCATACAGTAAATATTTTCCTTTGCTGTAACACACGCTGCGCTGCAATGGTGCTTTAGCAATGTTTAGCCATCATTTAATTTCCGCAAGCATTGCTGATACTATCTCAGACTGACTCTATGTGTTTAGAAAGATAAGGAACCAAGCAGTCATCTTATAGTCCTGATAACACATGGAGCGGGTTACAGAGGGGTCCCTCTGGACTGCCACACCCCCGCCCTCTAACAAGAGTTGCAGGAGAGCCATTTTGTGAAAATGAAGGTTATTTTGGCTGGGATCAGTAGAGCCTTACATTACTTCGGAGGTATTGCCCTGGCTTTTGTATGCATTTGAGTTCTCCCTCTAAGGCATTGGCATACAATGTTAAAAGCAGTTTTTAAAATTAGTGCAATTTGGGTCTGGGTGATCCTTTCCATACTAATCTATGTTGCACAGAGGAAAAAAAGAAAACCTCTAACACACAGCTCAGAGTAAGCTAAAGTTTTACATATTTTTTAAATGAAAAGAGGACTAAATTGTTCCACTTCATGGTAATTATCATTGTAATTGTGTTCAGTAATCTCTGTGTATTGGTTTCCATCAGTATTGACTTTTTATATTGGCCATTCCATCAGCTATGAAGTTATCCAAATTTTGATATGACAACTTTTTACATACCTTACAAGTTTGCATTACTATACCAATGTACGTCTACAGTTCACCAGCAGGTAAGCTCTCACAATGGCAGGTTGAATTCATATGCATCAGTTAGTCAGTGTTTGGCTTGTGTCGTCGAGAAATCATATACTACCAGCGTAAAAAATCGTTGGCTTTTTTTTTATTAACCTTTAATATATAAAGCAGGATTCTGTTACTAAAGAGACACAAATGCAAACAACAGTATACTTTTAGATGCACACTCACACATATCAAGAGAGCTGCCATTTACTCTTATGTGGAAGCCAAGCAGTGACATTACATTCCACTGATACACACCTTGCCTGGCCAGTAATGGAGAACAGCAGCTGGCTATGTGAGTAGCGTGACTGCAGTGAATTGCAGCGTAGCTCATGCAAGACCTTGTAAATGTTACACTAATTGTGAAGCCTGTCAGCGTCCAGCTTTGGCAATACACTGAAAGCTGGAAGGAGGAACTTTCTCTTTATGAACAGCTGTTGAACACCGTCTCCTGTCCTGCGTTCCCTACGGTGGATTCAATCCTTATGGTGTTATTGCCAAAACGTGGCTTTTGTAGGTTAGCCTCTTGTCACTTTCAGACAGTGTTAAGGCAGTTTACAAGAAACATAGAGGTTACTGTTTTTGCTCTTAGTGTGGTTTTATTGTACCATTTTAATGGTCTGTTTTAAGTTTAGCCTGTCGGTAGACTCTCTGAGAGCAATACAAATTAAAGATGATAGAAAGACAACATGCTGTCTGTCCAATCTTTCTCTCACTGTGTAAAAACTGACAATGTTCACACAACACTAAATCAATCTTAGAGCGATGAAAAATGATATGAACATTCAGAATCTGTATCTGTATGTAGATATTACATAGTAGATGGATGAAATACTATAGTCCCCATTGTGTTTCTAATATTTTGTCCATCCCTATTATCACTGGGAGTCTACATGACTAAGAAACATCTCTCATTGTTGTTATGCTATTTATAAGTTTCGAGGCACAAAGTTTGTGGCGGTTGTGTGTAAAAGAAAATAGTAATGACTAAAGGAAAGTCATTGAATGCTGTCTGGCAGTGGGTTGTTTGGGGCTTCCCTCGAGTTGGCATCAGCAGCTAGCTCGAGCAGAGCCCCTACGAGTGGCCAGGCTGTCAAACTATGTTTGTCATGGACATTCTTGTACTAGTTTCGTTGTTTTGCGGTTGGTCTGACACAGCAATTGAAAATGTGAGCCTTATAATGTGAGCACCTAACATTATAATGCAATACAACTTAACAGCACCACAAACCACAGCCTCCTTCATGGAAGTAGGATTTTTTTGCCAGGCTGTTGAATTAGACTGTATTAGTTTTAGATAGGTGTATCTGGAGGCTGAGTGTATATAGTCATGTGTGAGTGTGCATCTAAGAGTATGCTGTTGTTTGCATTTGTGTCTCTTTAGTAACAGAATCCTGCTTTATATATTAAAGGTTAATAAAAAAAAGGCCAACGATTTTTACGCTGGTAGTATATGATATATATTTCTCGACGACACAAGCCAAACACTGACTAACTGATGCATATGAATTCAACCTGCCATTGTGATATATAGTCATCAATTCCTATCTCACCTTTATTTTGACTCTTTATTGCCACTGAATAAATATAACAAGTAATGGAAAAATAGTCCCAACAATTAGGTGCAAGATAAACTCATGCTTAGAAAAACTGCAGTACACATATAATTTAAGATGATGAATTACATTAGTCAATGCTGAAACATTTCTCTAAGTTCTGAAATCTTGGATCCTTTGACTTCGTGGCGGCAGTATTGCTCATGTGCAGTTACCAAGAAAGTTGTTATTTCACCACCCAACCCACTTATTTTAAAGTACAAACTTTTGATAATTTTTAATATGTCTATAATATATCTTTCTGCAATTTAAAAAGCAGAGCCCATCAATACACTTCAAACCCTATGGTTCATATCAGGGTCTTGTTTGAAGAAGCACTGGGTGTACTTCTCTGCTTCAACAGAAAGAGCAAGGAAAGGCAGAGAAATTGAAAGATAGAATAGATATGGGTAGGACAGAGAAGAGACGGAAAAAACAATAACTCTGAACATACTGTATACTGTTTATGTCAAACGCATACACACAAACACATACACAACTCTATATGCACATTCATTTGCACAACGCACATGCTTAGAGAGCTTGCTGAAAGATAGGAGACTGATAGATTGGGGTGAGGATGAAAGTGTTAAGCCAAAAGAAGATGAGCTTGGAGGAGGTTTAGTCTCCTAGTGCACATATGCTTTTTGTTACTGGATCTCAGACTTGTCCTCTGAGCTGTCAAAGACTGGAAACATGTGAATGTGTATGACCGTATGTGTACGTAAATATGTGTATGGTCTTCTTAAGAATGTTAATATATGTGTGAGCATGTGTGCGTGTACACACACATACACACACATATACACACACTAAGTTAGTGCTGCTTATTCAGACACAATAACTATGTGAAAGAAGGTATTTTTTATATTTTCCTCCCCCTCGCCACAATCTGTTCTTCACAGAGTCTCAGTGTCAAGCTTTCAAAATCTTGAAACCTGAACTGTCTGCAGAGGAGACTTTTTTTTTATATCAGAGCCACACCACCGCCACACTCAACTCAGCCCACCCAATATACAGCCTTCACAGCTTATTTGTTCACATTAGAAATGCCTGTTCCTTTCCAAACTATTTTTTTGGGATGATGTCACCAGATGTTGTTAGCCTTTTCAATAATCTCACCAATTCATCTCAAGAATTAAAGTGATATTGGAGTAAAGCAAGATAAGCGCTTTATTAGTTGTTATTGGGGTCTAATCAGTCACGCATGCCACACATTACAGTTTCTAACTGTTGTATTTTTCACCACACTGAACCGATAATTTCACTATGACTCAATAACAGCTCCCCAGCCTCTCATCAGCTTGTTCTGTGTCGTGTTTGCATGGTAGTTCTCTAGTGAGCGTGTTACCACAAATGTAATTTCTTTCCATGTTCACTGTGTAAGTTGATGAGCCATCCCTTGGCATGCTCTCACGACCTCTCCCTTGCTCCATTTGCCAGTAGGTCTGGAGCATGGACCACTATTGTTGTCCATCTGGCAGCACAGCCTAAGTGTTGTTTATGTAGTGATGGAGAAAGAATACATGAAGACTGATTTCTGGTTAAATTACCTTGTTGTAGTTTTTGGTAGAGGTGGACTGAAATCAGTTAAATCTGAGGTCAATTACATTGACTACGTTTACATGCACTATTCTGTTTTTTGCCCTTATTCTGAAAAAGACGATATGCCGACTAAGCTGTTTACATGGCTAATGTAAGTGAATATTCCACTAATATTCCCGTTTACATGTAGCCGTGCAAAATACGATTTTTTTCTAAGTTTACCAGCGGTGGCGGACTTGTTGGACCGTGCAAACACAGCGTCCCTCATTCCTTCAACCAACTTCTTCAAAAGGTCGACGTAGTGACGTGTGCGCATATTAAAAAACCTGTTGATATAAAAGTCTTTGATAATGTTTAAAAGTAGCTGTGTGGTTTCTCCTACTTATCGGGTCTGCAGCCATAGACAGTATATAAACGTCTGCAGCCTTGCTGATTGGGTTGTGTGCAGTAACCATAGCAACACACAGAGCTGACTATAAGCCGTAAACAGGCAAGAGGCCGTAAACTGCGGTAAAAACCATAACAGTCTATGGTTAAAAAAACCCAGATTGAGACGCATATTCCGAATGCGCTGTATGAATGTCCAAAGAATGCCTCTAAAACCAGAATAATACTGGAATATCCCACATGTCTTAATCGGAAAATGCTATATTCGGAAAAAGGCCTTATTCAGAATATCCAACCGGAATATGCTGTCCATGACCTGTATCAAATTCAGAATATTGTCATATTCGGAATAATAGTGGAATATTGGTGTGCATGTAAGCGTACTCAGTGATGTTTTCTGAGTTAGTAGGAGGGAGATTTTCATTTACAGTAGATGTTTTGTTATGCAAGTCGATTTTATGTCTTCAGCTTTGGGAGAGCATAGATGTAGCTGATCAAAATGTGCATCACAAGGGGGTGAATGTGATTTACATACATGGCATGGCAATGTTACAAACATGGCTTATGGTGATCGATTCACACAGAGCTTACAGTATGTACGAGCTGATGTGTAATGCAGGCCATTACAATGTAAAGATTGCTTTAAGTTGCATGAACAAAATTTTTGAAATGCAGTATGATTTCAATGCAAAAGGTCCTTAGTAAATGTATTCTTAAATCTTGTGTTCTCAGTGCAGTTTTAGTCATTTTTAAAAGTATAGTATTTTGAAATGATGTGAGTTACTGACATTATCTCACCTTAGTACAATGTTTAGATTTCTCAATACTTATCTAGACCCATTTATGGACAAAATGACTTGTGAAGATAAATATTTTTTAAATTACTTTGGCCTTATACAGTAGGTATTCTGATGTGTTAGTCCATGTTGCAATACCTCTACATAAATGTAATCTACAATATGGTCAACAGCATTTCCACTGTCAATGACAATTTATCTGTCATTTGTTTTCCTTTGTAGAGCATCCCATACGTTTGTCATAGTGAAATGCCTCAGATGGCTGCACAATGATCATAGCCTTTATAATGACAGAGGAACTTGGAAATGCTTTTGAGGCTGACTAAATGAATCTAACGTCAGTGTTTCAATGTGCATGTTTTGAGTCCAGGCGACCTGTCGAACATTAGTCTCAACCCTGAGTTGTCAGAAAAGTATTCAGTAGAATAGCAGTTAGATGCATATGTGGACCATCTGGAAGAGGAAACACACTTGGCCATTGTTGTGTTTGTTGACTGGTTTTCTCGCCCTTTGAATTATTTGCACAATTGAACTTCTCTAGACATGGAATATGCTTAATAGAAAGTAGTAATGTTGTTCCAAATTGAAAGTGCACATGTACTCTGTGTACTACTCTATACACAGTACATGCTGTGAGTGTGTCTGCCAAGCTAAAATGGACAATGATATGAGCACTAGGCTAGGGATACTCTTCAGACATACTCAGGGGCTCAGTGTTGGCAGAGCAACTGTGGCATTCCTTTAGAAGTAGTTAAAAAGTAGAACAGCAGTTTCTCACAGAAACTTGAAAGTGTTTGGTCGACTTGAAAGCTTATAGCATAGCTTGTTCTGCTCTGTATGACTTGTAGCATAAACAGTAACATCATAAAGATATGGTGTAAGACATGGTGTACAAATGAACACAGTTTGAATTAAGGGACAGCCGTAATGGTCTTTGCACAGATGTGTTTGAAATAAAGCATGTGTTTGTGGAGGTAAGAGACTCACAACAAGGACTCAGGCTGGTGAAGTCACTGGGCAGCAGCCTAGTTTGGCACAGTGGCAGTGCTTGTAATCCACATAATGTGTAATGGTGACTTTTACAGTTAACGTTAATTTGGAGCCATTTGTAAGACGCCTCAGAGATGATGTGTGTGTTCTGATGCCAAAGTGCGTGGTTTGATGAAACCCTCCAAAGTTGCTTCATCATTGTAAGTGCTTACAACATAATGAAACAGAGCACATTCTTATCTTTAGTATGATGCAATTGTCCCCTATAATAATAAAGAAAATGACCACCCATACCAATAATGGCTACACTGATTTTGACCTGGACGCTGCCCCAAAAGCAAAGATGGTAAAAAATGAAGCAACCTTAGACCCTTTCCCTTTGTTTCTGTAGGAGCTCTGACAGTTGTGCGCTTGGGGACATCTGGCAGAAAGGGAGGCTGAGGCTTTGGGACCTCTCATTGATAGTGTCAATGACTCCATGGAAAAGGAAAGCGAAAACAATAAAAGGCTTGCCGCCAAAGTCGGCTGGCTCACACCAGCCAGAGAGGGAGAGAGTTTGTGTGTAGTGGTGTGACTGTGTGAATGCTTAATTAGTCCAACATGCGACTAATCCAGCTTCTCACAGTTCTGTGCCCGTGACTGACAGCACAGAGAACCTGGAAGTGACAAGGAGCAGGGGAGGTCACAGGAGAGGGAGGGCGGAGAGGAAGCAAGGGGAGCTTGAATGTGTCCACTTGTCTCACGCAATCTGGAATCACTACAGCACCTCACATCATTCTGCTTTCATCCAGCTTGTCCCGCGTCACCTCGTAAGAATGCAATCTATCCACCAACTTGGAAGTGGAACAGTGTGATAATTTGATACTGATAAAAATCTGGTGTCATGACAGTGAAGGACATAATGGTGGGCTTTGCATTAAAAGGGACCACAGCCGAAGAACAGAATCTTTCTGTCAATCACAGTAAAATGCTGATTCTCTGGGGACCTCCAGAGAGGCTTTGAAGATGAAGTTATCATGAAGATTTTCCATCACATTACGTAAAATTGCAGCGTTTGCACTGCCATAGCACAGCTCTGTGCTTCTTGCAACTATCCTTTACTCTTTGTGTGTTTGTGGTTTGTACACTAATCATTTTTCACATTGACACAGGTTTCTGACTCAGATAAAGTATTAAAGAGACATATGTGTTTAATCATGTCCCCTGGCTTCTCAGTAAACAAACATTTGTTCTTAGACCGTTCACCTGATTAAATATAAGCTAAAACAAAGAATGTGGTGACATTCCAGAGCTCCAGCTACGAAGTCTGCTTTCCACGGGTCTGCCGTCAGTTACAGTGGATCTCTGCCATGGAATTCTTTGCTCTCTTAAATTAAACCCTCCGCCAGGCCCAGCTGGTTCACAAAATAAAAAGAAGGGGAGAGGGGGAGGAGATGGAAAGGAGCAAGCAAATCCATCTTTCCCTCCTTACGTTTGGCTTCCTCTGGTTGCTACTATTAACACCTCACATCTTGTCGGCGCAACCCCTTAGACAACTTTTTAAGGAGAAAGAGCGAGAGAAAAGAGAAAAGGATGGAGAAACAGGAGTAAGAGACAGATACTGAGAGCCGAAGACAATGTTTTTATTGTCTCTTGTATTCCTTTAATTCTGAAACAGAGGATTACCTTACCTAACCCCAATGGAGCATGAGCTAGACATTTCAGTTTTGAGATTGAAACCAGATATTTCTGTTCACACTGGCCCGCATCCATCACTTGTGCTGGACCTGAGTTTGAGAACATGACTGGTGACTGAAAGAACTAGCCATGCTGTCTGGCCCGTTTTATTCCAGTGCCAGGCTTCAGTTTAAATACCAATGCACATGACATGGTACAGCAGGAGGCAATAACTATGGCAGCCTGTCCCTCATCACATTTTCATTCCTCTGAAAACCAGACTCCTTCGTTGTCAGAGAAGGTCTAGACTTGCATTTACTTGTGTACCCTCACTGAGATCATTCTTAAACCAGCCACCACAAATTAATCACCACTGTTGGGCGATGCTCAGTTATTCACTGCCACAACATCCCAGATTTCACCTCAACAACCTGCAGGTGCAGTGGTCTTTTCTGAATGGAAACTGGCTACTAAACCATGTGTCTGCCACACTTTATTCAGAAATCTAAATGGAGGAAACTATGATGCATTGCAGTACTGCATCAGTTACCTTCCAATTTCCTTGGCCACTAGTCCTCTCTCCTGTGTAGTATTGGGTTTCTGTCCCTTCCATCTTGTACACTGAGTATTGACCTTTTGTAGGGTTTCTTTGTCCAAGGTCTGAAGGCATTTGGGATTTCAAGTGGTCTCTAATAAGCCACTACATTAGTGAACTGAAATCCTTCAGCTTGTCAGCAATCAACTAAATACTGGGAGCAGCACCAAAAATAGCGATGATTTGATATCAGGGTCATGGTGCAGACTTTCCATGTGTGTGGTTCATGACAACAAACAACATTGGTGTAGACTTCCAATAATGTGTGAGCTAAGACAGGTCTATTTTTGTGAGCTGACGTGCTGTAACAATAGTAGTCCAACAAAAGCATGCTTGTTTGAGCTGACAGGATGGCGTAAATATAGCTAAACTGAGAACTTTTGTACAAAAACCCTACCCTCCCAAATATACAATAAGTGGATGGATGCCAAACAGAAAATGGTCCAGATTTGGTTATTGTGTCCTCTCACTTTGACCCTGAAAATACACAACCTCCAGGGTAGTATTTTTTACTTGTTTTATTTTCCCAGTGTCTATTCATGTCAGAAGTACATACCGTAAAGTTTCTTTTCCTTTCCTTCATGTCTAAACCTTGTGTCTGCCCAAGGCCTACACTCATGGTCACACACACAAACACACACCCTATCAGGCTGACTTCTGCGTGTCTGTGTCTTGTCTTGTCTTGATCTCAATTCAAAGAGTTGAGCTCAACGTGGCAGGTGCTGGTCGACCCTGAGCACAACTGCCAAAGCCAGGTTGGGTTATGCACATGTGAGCACAAGTGAGCCAGATGATGGATGAATAAATAAAAAAAAGGCTCCACAGTCCTGCCTGTCTTCACTCTCTCTTCATGTTTCTCCTTCATTGGCACGCATAATCTCTGTTGCGCAGACTGTGCCAGGGTTTCCCCCAGTGTATTGCAAGCCTGGTGGCCCACCGGGCCTAAGTCTCTGGGAATTATTTTTTAATGTATTTTGAATATGTTTTTTAAACTACAGTTACAGTGGAGCGGCTCGGTTGGAAACTTAGACGTGGTCATATTTTCAAATCTCCAGCTAGCTTTTAGCACTAACTTAATGTAGAGCCCTATGAAATCTGTGTTAAGCTTTTTTAAATTCTCAATTTCGTGATTCCGTCCATGATTCTGTTATCACAGAAACTATAAGGCCCTACCATAATGCTGCCATCAGTCTGTGATTTTTTTTTAAATACACTTGCCACCGAACTTAGCAACTTTCTGGTTTCTGGTTTTCCAACACTAACAGTGACAAACACACCTCAGACTGGCCAATGAGACATTCTGTAATCTGGAGGCTAGACCAGACAGTACAGTTTTAAAAAAAACATTTAAAGCCAGACAGTTATTTTAAGGGTTTTATGTATCAGCAGTGTTTCATGTATCTTTTAACTATCTTGTTTTTTGTTCATTTCCTTTAACATTTTTATGGTATGTGGAGCTCACTGATAAAAATGAGACAAATGAGACAGATTCCTTGTGTCAACACAAGAGACAGTGGAAAAAGGGAAAGATCAGTCTGATTTATATAAGAAATGATTACTGTTGTTATTACTTCGAGGTGTGTCTGGGGATGGTTGAGCAATCGAAGATAATCAAGCTGAAAGCTTTGAAGGAGATGGATTATTGCAGAGACGCTTAGCTTAGCGTCTGGGCTTGCATTGCATGCTCAGTCTGCTTGTCAAGCCCTTGGCAAAGCCAGTGCCCACATTTATTTTGACTAGGTCATGAAACTCCACACTTCCAACTTTCTCTCTGTCTCTCCCAGCACATTCCTCCTCCTCTTCATCAATATCATTACCTGCACCCTGCAGATTTCTAGACTCTCTCACCCTCCAGTCGGATCTGTTCACCCCCACCCTCTTGTTCAGCTTGTTTCCCATGCTTAGTTGCTCTCACCCCAGATTTTTGGTTTATAAGTATTGATGAAAACAAGTTCCTTGGTGGACTAGCTTGCTGGCAGCATTCACATTTCTTCTTGTTTAAAAAAACGTCATTACCCCAACACGTTTATCTCTGATTGGGGAACTTGTTCAGCACACAGCTTCTTTTAATACAACTCATTTGCCGTATCATATGCCGGAATCATGTGCAGCTGTTCTAAAAACATGGAGTAGCCTACCATATGTTAGGCCTAGCAAATAGGAATATATCACTTTGACAGTTATCTGGAGAAGTTCAGTTCAACTTAATGAATATAGATTTAAATAATATTCAGCCTTCACCCACTTTTCCATATACTGTATATACACTGAAAAATATTACACATGGCTTTTAGTATTCTTTATGTTTTTGGGACGTCTGACATACCAAAGGTCAACAATGTTAGGTAGAGTTTTCCTGATGTATTAAATTACCTTTTTTAATTTTGTTAATTTTGTTTTCACTTCTTATTTGCTTTTCCAGTTCCAGCCACTAGACCCAAACATTGCAAGCCTTGAATTACAAGTATTTTCCTATTTGAAGACTTCTAATTACACTTGTAAATATGCATGTTTCAAAATGTATGGCTGAGATAGAAGTAGAAAACACTACTTAGTTTAACATTCTATATGTATAATGTTATTGGCTGTACAGTAGGTTCCACTTTCTCATTTGGGCTCCCACTTTTAAGGGTCTTTCAATCTCTTTCAATCCATGAGCAGGTGATGAGCATTTTGTTTTATGTCCTTTTCCTTTTTCCACACTTTTTCCATGTCTTCTTTTCAGATTTTTTGTTCCTGTCTGCAAGCAGAAACCCAAGCTGGGATATGACTTTATTCATGTGTCAAGTCAGGCCAAAATCTTTAGCGGCCCATAGATTAGTTTGGGGCTTTTGGTCTCGGAAAGAACATACTGCTCCCTCCAGTGTTTAGAATACAGCATAACCAGATGGTCAACCATTTTTGATGTTTTGTCTATCATGTTTCTTAGTCGTTGGGGTTCAACTCTTTCCACAGTGCCCAATGTGCAGTCCTTGGCTCTTGAAACATAAATGTTTTAATTTTAATTAAGCACACATGATATTGTGTCATATTTCATGTAATTTGTTTTTTTAAATGTACAGTATGTATTACTTGAAGGTCCTGGAAAATGTTTTGCTGAAAGATGGAGTAGTGGGTTATTTTTATTGAAGGGTTATTACTGCTGAATAAATCAATAGTAACTCATTATAACCATCGTGAAGAAAACTGTGCTTATTTTCTTTGACTCCCCTTGCCCTCATCTACAGTTTGTAGTACAGTCATTCTCACTCTACTTTCCCTCTACTGCCTGTCTATCATTTTCTTTCCCATCCAGGTTATGGCAATCTAGGAGTCAGTGGTCTTGGAGGTGGTGGCCTAGGAGCTGGAGGGTATGGAGGAGGTGAGTACCTGTAGCCTGAAATTAAAACTGGAATTGGCGGTGTGTGTTTGAGCATAAGTGTAACATTAATGCTGCATTTCCACTGCATAGTTTGGCACTGCATAGTTTGGCACTGCAATACTTTTAATTCATTAGCAAAAGTTGTGGATAGTACTTAGTACATTTTTTGGTACCACTTCGGTCGAGGTTCCAAGTGATGGTGGAATTAAAACACTGCAGACCACTGATTGGTCGGAGAGGATTGATGTAAAAATAAAATAAAATAAAACTAAATCAGTAAATGCACAGGCAATTAAGTGATATCGCGCAGTTGTTGTGTGGAAATAAAAATCCCGTACTTTTTGTCTGAGACCAAGACAAAACTGAGTAAAAATGCAGTCAATTTTGTGACGACACCCACCGGAAGGGGTTGAGACACCGTAAACAAAGTGATGGAAAGAGAGGAGGGCTAACGTTAGGGGTAAGGCTAACTCCTTATCGGCTTTTACGACGCAGCATTTTCCTCGTCAATGTACAGTCTTTAGCAAAAAAAATGGTGGTTGCAGTCTGGAGCCCTGTCGGCAGTGGAAAACGAAATAGAGAAAAGGACCATGTAGTGGAAATAAGGAATTAGTTGACAGTAGGTTAGAACATTCTCTCTATAACTAAATACATTTTAAACCTCACTCACCTTTGCACCTTTGTTTCATTTAGGTGGTTATGGTGGAGGCACCGGGGGCTTTTTCCCAGGAGCTGGACAGAAGGCTGCTAAAAGAGGTACAGCAGATGTAAGAAAATGTATGGATAGAAATGTAACATTAGTTTTCTGCAAAGGGAGTGATGGCCCCAGTTAAATGGTGCCATGAATTGAATGAGTGATTTATATTGATTGGTTGATATCCTGTACATAAACCCATAATGACATCCTTTTCCTCCCAAAGCAAAAAACTTTAGGGGCCTCATGAGCTCCAACTTGAGTCCCAGTGACTTTTATAATGAAGAACTACATTTAGCATCTCCTACTCTATGACACTGATCAGACAGAGTGATTTTTAGCTGCCTGGGGCGGCTGTTTGTAATTTTTTTCAATGAGAGTGCAGACTCTGTCTGATCAGGGCGTCGTTAAGTTGTGGTGTGCAATGCGGTGCGCCTCATGTTTGCAACCTGCAAAACACGCTCTGTCTGACAGGGGCCTATGGCAGTCACCTGGTGTAATCTACTTCTGGTGAAATGGACTTTTTTTAAGTTATTTGCAGCTCTGAGTGTTTATTACTTTGTCAAATGGAAAGATGTTGCTTTAGCTGATCATAGAATTTGTAATATTTCAAAAACTATGATTTTGAAGATATAAATTAGACTAGAACATAGCAGAAATCAGACAGGTTGGTGTATTTCTTATTATTTTTGCGTCTTGAGTATAAGACATCACTTTTTCCTTGACTTTTAAACAAGCATTTCTTCAAAAACTGTTGTCAGTGCATGAGGCTAACTGACTCTGATGGAAACTGCGGGTCATCAAATATGATGATGTAATATTGGTTGTTAGAACGACACACTGATCCTGTTCCTCTTGCTTGTTTGTTGTTGTTTGTTTTGATGACTGCAGTCAGTGATATTATGTGGCTTTCCACTCGGTTTCAACCTTCAGTAAAAACAGTAAAAATGCCTCAAATTCCAGGTACCCAAGTTTGGTTCTCATATTCCTTTTTCCATTTTTTTACTTATGGTGAAAGATCCCTCTCAAGCTGGAATGGAAATGGTGTGCTATTTTTTAGAACCAGAAAGATTATCTAATGTTAAACATCCTTTTGTGTGGTTTATTGCAAACTCCGGCACATGAAGATTCAAATTGAGGCATGAGTTATCAGTAAAGGTATTATCAACATTAACTGTGATACTACTACTTTCATTATTGTTTCACTCAGACTATGGTGGTCATCTGCCCTCCTGCCTGTTTTAGGAGGTTATCAACTGGAAAAATATTCAACTTGGTTAATGCTTGGTTTGAGCCACATTGTTCCACATTAAAATCAATTGATGTTGCTGAAACAACAACATAAACAACCAGAATTGTTCTGATCAGGTTCCTTGAGGGTTATTTCCTAAGTCATTTATATTGATAAATACCACTGGAATTCTGGTTGTCCTAATCACAGGCGCAGGAGGCCATCTGCTACCACATGGAGGTAAGCTAATTATTGGCCTGATGACAGACTACTGTACAAACTTGAACTGTGCTGTATGAACTTTGATAGATCTGCATGCTTGCATGTTATGAGAAAGCCAAAATGAATGTTTCGAATTAATTGTACCTCAGCATGAAAAACCCTATTTGGCACATGTACATTTTTATGGTGTACCTGCAAACCTTGGACTGTTTGAACTTCAGCAGAGCCCATCGTGACCTTAAAGTCTGTGCCGTGTATAATATATGCACATGATTTGCTAGAAATTAGGCAGGCTGATTAAGCATGGACTCTGGAGGGCCTAATCATGGCCAGGACTGTACTATGGCAAACAGCCTACTCTTAAGTATTGGTTGGCAGGGACAAAACTGCAGTCCCGAGAATCAGTCTGTGCTCTTTCATGAGACTCAAAATAACAATTAATTCCCCAGAAAGAGCACAGATAAAACAAAGCATTCCCTTGCCAAATTTTTTCTTTACCAAATCTCCCAGGCCACATACTTACAGGCAGTGCGCAATGTCTGTCCGACAAAGTATGGGGAATTTAAGATTAAAAATGTAAAAAAAAAAAAAAAGAGTTTAAACAAACAAAGCAATGTGTTTTATCCTGCTGCCAAGCTCCCTTGCAAGTAAACCTGACGGCTCATTTCCTGCACGAGGGGATAGCCAAAGAAATGAGGCATTTCATGAGGCAAGGCAAATGCCATGCATGCTGACTGCCTCTCCTGATTAGATTAAAACATAGCCATGTTGCTTTTGATCACAAGGTGATGACAGACTTGTAGAGCCAGATTAGCTGCTCTCAATACCAATGGTCAGTCTATGGGTCTGGCTCCCTGCTGAAGAGGTCAATTCTAGCACAAGCCACACACCTGCTCATTACTCCTTTTCAGTATCACAGGGCCCTCTAGCGGTACAACAATATAATTCTTGTGTTGGAAGGTTTGCATTACTCTGATGTTCACAAATGTATTAATGACTATTAATTAATTAACTATTAATGACTAACCTGAAATTGTATATTTATATTTAGTATGTATGTCTGTGCACTTTGTACTTAAATAGGGACTGGAGGAACAGGAACTGGAGCCGGAGTGCCTGCTGGAGGCAAGACGCACACAACAGATCATTCTGCCAATTTTTTTCTTTTTTATTTCATTTTGCACTATTTATTTTTGTGTTTCTCACACTGTGACTTCTGCCTCCCAAGGATTCACAACACTGTTCCCATTCTCTTTAACATTTTTTACTTTAACGCTTTAGGAATAGTACAACATTTCATAAATTGCAAATTTGTTCTTCGTCAGATACAGTGGAATTGATTTATTTGGTGATGAGCCACTTTGGGTTCCAAACATAGTCCTTTTCCTAATGTTATAAAGTAAAGAAGACCAGTTAACAGTGTTGAGAGTCCTTGGGAGACAGTAATTACTGTTGTTTGGATTCAGCGCTTGACAAAAAACGATGTGTGAATGAATGTGAATCTGTTCAATATGCCAAGTAACAATCACTCTCTCTTTTTAGTACCTGTTATTCCTCAGACTGGCCTTCCAGGAGGGGGCGGTGCTGGTGCTGGAAAGAAAGCTGCCAAAGTCCCAGGTTTTGTAGACTCAACAATAAACTCCAAAGGCTGAAGGCAGATGAAGGATGCAGCTTACTAGGCAGCAGAGCCAAATCAAATTAATTTTTCCATGCCAGATGTTTGGTGTGCTTGAAATTCTTTCTTTTAATTATGCAAGTTATTTGCAAAATAATTATGTTTATTACACTTTAAATACAGCGGAGTTGATCCAATATGCTTTACAGAGCAAGGAAAAATAGAACAAAAGCAACATACATACATACAAGGTGTACATACAATAACTAGCTGTGAAATGCAATGACTATATTCTTGTTATACGTTTTCCTTAAATGTTCTTTAAGTATCCAAACATTATCTCTTCTGTGCTAGCAGGAGGCTGTGGAAACATTTGGCTAGTTTTAAAACTCCAACATCCAATATTATGATTGTTCTTAAATAGAAGATTTCACTGATAAATATATGAAATAAACAGCTTCATAAATATGAGCCCATGAAGCCAAACCCCGCAGCACCTATGTAGATACAGCAAGTAGTTTTATCAGCCACAGAAAGATTACATGCAATAAATTAAGCTAACAAGTAGCCTATTTTGTAAGATGCCAGCAGCACCTGCCTGGCTTTGCTGCATCCTGTCTGGCTCTTTTTGTGGTAGTGTTGTGTCATAAAGATTGAAATACATATTGACATATAGGCTACATTCAGACTGCAGGCAAAAGTGGCCCAAATCCGTGAACACTCAAATCTATCCCAGATCTGATTTTTTCAAATCCGATTCAGGCCACTTCCATATGTGGTCCTGAGTCAGACCCAGGTCCTATTATTTTCAATGCGGCCGCAGTGTGAACAACCAACATAGATTTGATGCGACTTTTACGTCAATAATCCTCACTGCGCCTAGCGCCCTCTCTCCATACTGTCTATGCCTCTCTCCCCATGGGGAGGGACGGGGCCCCCTGCTCCCAGTGCGGCTGTCAACCGGGGCGGACTGTCCTCAGTGCGCCCCAACTGCGTCGCGTCACCAGGGCGGGGATCGGCTCACGTAAAAGGCGTCAGGGATGCAACCCACCCGACCCGTCTTGAAACACGGACCAAGGAGTCTTTGTCAGAGGGTCGCCCCGTATGGAGGAAATATTTATTCATAATTAAAATTGAAAGTCCAAAGAGAAATTGAAAGTCCAAAGAGAAAACAAAGCGAGATGAAATTAAAAATATAATTTTTTTTTTCATTTGGCTTTGGCTTTTTAATTTAATATTTGGCTTTTGAATTTCAATTTATCATTGGCTTTTAATTTTTATTTAATATTTGGCTTTTGAATTTCAATTTAACATTGGCTTTTAATTTTCATTTAATATTTGGCTTTTGAATTTAAATTTAACATTGGCTTTTAATTTTCATTTAATATTTGGCTTTTGAATTTCAATTTAACATTGGCTTTTAATTTTCATTTAATATTTGGCTTTTGAATTTTCTGAAACGAAAGGGGTGCAGAGGCACCTTATGAACAGCAGGGGGAGCTGACTGTTGGGGAGCATCTGTCTGAAGCTTCACCACCAGGCTGGTTTGGCCTCTTATTTCACATGATAGAAAATGATGATGTACATTTCATGCAACAATCGTGAAGTTTTCATGTAGTTACTATAATTGGGCCCGTGTTAGTGAGGACTACATTAGGACTGTATTTAAAGCTGATTCTGGTTTCCAACTTCAGCTGCAGACAGATGCTCCCCAACAGTCAGCTCCCCCTGCTGTTCATAAGGTGCCTCTGCACCCCTTTCGTTTCAGACCCTCCCACCAGCCTTTGGGCCACGCCTCCTCATTTACATTGACATGTGTCATGTCCAAATGGAAATTCAAAAGCCAAATATTAAATGAAAATTAAAAGCCAATGTTAAATTGAAATTCAAAAGTCAAATATTAAATGAAAATTAAAAGCCAATGTTAAATTGAAATTCAAAAGCCAAATATTAAATGAAAATTAAAAGCCAATGTTAAATTGAAATTCAAAAGCCAAATATTAAATGAAAATTAAAAGCCAATGATAAATTGAAATTCAAAAGCCAAATGTTAAATTCAAAAGCCAAAGCCAAATGAAAAAAAAAATAATATTTTTAATTTCATCTCGCTTTGTTTTCTCTTTGGACTTTCAATTTCTCTTTGGACTTTCAATTTTAATTATGAATAAATATTTCTTCTATAGCCCCGTGGCGCAATGAAAGTGAGAGCTGGCGCGCGCCGGCTGAGGTGGGATCCCGGCCCCTCGGGGTCGGGCGCACCACCGGCCCATCTCGCCCGCGCCGTCGGGGAGGTGGAGCGTGAGCGCGTGCGATAGGACCCGAAAGATGGTGAACTATGCCAGGGCAGAGCGAAGCCAGAGGAAACTCTAGCGGTCCTGACATGCAAATCGGTCGTCCGGTCACACAGACCTGTGTAGTGAATTTGCAGCCATAAAAAGGCCAAAATAGCCAAATTGGCTCTCTTTCTCTTCATTCTTCTCCTCCTAAGCACCTGCTCATTAATGTTACAACTGCCATTACACAAACATTTTGAAATAAAAGCGAAAATGCTTACTTCCTCCATAACCTCCCTAACTTTATAAGCAACAGCGCACTGTGTCTGATGTCATTGTTATTGTTCTTTTGCGCATGCGGCTCGATCAGTTCGAAATGGCAAACAGTTCACACTGGAGAAAAAAAAAGCAGATTATTGTTTCTAATGCATGCCAGATCCCTCTCAGATTTTTAAATGTGTATGCAGAAGTGCAGTACTATCCTCTCTTTGGCTGTGGCAGGTGTGGGTGTGCCTGGACTTTACCAAGGTGGACTGGTGCCAGGACAAGGTTTGTCTCTTTCATAGATTAATCTACCATGTGAACGGTCAATGCTTTTGCAAACAAGAACTGTTTTTTGTTGTTGCTCATGACTCCTTCAGGGTTTGGCGGACGTGGAGTTCTGCCTGGGGTGGCCACAGGCACCGACCTTAATCCCAAATCAAGTAAGGTTTAGTTTTTTACTCATGAATGTTGACTGATTTGGAATTTCTTTCATTGCCATTGAATGTCGGTTGTATTTTTTATTTTTCTATTTTTACTGCCTTTTTTAAATAAAATAAAAACATGGCAAAGGCAGCAGTACACAATATAATAATACAATACTTCAACAGACAATACAAATAGATCTTAAATTTAACACGTGCAAAAAAACTAAATAAATGAATAAATTGGAAACATGGAAAATCATAATAATAAAAATAATAATGAATTGAGTTAAAATAACCGTAGTTGTCAAAGAACATTATCCAAAAATGTTATTGGTCTGTATGCAGTTTATCCAAAGAGTAATGCTGCCAGACCACAATTGTACGGAGTCTATTTAGTTTCAAGGCCAGTGTTCAGTTTACTGAGTTTGTTTCATTCCTGAAACTCTGTCCATTATTTCTAGTATATTTCCTGTATTTTTGGTTTGTGTGTGAGTGAATATGTGTGTATGTCCTTAGTAACTTGCTGCTTGTAACAGAGTAATTTCGCAATTTGGGATTAATAAAGTCCATCTATCTGTCTACATTTAAACAATAATCTTCATCAATCATTATCTAAGTGACTGACTGGATTATGCAATTCTTCTATTACAGTTGGAGGGGGGGGACAAGGAAATCAAGGACCAGGTAACTTTATTTATGATTATTGCTGTATTGTCTTATTACAAACAAATGCATTTGTATTTTTGTCAGTATCATTGGTATTAGCTGATCAGGATTTAAATGTATGTTTTCTGTCCCAGGAGGCCGTGGGTATGGTGGGCAAATGCAGCCAGGAGTGTTCCACGGATACCCCCTCAAATCCCCCAAAGTGCAAGGTGTGATCACAAACTATAACGTAACTGTGTTATTCAGAAGTTACATTCTTCTGTTCATATGATGTGATATGTTCACAGCGACTATTTGAACTTTGTCGATGTTACCTTTGTCTTACTTATGGCCTGATAACTGGCAATTCTATGGGTACCGCCCTTAGGTTTTCTATGGTGGGTTTGTTACTTAAAAGAGGTGAGTCTGTTTTTGGTGCCCCAGAAAGCTTCTTTTGATTTTGTTCAACTTTCTGATGGCCCCAAAAGCAGAACATTGCCTCCATTTGAGCTTTGTAGAGGTTCCCACAACAATGCTACTGTGCTCCTAGTCTCGCAGTGGATGAGACAATCCCAAACGCTGCTACTAATCTTAGTTGCAAAAGAGTAAGCTAGCTAACTCACCCATGACCATCAAGGTACTGCAAAATCCTATTAATGAAAGGATGACAGGTTTACAAAACTAAGTTTATTTAAAAAAAAAAAAATCACTTAAGGGCTTTTCGCAGGGAATGGTGTCTTGTATTACTGTACCTTGTAGAATTAAGTGAATTATGATTTATTTTCTTACTATTCTCTATTTTTTATCATTGTCCTCACATAATCACATCTGTATGATCACTGAAATGGCGGTTCTGCCTTTAAGTAACTATAATAGGTTATTTTCTGTCAATTATTGTCTATATTTGATGGTTAAGAGGAGATAATGAGAGTATCCACACATTTGACCACTGATCTTCAGCCATACTCAAACCAGATAAGAGTTTTTTTTAGGGTACACATGATATGTTTTAGATTTTTTTTAGACCTCTAATGAATCTGGTATGCTGTACATTTGTATATGAGAATTACTATCTAAACATGGCTTGCTGAAGCGTTATTTTAGATTAAAGACTACCTATGTGATAGTGGCAAAACAAGCTGCGCACCTTTAGCAGCACTGCAGAGAGGAAGAAAATCAATGATCCTGCTATGGTATATGCCAACCATAATTAAGTGAACTAGTGAATGAATATGTGAGACTTTCTTTATCCACCCGGAATACATAATACTAAAATGCTTCAAATGAGCTCTTACTAAACACACTGAAAAGCATAAATCTGCTGTAGCAATAATCTACATCTCTAAAATCTTAACTTTTACTGGTCACACGTACCTTTTCAATGTTTATGTGTAGATGTGAACAGCTGTTTTCATGTAATTTAAAGGAATATGTACTCTCTTTAAGTAATCTAGTAAATGTGGTGCATTTAAAGGGACTACACTGCATTTAAAAGAACAAGCAATGTCCCAAATTATTTATTTTAGATTACAGTTATTTAAGTACTTCGTTGCATATGATCATGTATGTGCAGAATCATTCTGGCTCCTCATTCTCTCAAATATTTTGTTCTCTTTAGGTGGCTATGGAGCAAAACCTGGAGGTGGAAAACTACCATATGGTAAAAAATACTTTTTTGTAAAGTTTTGCAAAAGTTTGGTATAACTGTGGCATCAGTTCAATGAATAATGATGTGTCACATTACAATGTTTCAGGTTACGGCTTTGGTAATGGTGATGCTGGGTCAAGGCCTGGATATCCTGTAGGAACTGGTGTGTGTTTTTATTTGCTGTTAATTGATATGGAGTAGCAAGGTAAAAAAAGACCAAAGAATGCCTAATATATTTCTTTCTTACTGCAGGAGTTGGGCCTGGGGGCATCTCACCTGCTCAGGCTAAAGCTGCCAAATATGGTAACCTACCACATTCATTACCTGGATAATGCTTTTCTATCAGGAAAAACATAATACAAGTTGTGTAACATCAGCACAGAACATCTTTGTATTTTATTAAAGTCTGTGATCTCTCTGCTCTAGGATTGGGTGGTGCTGGCAGTGTTGCTGGTGTTGCTGGCACCGGTGGACTGTATCCAGGGCAGGTGCCAGGAGGTATGTTTTTAGCAAAACTAAAAGTGTATAGCAATGTTAGCAATCTCATGACTGAAACGTTAATTCCACACCAGAAACAATGAACGAATAATACAATGAATATGTAAGAGACTTTCTGGATCCACCAGAAATACAAAATACAAAAAATGCAGCAATCCTAGATGAAAGCATCATTCTGCTGTAGTAATGAATTCCTTGGCATAAATCTTAACTTTAACTGGACTCACTATCCTCTTCAAAGGTTAAATGTATTTTTTATTTCTGAGGGAGTGGGGCCCGGCGGCATCTCACCTGTTCAGGCAAAAGCTGCTAAATATGGTAGCCTACCACATTCATGACCTGGACAATGCTTTTCTTTCAGGAAAAAATATGATACAAGTTGTGTAACATCAGTACAGAACATATTTGTATCTTACTAAAGTCTGTCATCTCTCTGCTCTAGGATTGGGTGGTGTTGGTGGTGTTGCTGGCACCGGTGGACTGTATCCAGGGCAGGTGCCAGCAGGTGTGTTTTTAGCAAAATTTAAAGATAATTCCACACCAGAAAACAGAATTGCTGGATGGTTTGTCTATATTTGATAGTTAAGAGGAGATAATGATGGTAAAAATGGAAAGAGAGAGTGGACACACATTTGGCCACAGTCTTCAGCCATACTCATAGCAGAGGTTTACAGTGTGCATGTGATATGCTTTAGATGGCATACATTATTTTTTATATTTCAACATCTGAATAATCTGGGTATGCTACTGTACATTTGTATATGAGAATTACAATTTAAACATGTATTGTTGATCGGCCGTGATAGTTGCAAAAAAAAGCGGTGCAAGTTTAGCAGCACTGCAGACAGGAGGCAAATGAATGACCCTGCGTCACTGTGGTGTATAGACTTTTCTATGGTGCAGGCCAACCATGATTAAGTGAACAAATTAATGAATAATACAATGAATATGTAAGAGACTTTCTGGATCCAGCAGAAATACAAAATATAAAAAATGCAGCAATCTTAGCTTAAAGCATAATTCTTCTGTAGCAATGAATTCTTTGGCTTAAATATTACCTTTTACTGGACTCACCATGCTCTTCAATGGTTAAATGTATTTTTTTCTTTCTGCAGGAGTTGGGACCGGTGGCATCTCACCTGCTCAGGCTAAAGCTGCTAAATATGGTAGCCTGGACAATGCTTTTCTATCAGGAAAAAACATGATACAAGTTGTGTGACATCAGTACAGAACATCTTTGTATCTTACTAAAGTCTGTGCTCTCTGCTCCAGGTTTGGGCGGTGTTGGAGGTGTTGGCGGTGTTGCTGGCACTGGTGGACTGTATCCAGGGCAGGTGCCTGGAGGTATGTTATCTAGCAAAACCTAAAGTCTATAGCCATGTTAATGCCCTTATGACTGAAAAGTTAATTCCACACCAGAAACAGAATTGTTGGATGGTGAAAAATCTTTGCCTATGGTTTAGAGGAGATAATGATGGTCAAAAAGGAAAGCGAGAGTGGCCACACATTTGACCACAGTCTTTAGCCATATTCACACCAGAGGTTTTTACATGTGATATGCTTTAGATGGCTTACATTATTTTATATTTAGATATCTGAAGAATCTGGGTTTGCTGTACACAGGTGTTGGTGGGTATGGCGGTGTTGGTGGCACTGGTGGACTATATCCAGGGCTGGTGCCAGGAGGTATAATATCTAGCAAAAAAAGAAAAAAACTAAACAAAACGTATATATTTTTGTTTTTGTAAAAATGTTATTATATGCTTCTCTATCTTTGAATATTTTACAGCGGGATATGGAGCTGGGTCCAAGGCTGCTAAATATGGTTAGAAACTTATTGTTTTTTTGTATCATGGAAGCATATTTAAAATCATATTGTCACACATATTTTTTCATTATCTATTCACTCATCCTATAAGAAGCTGAAAAGAATAGATCCTGAGTACTTAATATTACCTTAAGTTTAGTAAGAACCTCTTAATTTATATTGACTTGGAGGAGTACCAGGAGGAGTACCAGGAGGCGTACCAGGAGGGGTACCAGGAGGAGTACCAGGAGGAGTACCAGGGGGGGTACCAGGAGGAGTACCAGGAGGAGTACCAGGAGGGGTACCAGGAGGAGTACCAGGAGGAGTACCAGGAGGAGTACCAGGAGGTGCACCAGTGGTTGGATATTCACCAGCAGCCAAAGCCGCTAAATATGGTATGGTGTATAAATGGCTTTATGATATGCACTTTTTTCACATTATATTGTGCTATGACCTCAACATTTTTTACTTATGCATTCCCAAGTACAACATACTTACTCTATGTAGAGTAAGTATTAGCTATAATTATGTCTTGTCTTGCCCCCCTTGGCCATGTGCAGTGAAGGATTAGGATGGACAGGGGGAGTGGAAGACACTTGGGGACTATTAGGGACAGGAGGATACGGAGGACTGGGGGGCACAGGAGGACAGTTAGGGTGAGGAGGATACAGAGGACTGGGGGGCACAGGTGGAAAATTGGGGACAGAGGGACTGGGAGGAGGTGGAGAATATTCTGCTGCTGCCAAAGCTGTAAAATATGGTATGGAAATAGAATTGTTGCCTCTATTGATGGTTTAGAGGAGATAATGATGATACAAATGGAAAGCGAGAGTGGCCACACATTTGACCACAGTCTTCAGCCATACTCACACCAGAGGTTTTTACATGTGATATGCTTTAGATGGCTTACATTATTTTATATTTAGATATCTGAAGAATCTGGGTATGCTGTACACAGGTGTTGGTGGGTATGGCGGTGTTGGTGGCACTGGTGGACTGTATCCAGGGCTGGTGCCAGGAGGTATAATATCTAGCAAAAATGAAAAAAAACTAAACAAAACATCATAACCTCATAACTAAAATGTTCATTGCATTATTTTTTGTTTTTGTAAAAATGTTATTATATGCTTCTCTATCTTTGAATATTTTACAGCGGGATATGGAGCTGGTTCCAAGGCTGCTAAATATGGTTAGAAACTTAATGTTTTTTCTTATCATGGAAGCATATTTAAAATCCTTTTGTCACACATATTTTTTCATTATTTATTCACTCATCCTGTAAGTAGCTGAAAAGCATATATCTTGAGTACTTAATATTACCTTAAGTTTAGTAAGAACCTCCTAATTTATATTGACTTGGAGGAGTACCAGGAGGAGTACCAGGAGGAGTACCAGGGGGTGTACCAGGAGGGGTACCAGGAGGAGTACCAGGAGGGGTACCAGGAGGAGTACCAGGAGGAGTACCAGGAGGAGTACCAGGAGGTGCACCAGTGGTTAGATATTCACCAGCAGCCAAAGCCGCTAAATATGGTATGGTGTATAAATGGCTTTATGATATGCACTTTTTTCACATTATATTGTGCTATGACCTCAACATTTTTTACTTATGCATTCCCAAGTACAACATACTTACTCTATGTAGAGTAAGTATTAGCTATAATTATGTTTTGTCCTATCCTCCCTTGGCCATGTGCAGTGAAGGATTAGGATGGACAGGGGGACTGGGAGGCACTTGGGGACAATTAGGGACAGGAGGATACGGAGGACTGGGGGGCATAGGAGAACAAGTAGGGACATGAGGACTGGGAGGAGGTGGAGAATATTCTGCTGCTGCCAAAGCTGCAAAATATGATATGGGACTTTTTTTGTCAACTAAGGATAAAATCCAATTAAGATCAGAAACACCTTTTTTTTTCTTTGCTCAAGTCTCTCTTGCAAAAGATATCCTGATCTCAATGAAATTACCTTATTAATTAAAGGCTATAAACATGCTATGTAGATGGAGAACTTGTTTCCATACAGTCAAATCAAATATCTTCATTTTAAACAATTTTCATAAAACAGTAACGTTGGCAATATTTTTGACTGCAAAAAGGATGGTAGTCTGTAACTGTGAACATGGTCAGCTTTCATGTAGTACATTACAGAATTGCTGACTTTGTGGACTCATCAAATGTTTATTTAATCCATGCTACTTAAATGAAAACTGAATTATTTGTGATGGTGGTAACTTATCTAAAGTATACAATCCACCTACAGTAACAAAACCACACTAGGTTCTGTCTGTACTCAAAAGCATTTTGTTCCTATTTTCTATCTTAATTGCCAGGAAATTCATTTAAATGTACTAAATTTAACCATGGAGCTAGCTTTAGATGATTTATTCACACCTGGATTCACTGGCTCTGAAATATAGTGAGCAAGTCAGAAACCATGGCATTCTTTTTGATACGGATCTCAACTTTGAAAATCACATCACCAATATCACCAAAACAGCATTTTATCACTTAAAAACATATATCAAAATTTAGAGCATTTATTTCTCAAACTGACTCTGAGAAAGTGGTGCATGCATTAATCTCATGCAGGTTAGACTACTCTAAGACTTTATTTGGTCAGTAGGATGCCTTCAACTTATTCAAAATGCAGCAGCCAGAGTCCTTACATGTAACCTAGACATACATTTGAACACATTACTCTGGTACTCAAATCACTTCATTGGCTCCCGGTACAATACAGAATCACTTTCATAATCCTGCTAATAGCACTCCTGGGTTGCTCACCTGGTAGAGCGTGCGTCCATATATAGAGGTTTACTCCTCGACGCAGCGCTTGCTGCATGTCATTTCCCTTTTCTCTCCCTTTTATGTCTTAAGCTGTCCTATAAAAAATAAGGTCTTAAATGCCCAACAAAAAAAATCTTTAAAATCCTAAAACTAATAGTCTATAAAGCACTTAATGGTTTAGCTCGTCAGTATATCTCTGACTTGCTTACTGATCAGAACCTCATCAGACTTCTCAGGTCATCAGGCAGAGGTGTGTGTGTGTGTGTGTGTGTGTGTGTGTGTGTGTGTGTGTGTGTGTGTGTGTGTGTGTGTGTGTGTGTGTGTGTGTGTGTGTGTGTGTGTGTGTGTGTGTGTGTGTGTGTGTGTGTGTGTGTGTGTGTGTGTGTGTGTGTGAATTTGTATGGTCGCAATGCTCAAACCAGGCCCCCTGGTACCTATCATTACAACTTGGATAGAGCCTGCTTGATACCGCTTTTTAATGCAAAACCAGTGAAATAAAGGTGATGTTGCATACATCTGTTTATGTAGTATGCACAGGAAGGGGAAAGGCTCACTTCGGCTGCAGGGGTTGTTCATAGCACAAACTTTTTCAATCATAAAGTGCTCTTAATTCTTAATTGTTCGTTGTTTTAAATACTCTAAATTGAACTGCCAGTAAACTCACTCCAATTTTCTCCATACCACCAGCTTTACGTGGAAATACATTTGTCTTCCACAGGACCAGGGGGACTAGGAGCAACAGCAGGACTGGGAGGAACAGGACTGGGAGGAACAGGACTGGGAGGAACAGGACTGGGAGGTGGAGGAT